>NC_045612.1:13193710-13496740 GCF_009762305.2 Zalophus californianus
ATAGAGCATAAAGAGGCTACTGCATCTTTCCAGCCTGAAGAAAGCATTTGTCCAGTTTTGTCTTAGTGGGCTCATATTTTCAGTAAACCAATGGAGAAGCTGTTGTTTTCGAGAATGATGCATTCTTTACACAGTTATTCACACTGCTTATGTCTGAATCAGTACATACAATTTATTTAATCTTTCTGTATTTCCTTGATAAAGACTGGCCCAATTTTATATTGAGACCACCTCCCTCTACTTAGGAAAATAATGAACATTAATGGGAGATTTTTTTTTTTAACAGAAGATTCTAATACGGACATTATTTAAGAAATCGATCCTCATTTGTCTGATATATATTTATGGATGTAAAGAGCCAGTGGCTTTAAAATCTAATTTCAGTGTCACCATTATTAATTTATTGATATTCAAATGATCTCTTACTCACTTTGTAAGAAGTAGAAGTTCGAACTTTAAAAAATCAACTTATCACTCCCCCCCCCCGCCAAGACAGTTCCCTGATAACATTTTCTTCACTGGAAATCGAGTTTTAAAATCAAGTTATATAGATATTTTTATATGTGTATGCATATGTGTGTATCGTTATATACATATTTCATCTGTATTACATATCATTATATACTGACTTCATTTTCAGTAAGTTGCTAATGACTCTCTTTGTAAAGCTTCTAGGCAAAATAGAAAACTTGTAGATGCTACTGGAGTATTCATTTTAAATAACTTTGCAGCCAGAAAAGTCTGGTCCGGTCATGATCCAGCTGCCTTTTCGAATATACTTTGGCTGCGTCGGCACCTGCTCTGTCAGCCAGCCAGTTACTGTCACGTTCGGGGGATGTTGTGGGTTTTCGCTTCCTCAAGCCTTCATCTGCACCGTTGTGCCACTGTTAGTTAGGTTGGAGCATTGGCTCTTCAGCTATTCAATATACGGTCTGATGAGAAAAACCATAGGGAATGATTTTCAATGATCTTTCCTCTGCTTAAACGGAAGCGGTGTGATTAGATATTCTTAGGCTCTTTGATGACACCTACACTTACGTGTATTTGAGGGACAGCTTTGAGTGTGCAGTTGCGAGCTGGGTCACGTGAGTCATCACAGCAAAAAGTAGCAGCCAGCCTGGTTTTTATTTGCCATTTTGTACTTGACAGTTCACAAAAGAGGGTCAGGTTTGCTTCCTTAGTTAACACATTCCAAGGACCACGAACAGATGTTATGTGTTCTTCTGCATGCCTTATGAGCCAAAGTAAGTCATTTTAATTGGATTTACCATTGCAGGTGCTATGTATTTCAAAATTAGATTTTCTGAGCCCAAGAGGAGGTGAATAGCCACAGCATAGGAGATCTGGCATTTAGTCCTGTATCTACACGGGTATTGTGAGTTCTGACATTAGTGGGTCATCTCGTCTACTTTTATAGCTTGTGCTTTAAATAGCTACTCTCGAGAGGCCTGAAGTTACAATAAAAATTTAAGAAGAGGCTGTTAATATTTACCTATTGCCAAGCTAGTGTGTTCCGAATTATCTAGTGGTGGCAGTGGCTATAGGGGTTGGGTGGTAAAATTTTGTCTTGAAGCTCATGTTCAAACATCTCCCTGCTCCTTTGTACCGTGGGTAGTGAATCAGGATGATTTGGATGAATAGGATTTTGATTTTGATTTTGATTTTGATTTACATGCCTTTTCCCCAAGTTTCTTTTGTTAAGGAATAAATTGGAACATTTAAAATTGTGTGATGAGGAGGGTTTTTTTTTTTTAACTGTGCCTTCAGAAGTATCCAAGGGAGCCAATACTCAAAGATACTTCTCTTTTTTCTTAAGGTTTTATTTATTTATTTGAAAGAGAGAGAGAGCGCGTGCACAGTGGGGAGAGGCAGAGGGAGAGGGAGAAGCAGGCTTCCCGCTGAGCAGGGAGCCCGATGCGGGGCTCGATCCCAGGACCCCGGAATCATGACCTGAGCCGAAGGCAGATGCTTAACCTGCTGAGCCGCCCAGGCGCCCCTCAAAGATACTTATTTTCAAGGATTTTATTTTTAAGTCATCTCTGCACCCAACATGGGACTCAAACTCATAACCCCAAGATCAAGAGTCGCATACTCTACTGACTGAGCCAGCCAGATACCCCTCAAAGACATTTATTTTCCTAACAGTTTTATAGTTTTGAAATGATGCCGATACAGTTTTAAAAGTGCTTTTACTATAGTTCTGGCATCAGCGAAGCTTATGTCAATTTGGGGGGACTGTAAATTTATTTTATTTTATTTCATTTATTTTTTGAGTATCGTTGCCTAAGGGGCTGCAAATTTTAAGATACATGATCAAGTCCTGAAAGAGCTTTCGTGCTGGAAGGGTAAGAAGAGGCTCCCCACTGCAGTTTTTACCTTTTCCCATCACTGTGAGCTTCGTCATACTGCAGACTGACTTTGCAAGTGATTTTAAAGATGGAAGAGGGCACTTTCCAAACAAGCCATTTTAACTGCAGTACTTAAAGTTTTCGCATTCATGTACTACATGCATGTGCATAAACACATAAACATCAGTGTTTGCAAAAGTTGCAGAAACGAATAGTTCCCCTTCATCTGCAGGACCCGGTCACAAGTATGTCTCGTCTGTGAAAAGGTGGGGCAGCCCACTGCCATGTTGTTCTCCTCCTTGGAAGCAGGGCAGAGTCCAACGACCTTGGAGTAACGTGGAGTCATGACCTGAAACTCATATGCTGAAATTTGAGTCCCAAGAGATATTCAGCATAGGTTAGGGCATCAAACCATTTGTTTCTGTTTTTGCTTTTGTTTTATTATTCTTTTTTTTTTTTACATGTGATCCCTTTTATCGGGTTAGTGCTAGGTGTCCTCTCTCAGCGTGCGCCCAGCATCCTGGGCTCGGTACTATTTTAACTCTGCACCCTGGGCTGTCACTGCCTCTTGCTCCTAGGTGAAGAGCCCTGTGGGATCCAGGCCAATGTTTTAACTGGTTTCTCTGTCCCCGGCACCGCACAGAGCCTGGTATAAGATAGGAGTCCAACGAAGGTTTGTTGAAAGAAGAAATACATGAGTGATTAGAGTGGCTGATAGATAAATGAAAGACACCTAACGTGTTGAAATGCGGATTCCTGTTTTGTATTCCTCTTCTTTCCTTCCTCCTCTCATTTCTTCCTTCCGTTTCCCATATTCCCCTAGAATTCCACTTTGTGCTCCTGGGGGTAAAGTCATCCCACGGTTCCTTCCTTCAAAGCACAATTAAAAGGTTGAGCATCTGAGGACAGCCCGATCTGTGGACGTTCTTCCCCGAACTGGAAACTGTTCATTATTATGGGCAGTGTAAACAAGTGCTAAAACGATGTTGAATGCATAGTAGGTACTCAGGCTACAGTTCCCGACGTTTGATTTGATGTTCTACAGTGTCTTTAAAGCAACCTCAGAGTTCCTTTGGTCTTTGTTGCCCTATCTGATTTTTTTCCATTTTAGACTGGTCAAGTCATCGTATTGACTCTTCGGCTCTATCAGGGTAAAAACTCTACCTGATTTGTTCTCTTACTGTTGTCACTAAAACAACTTTTAAGGTGGTCTTTCAAAATGGATGCTTCATGAGAAAAGAAATCTATGGTAAGAACCAAGGCCAAAACCAAAATAGATTTGTGATTATGTTGTTGCACCTTTCAGTGCTTGCTAATGTTGATTTTTAAAAAATTGTTGTCTAAGTGGTTGGTATAAAAGATTATCTTATTGTCCTTGAGATTTGCATTTCACACATTACAAATGCAATCAAGGATCTTTTTAAATGTTTCTTCTTTGTGAAATGCCTGTTTGTGTTATCTTTTCGCTTTTCTATGAGGTGATTTGTCTTTTTTTATTGACTTATAATCTTTCATATATCGTTGATTCTATTTGTTTGTCACTGTATGCATTGCATAGATCTGCCCATGATTTGTGGCTTATCTCATCATTTTCTTTGTGATGTCTTTGATGAAAGAAAATTTTGAATTTCGTGTAGCCTAAATTATCAGTCTTTTATGCTTTGTCCTGCTTGTATTCTGTTTATTTAAGAAGTTCTGTCCACAGGTGGTACAGGTACTCTCCTATATTTTCTCTGGTCTGATTCCCAGTGCTGTAGGCTTTGAATCCTCACCAGCGCATGACTGTTCAAGCCAAGTTCGAAGTCACTGGGAACTGGCCAATGCCGATGCCCTAGGGCGGCTGCCATTCTCTGCTGGCTTCTCTCTCAGGATATGCGCCCTTGAAATGGTTTTAGCCTCTGAGGGTTTCCTTGTCTTCGTGCCAGTTTAGCCATGCATTTGAAAGGAAATTTAGTTTTATTTTTCCCACCATGCTTTTGTGTTTTGTAACAGGAAGGTTTTTCAGGATTTTGAGTTCCCCATGTGACCAATAAGGGGAAGCTCCTCTGTGTTTTTTAAACTTGAAAGTTCAAGTCTTTTACTTTTTTTTTTTAAAGATTTTATTTATTTATTTGAGAGAAGAAAGAGAGAGGGAGAGGGGCGAGAGCATGTGTTGGAGGGGAGGGCCAGAGGGAGAGGGAGAAGCAGGCTCCCCGCTGAGCACAGAGCCTGCCTGACCTGGGGAGCCCCCCTCCCTGGGATCATGACCTGAGCTGAGGTCAGAGGACGCTTAACTGACTGAGCCACCCAGGTGCCCCGAAAGTTCAAATTTTATGTTCATATATGAGATCTTCTAAGAGTTTTCCTGTATACAAGACCTGAGATAGGGACAAGGAACCATGACGTATTCCCCTATTTGCAGATGAACTAAAAGATGGAAGTGGTATTTTGGCCCCTGCACACTTGTGACTGGGGAAGGGGAGAATTTAAACCTTTGTAGGACCGTACTGCTAACCCAGTCATTGTCTGCCGCTTCCTGAATGCTCCCTTGTACACGAAACCTTTAACATTATAACGTTGGGGGCGCCTGGGTGGCTCAGCCTTTAAGCGTCTGCCTTTGGCTCAGGTCGTGATCCCGGGGTCCTGGGATTGAGCCCCGCATCGGGCTCCCGGCTCGGTGAGAAGCCTGCTTCTCCCTCTCCCACTCCCCCTGCTTGTGTTCCCTCTCTCGCTGTGTCTCTCTCTGTCAAATAAATAAATAAAATCTTTAAAAAAAATTATGTTGGTTTTTCCTTATTCTTTAACAATTTAACATTTATTGAGCACTTACCACATACTAGGCAGTGTTCCAAGTCTTTGTATTAACAGATTTACTCATTATAATCACCCTGTGAAACAGGGACTATCATTTTCGTCCATTTTACCAATAAAGGAAACTGAGGCACCTGTTTAAGCAGGTTGTCTAAGGTCATACAACTTGCAAGTACTTGAGCTGAAATTGGAATCCAGGCGCTTTGTCCCTGGAGCATGTACTCAGAAGTACTATGCTGTATTAGCTCTATAAGAAATATTTATTTTGTGAAAAAAAATCAGAATTTTGTGTATATACATCACCTAAGATAAAAGCCATATATAGCCGCCATGTCACTGTGGCTTATCTTTATGCACAACCTTCTTCTTTTTTTTTTTTTTTCCTTAACACGTATTTCCAAAAGTCGAGCTTACTTGTTTGTTTTTCATGACTAAATTCCATAGGAAGGGGAAGCAGAAAAGGTGCATCCTTTGCTCCAGGGAACATTTTTCTTACAAACACCAATTCTTCCCCTCATTTCTTTTTTTGTCAGTTTTATTGAGATATAATTCACTTACCACACAGTTTACCCATTTGAAGTGTAAAATTCAGTGTTTTTTTTTTTTTTTTAACACATTCACAGAGTTGTGTAGCTGTCCCTGCAATCAATTTTAGGACATTTCATCATTCCTAAAAGAAACTCTTTATCCTTCTGCCGTCATGCCCCCAAATGCCCCATTTCCCTAGCCCTAAGCAACTGCAAATCTACTTTCTGTCTCTCTCTATGCCTATTCTGGGTATTTCCTATAAATGGAATAATATAATTTATGACTTCTTTCACTTAGTAAAATATTTTCAAGATCCATCCATGCTGTAGCGTGTGTCAGTCCTTCATTACTTTATTGCCAAATAATACTCCATCGTATAGATATACCACATTTTGTTTATCCATTTTTCAGTTGATGGATATTTGTCTTGTTTCTACCTTTTGGTTTATTATGAATAATGCTATTAACATTCCTCTCATGTTTTTGTGTAGATGTATGTTTTCATTTTCTTTTTCATTATATTTCATTTATTTCATTTTATTTATTTCATTATATTTCATTTTATTTTTAAGTCATCTCTACACCCAGTGTGGGGCTCGAACTCACAACCCCGAGATCAAGAGTCGCATACTCCATCGACTGAGCCAGGCAGGCACCCCTGTTTTCAGTTTTGGGGGGTGTATGCCTACATGTAAAATTGCGGGGCGATATGGTAACTGTCCATTTAACCTTTTAAGGAATTTAACACACTGT
Source organism: Zalophus californianus (assembly GCF_009762305.2). NCBI lineage: Eukaryota > Metazoa > Chordata > Mammalia > Carnivora > Otariidae > Zalophus > Zalophus californianus. Next base: position 13,200,130 of record NC_045612.1, read on the forward strand.
TTTTCACAGGGGCTAAACCATTTTATATTCCTCTGTACAGTTTATGAAGCTTCTAATTTGTCCACATAGTTGCTAATACTTATTATTGTCCATCTTTGATTATGAGTGTGAAGTGGTATCTGATTGTGGTCTTGATATGCATGTCCATAATGACTAAATGATGTTGAGCATATTTGCATGTGCTTATTGGCCATTTTTATATCTTTTTGGAGATGGGTGTTCAGGTCCTTTGCCCATTTTTAATTGTGTCATTTGCCTTTTTATTATTGATCAGTAAGTGTTATGTATTCTAAATACATATTCCTTAACAGATAAATGATTTGCAAATATATTCTACCTTTCTGTGGATTGTCTTCACTTTCTTCTTAGTGTCCTTTGAAGCACAACAGTTTAAATTTTGACAAAGTCAAATTAACAATTTTTTTCTTTTCTTGCTTGTGCTTTTGATGCCATACCTATGAAGGTTTTGCTTAACACAAGGTCCCAAAGATTTATTTCTATATTTTAAGAGTTTTATTGTTTTAGATCTTACGTTTCAATGTTTGATCCATTTTGAATTCATTTTTATATATGGTGTAAGGTAGGGGTCCAACTTTATTCTTCTTTTCCCCCAACTTCATTCTTTTGAATGTGGATATCCTGTTGTTCCATCCCCATTTGTTGAAAAGACTATTCTTTTCTCATTGAATTGTCTTGTCCTTGTCAAAAATCAGTTGATAATGATGTGTCAGTTTAGTTTCCTCAATTGTGACATGTACCACTCTGGTGGGGGATGTTGACAATGGCAAAGACTGTGCATATGTAGGAGTAAGGGGTATATGGCAACTCTCTGTATTCTCCCCTCAATTTTCCTGTAAACCTAAAACTCCAAAAATACAGTCTTTTTTTAAAAAAAAGATTTTATTTATTTATTTGAGAGAGTGAGCAAGTGAGAGAGAGAGCATGAGCAGGGGGAGGAGCGGAAGGAGAGGGAGAAGCAGCCTCCCTGGGGAGTAAGGAACCCTATATGGGGATGTAGAGCTCCATGTGGGGCTAGATCCTGGGACTCCTCCGGGATCATGACCTGAGCCGAAGGCAGACGCTTAACCAATGGAGCCACTCAGGTGCCCCTAAAAAATAGTCTTAAAAAAGTGAACTTGATCATTGCAGAAGAAAAGTGGAAAATATGGCCCCAAAGTGAATTTTATGGCCCAGAGGAAAAACCCTATTAACACTGAAGTATATTTCTTTACAGATTTTGTTAAATATGTACATAGTTGACATCATGCTGAATGGACAGGTTTTTTTAAAAAGATTTTATTTATTTGTTTGTCAGAGAGAGAGAGAGAGAGAAAACATGTACAAGCAGTGGCAGGCAGAGGGAGAAGCAGGCTCCCCACTCAGCAGGGAGCCTGATGCGGTTGACTTGATCCCAGGACTCTGGGATCATGACCTGAGCTGAAGGCAGACACTTAACCACTTGAGCCACCCAGGCACCCCTGAATGGACAGTTTTGATTTCTTTTTTCATGCCACATTATCTTATACTATATGACATCTAAGACAACAGTTGTGGAGGTGCCTGGCTGGCTCAGTTGGTAGAGCACCTCTCAGGGTCATGGGTTCAAGCCTTACATTGGGCATAGAGCCTAGTTAAAAAAAACAAAATGACAATTATGAAATGTCATGACATATATGTGTGACATATATATATATACATATATATAAAATGATATATATGTGTGTGTATATATCTCAACCCCAAAGAGGTTGGGAATTTATTTTGTAATTTCCTATTTTTCCTTTTCGTGTTTGTAATTGATTTGTTCTAAGGTACTTAATATAGTTTTTTTTTAATTTAAATTCAATTAGCCAACATATAGTACATCATTAGTTTCAGATGTAGAGTTCAGTGATTCATCAGTTGCATATAACACCCAGTGCTCATTACATCAAATGCCTTCCTGAATGCCCATCACCCAATTACCCCATCCCCCCCCAACCTCCCCTCCAGCAACCCTCAGTTTGTTTCCTAGAGTTAAGAGTCTCTCATGGTTTATCTCCTTAACATAGGGTTTTTGGAAGGAGAAATGCAAAACTGAATAAAATGTGATGGCGAATCTAAGATAGCTCCAGATTTCAGAAATGTTAACAGTGAAAAAAAAATTAGTATTTTAGAATAGTACTCAAGTCAAGTTTTATCTGGAGTTTATAACATACAAAAGAGGGACTTTCACTCTCCTTTTTCTTCCCACACATTTTGTTGTATAGGTGCTTATAAACAACCTGAATCATGCGGACCTTCAGTGAATTGTCTGAGGTTCTACTGTAAGTTAGTGGCTAATTGATTATGGAATCCACCAGTTGCTACATCCCTGCTTTGGTGTTACAGGAATTGCCTGCTTGGAAAATATCTTTGCACTAAGTCAGTGGTCCTGGGTCAGAGGCATTTCAGAAGCCTGCTCCCCTCTCCTGGAGGCATGCAGACTTCTCTACCTTTTGCTTCTAGTCTTGCTTTCTAGCTGTAGCTAGACCAGACTGTGCTCTAAACTCAAACCATATCAGGCTACATGTAGTCCCTGATGCCTTCACCTACTCCTGCATTGGCACCTTGTTTCTTTTACCTGGAATGCCCTCTCTTCCCCTGTCCATGTGTGTGAATCCTAGTCAATTTTCAAGGCCCAGCTCAGATGTCACAGCATCTATGAAACTTCCCTTGTTCTCACTTGCTCAATTTAGATGTAATAATCTCACCCCCTATATCCTCTCTTGTATGTTTCTCGTATAGCAGATATTGTCCTATATTTTATGGCCGGGTGTCATATCTTCTGTTAATTTGTAAGCTTTTTAAGGTGAGAAACTCTTGTTTATATTCCAATGGGCCGCAGCACCCAGCAGAGAGGAACAAATGGAAACCCAGTAGATTTTTTGGTGAACTGAATTACAGTAGATTGGAAGGAGGCTGCAGTACATTGTTAGCAGAAGAAGGATTTAGCAAGAATCTTGGCTGTCTTTTGTTAGTACAGAATTATGTGAGCCTTTCATACTGTACCTTTGTTGTAGAACAGAATCTGGCATAGTTTGTTCTATTGTGGTGTAATAGGAATTCATTTTGTGTTGGTTTCAGAATTATCCTTTTGTTTATTCCACTGTTTAAAGCATAACACAAATCAAGACAGCACTTCAATTTGTTGCATGTGCTAAGACATTACTGTTTACAGATGGGTAGTGTATCTGCCTTTCACACTGAAAGGGAAAAATTACACTCGTAGAATCCCATCTGCCTTGCAACAAGATTTAGGACTCAAAACCTAATTTTATCTGAGTTCTGCACATCAGCAATAGGGAACTTTCAAAGAGATGATTGCTAAAAGTAAGCATCATTGTTAAGAATTTCAGGCTGTAAAAATAATGGAGGTCCTTGCAAAAGATTGTTTATAAACATTCCTGATATAGTTTGGAATGATACTCTTCCTGGAAGAAAATGGGAGGTCATGGAGACATACCTAGTTAGTAATTTGCATTAGAGCTAATTGAGTATATCCTTTTTTTTTTTAAAGATTTTATTTATTTATTTGAGAGAGAGAGAATGAGAGATAGAGAGCACGAGAAGGAAGAGGGTCAGGAGGGAGAAGCAGACTCCCTGCCGAGCAGGGAGCCCGATGTGGGACTCGATCCCGGGACTCCAGGATCATGACCTGAGCTGAAGGCAGTCGCTTAACCAACTGAGCCACCCAGGCGCCCTTGAGTATATTCTTCTGAGTGCAGATTTTAGATTGTCTGAAGAAGGTTAGGGAACCAAATAGATGATGCAGTAAAAGCTTCTTCTAAGGCCACTAGATTCTACCTTGGGTCTGAATAGTGCTTGGTGCCTGGCAATTGTTCAGTATGAACTTCTTGAATGAATAAATGTGAATGGGAGCCTCTCCAAGCCTGTTTCCTCATCTGTAAGGTGAGGGCTTTAACATCCATCTTGGAGGATTATTGTTGAGACCAGAGCAAACGCATCCAAAGTGCTCTGGGCTGAGCCTGGCAAGTAGGAGGTGATCAGCAAATGATAACTATTGTTAATCATATCCGACACTTTTCCCGTCTGTTTTCATGCTGGTGGTGGCAGTGGGTTGATGGCCATAGAAGAGACTGTATCCCTCTGGTGGACATTTTCATTACTTTCCCTTCTATTTTATTTTATTTTTTAAATGATTTTATTTATTTATTTGAGAGAGAGAGAGCACAAGCAGGGGGAGCAGCAGAGGGAGAGGGAGAAGCAGGCTCCCCACTGAGCAGTCCCGATGTGGGACTCGATCCCAGGACCCCGGGATCATGACCTGAGCCGAAGGGCAGACGCTTCACCGACTGAGCCACCCAGGTACCCCTTTCCCTTCTATTTTAACCTGAGCCCCATTTTTGCTTCTTATTTTTAGGAAAACTTGAGAATATAGAGCTATTTCCCCTTTGAGGCATTTTGTTTGCCATAGCTCTTTAGTGCCTGGACAGAACGGGATGTGTGTGCAGCATGGTTCAGAACTTGTTTTCTTCTATTGCATATGAACAGAAACCCCAGAGAAAGGATAAATGTACATGAGAGAGTGTCACTGTGAAATAAACCTCAAGGTTTGGAATTATTGCTCTTATACACCAGAATCTAGAGTAAAAATGCTTTCTATAAAATGAGAATGCTTACAGGGGCACCTGGCTGGCTCGGTTGGAGGAGCATGTGACTCTTGAGCTCAGGGTTGTGGGTTCAGCTCCACACTGGGTGTAGAGATTACCTTTTTTTTTTTTTTTTTTAAGTAGACACCATGTGCAATGAGAGGCTTGAACTCACAACCCTGAGATCAAGAGTCGCATGCTCTACTGTCTGAGCCAACCAGATGCCCTGGTATAGAGATTACTTAAAAAAAAATTAAAAATCTTAAAAAAATGAGAAAGCTTATAGATACCAACTTACTTAACTTTGCATTCTTTTTTTTTTTAACTAGGCTCCACCCACAGTGTGGAGCCCATCGTGGAGCCCACTGTGGGGCTTGAACTCACGACCCCGAGATCAAGACCTGAGCTGAGATCATGAGTCAGACGCTTAACTGACTGAGTCATCCAGGCGCCCCCCAACTTATTTAACTTTCTAAACTATCATTTTCCTTATAGGAGTTGATGAACTCAGTAGAATTTAAATTCCTTGGAAAGGTGATACATACATCATGGAGGCATAGACTCTTGAAGAAGTAGGACATGGAAGATCATTTATTCTAACCCAACTACACACTTGATTGTCTTCGCTAGCCTCCTTGCCACAGAGCAGCTTGGGCTTTGCTCAAACACTATTTGTGATAGGGTAGGGCTGCTTTCTGTACCTACCATGGCAGTCATTTCATCTACAAATAGATCTGACTTTTAGAACAAAATGCTTCTTTACATGGAGTCTCGATAGCTCTCTCTCTGTTGCTTTGTCTTTTCTCTCTCTCTCTGAGGGGAAAAACCAACCAACCAATGAACCAACTACCTAATTAACCAATCAGCTAATAAACCAAAAGAGTTCATAGTCAAATAGGTATGCATACTGCATACATAGCCCAAGGAGTTGCATTGTGTGTATGTGTATGTGCTGGGAAGTGTTGCAGTATGCTTAATATTCAGTATTTCACAAATGTATTTGATCAGGAACCTGTACTATCCAAACTTAACAGTATCTAACATATAGTAGGTACTCAATAAATGTTTGTTTAAAAAAGTGAATGAATACAAAATCAATCTTTAAAAACTGTGAAGGGCACCTTATATCAAGGTGACAAGTGTTCTCCATCTCTGCAAGTGACACAACCAAAATGAATCAACTAATTGGATGGGTATACCTGCCTCCTCTGTGAACCATCCATCTAAAATATATTATTTATTTCCACACCTTTTAGGACTTTTAAATTCTTCATATTTGAATTCTGAGCTTGTCTTCTTATTTGCACAAATCCTTTTTTTTTTTTTTTAGATTTATTAATGTATTTGAGAGAGAGAGAGAGAGAGAGAGATCCCAAGCAGGAGGGACAGAAGGAAAGAGGGAGAGAGAATCTCAAGCAGATTCTGTGCTGAGTGTGAGCCCAGCGCAGGGCCCGATCTCACAACACTGAGGTCAGGACCCAAGCGTCAAACACCTAACTGACTGCGCCACCCAGGTGCCCCAATCCTTTTTTCTTTTTTAATCTCTACACCCAGTGTGGGACTCAAACTCATGGCAGGAGACCAAGAGTCCCATGCTCCACTGACTAAGCCAGCCAGGTGCTCCTGCACAACTATCTTCTATAAAAGAAATATTAGTAAAAAAAAAAAGTAATACTAGGGGCGCCTGGGTGGCTCAGTGAGTGGAGCGTCTGACTCTTGGTTTCGCTTGGGTTGTGAGATTGAGCCCCGCATCGGGTTCTGCGCTCAGCAGGGAGTCTGCTTGGGATTCTCTCTTTCCCTCTCCCTCCGCCCCTCCCCCACTTGTGCTTTCTCCCTCGCTCTCTCTCTAAAATAAATAAATCTTTTAAAAAAAAGGAATATTACTGATGAGTTTGTGATTTATGGTCAAAAGCTTGTCTCTTTTGCTTCCTAATCGTGGATTGAATGAGTCAGCAAGCACTTTTCTTGTCTTTTGTCTGCAGTTTGTACTTGATCATGCTCAACTGTGCAGGTGCGTGGTTCTGCAGCAGAGGTGAAGACCTCCTCCATCGGGGGCGTTTTAGGGTGTTTGTCAGATTACCTATGGAGTTAGTGCCCTTTTTTTGGCTTCCCAGTCAGCTCTTTTTTTGGTTGAGCAACTAGTCCAAAGTAAGAAGAAGGCATGCCTTTGATTTGTGTGTAATTGAGCTTTCCACATGGGCCAGCCTGACAAGCCTCCTGTCAAATGTGAATCTGGCCAACTAGGAACATGCTGTAAAGGAAACTTGATCCAGCTTTGGTGACCTAGGCTATTTATTTCTCAGGCCCAGATGAAAAGAGTTTAAAGGGTCAGCTAGAGGAACGTTATAAATCATATTTGTTCTCACTTTTATATTTCAGGAGGAAATGTGTGTGGAAATTCAAGAGGGTCAGATATGAAGCTGGCTGTAGCTCAGTGTCAGCTTTGTCCCGAGTCCCTTGTCTCTCTCTCTCTGTTCCCAGCAACCATCTCACCTTGTGTTTGCACACAGACTACTCACTGATAACCTTGTGTCTTCTGTCTCCTTTCCTCTGCTGTCTCCTCTCTCTTCAGTCCGTTTCCCATCCAGAACTTGATTATTTCTTAAAGTAGTGACATCTTCTCTTTCAACCATTATCTCATCCTTTTCCATTAGTACGGAAATGTGACTTGTTTTGGCGCAGTCGTGGGAGACGTTTTACTACAGAAACATCACTATGTTTTCCTTGTAACTCTGGATTTTGCCTGCTCTTGAATCTCCTAGAACACGAGGGGCCCGAGAAAGCATTTGTTGTAGCGCCCTCACTTCTGAGATGGGGGCCAGTGGGGGGCAAGTGGTGGGGCGTGACTTGCTCAGGATCACAGAGCACTTTGGTGGCCGAGCCAGCACTAGGCCCAGGTCTTTCCACTCTCAGCCCTTGGCCTTTTATTTTATGCCCTGGTGTCTCTTATTACATGACTGGATTTTAAAGAATTGGACAGTAGGTGGACGTGGTTTCTGGAGTTGTGCACGAGCCTGAGTGGCAATGGGAGGAGTCAAGTTGCAGATGTTAGTACTTCCAGAGGTGCCATCTGACATAAAACTCACTGAGTTATCTCGAGAGATCTTCCTACTGATCAGGATGGGGGAGAAATTTTGGTCTTATTATACAGGAATGTTTTAATGCCTAATGCTGTGTCATTGAAATAGTACGACACCCATGGAGCATTGCCACCTTTGCAGGCCTCCAAGGGCAGAGAGACTTCGAGGCCTCTGCGTTATCCCCATTCTCACCCCTTCTCCACGTTGCCATACCTAAGCATGTCAATGTGGGACCCAGGTTTGTGGCTGCCACAAAGACATTCTTTTAGCTGAGGAGACCTGCAGCGTTAAAAAAGAATAACTGTTCAGCGGTCTGGATGTAGAGGCTCAGAAATGTGAATGCACACGCCTTGGCCTGTCCACTTGTTTTTGTAATTACAAGGCAGTTTTAGGGATTGATTTTTATGTCCTGACAAATTGCAGATTTTTAATGGTCTGTGTCTTAGGAAGATAAATATGTCACGTAATTTTTTTTTACCTTTCAAATCAGGAGTATTTAGGTGAGGGGAGGACCATTCTGCAACAGATACCCATTCCTCTGTCAACTGTGGACTCATGGGGAACTTGTTTTTCTAATGCCCTTGAGCAGGATTACTTCTGGTAAACAGCATCCATATGGTACGATTTGAGGAGCACTAAGGAGGGTAATGTGTCATCAGCCTGACACCACCCGATACCAGGCCTTTGAAGGCCCTTTGTATCAGAGAGCAGTGGAAAATATGGCTTCTATCAGAGATGTGAAACCACAGGCATTAAAACCAACAATCCAAAATAGCCTTGTTTGATGACCCGTTTTCTTTAAAAAGTTATCCTTGCTCATGGACCAGAGGCAGGTAGTAGACTTTGATTTTTGGCCCCTGGAGAGTGCCCTGGAATGGAACATTACAAATTAGCCCTTGAGATCTGGGGCAACTACAACATATTGAGCAAAGCGTGGATGTTGTTTTACCCATGATACTCAAAGACAAGTTCGTATGTTACCGTTGACTGAACACCAACTACTATGCCAGTTCCTTTGCAGCTACTTGGCACAGCACCCTGTGAGGTAGATATTATTGTGCCCAGTTTATAGGGTAAGGACATGTTTCTACGGCCAGTAAATGCAACAGGCTGAGATTTGAATCTGTGCCTGTCTGGCCCCAAAGCAACACGCTTGACCACTCCACTGTATTCTCTCTGACGCTTTTCCTGACTTCTAAGATGGAATAAGAACACCTTCCTCAGGGTTATTTTAAGGATCCAATAAGATAGAAGGTCCGAGAAGTGCTTTGTAATCGCTAATAAACTTTGCAGAATGAAAGGCATTCTCAGAAGTAGAAGACAGTCTGCCACCGTGTGTCTATGTGACAACCTACCCTTTAAATAAATCTGGGTGTCCTGTGGAGTGGGGACCTTTGCCCCTGCCTTTCTGGTGAGTGAGAGTGGTTTATGTCCTAGCTATCGATTCTGAGAACTAGGACCCTGGTCCTACTTAGCCACTGGTATTTTCAAGGGTGTGATTTCCTTGCCGTGTAGCTGGGAAGAGGAGAGAGATCAGCAGTGTGTCTGCGGGCCCCTCAGGGCTCCTTGCGGCGTAATGAGAAATCATGTGGATGCTTCCACCTGTGCCCTAACGTGCGCGTCATCTTTCTCCCTTTCTCGTTTGTCGTAGAAACTGAGCTGCTTCTCCGTGCAAAGGACATCAGTCATTTCTTAATGCAAGATATCGCCTTCTTGTCTGGTAAGCACTTTTCATATATTTAGACCATATAAATGTATGAGCCTCTTAGCAAAATGAGTGTGGTCTTTATATAATAAGTAGTCATACACACATGCGTGCGCGTGTGTGCATGTGCGCACACACAGAGTTTGAGAAGCACTGTTTTATTTTTTTTAAGTTTTTATTTATTTAAGTAATCTCTACACACAGTGTAGGGCTTGAACTGAAGACCCTGAGATCAAGAGTCGCATGCTGAGAAGCACTATTTTGATAAACATTTATGCATTGTGCGCGTAGTTGCTAAACAAATAGACATTTAGAGGATAGAGGTTTTAAATGTGTTTAGATATGTGATGAAAACAATCTTACCGCCCTCGTACATTTGACTTCCAGGCACGCCTTTGGAAATCCATGATAGGTGCAAGTAGAGTTCATCTGGGTAGGTGCACACTGAGAGAGACGGTGGCAACTGATGTGACTTCTTGGAGATTTTCTCCTCCACCATAGCTCTGATTATTTAAGTGTTTCTTGCAAATGCTGTCAAGTCACCCTAATTAAGAGCACATACTGAGTTTTTTTAGGGTTTCATTTACACATAAAATAAGTTTATTTTTCATATATATATATGCACTGGTATATTTATGTGTATTTTATATATAATTTTTAAAAATTATGGTAAAATACTCATAAAATTGACCATCTTAACCATTTTTTAAAAAAGATTTCATTTTTATTTATTTGACAGAGAGCGAGAGAGCACAAGCAGGGGGAGTAGCAGAAGGAGAGGGAGAAGCAGGCTTCCCGCTGAGCAGGGAGCCTGATGTGGGGCTCGATCCCAGGACCCTGGGATCATGACCTGAGCTGAAGGCAGACGCTTAACGACTGAGCCACCCAGGCGCCCCAATCTTAACCATTTTTTAAAGTATGATCTCCATTTTATTTTTTTCCAGAGAACAGTTATTCTTCAGTCCTTAAGGACTTAACTCCTTACATGAGCTTCGGTGGAGGTGGTGGGGTAGCGCCCGCCGGTGTAAATCGGGTGGCTCAGTCAGTGAAGCATCCGCCTTCGGCTCAGGTCATGATCCTGGGGTCCTGGGATCGAGCCCCGCATCGGGCTCCCTGCTTAGTGGAGTGGGGAGTCTGCTTCTCCCTCTTGCCCCTCCCCCCTGCTCATGATCTCTCTCTCTCTCATGCTTGCTCGCTTTCTCTCAAATAAATTAAATCGTTAAAAATAATAAAAAAATAAAATCGGGGTGGGGGTGGGGGTGTTGGATCCTTCCGTGGTTCAGGAGAGCCATTCTGGACTACGTGTGTGTGAATGGCGCCACTCGCGCATTCTCACAGCTTGGGACGCACATATGCCTGGAAGCCATTCGCTTTTAATGCCCCTGACGGAGGCGGTCTTTACTGTGGTCCCAGTAACAAACCTTTTTTTTTTTTTTTTTTAAGATTTTATTTCTTTGAGAGCGTGCACGTGCATGCGCATGGGTTGGGGAGGGGCTGAGGGAGAGACTCCTCAGTCGGACTCCCCTCCCAGCGCAGAGCCTGATGGGAGGCTCCACCCCAGGAGCCTGAGATCATGCCTCAAGCTGAATCCAAGAGTCGGATGCTGAACTGACTGAGCCGCCCAGGCGCCCTCGAATAATGAACTTCCCAATGGCCTTGTCTTTGGGCATGCAGTGGGCGCAGTGGGCACAGCTGGTGCTGTGAATAGGCTGCCGTGGCTGCGGCCCTTTGTGGCACAACCGTTATTCCTTCTTTTCTTGGTCATCTTGGGAGCGAGGGCCCAAGAGAGCCCATCTTAACCATTTTTAAATGTACAGTTTGGTGGGCATTAAGTACATTCACATTGTTGTGCAGCCATCCCCACTATCCATCTCCAGAACTCTTGATCTTGCAAAACTGAAACTCTGTACCCACAGAAAAATAACTCCCCTTTCCCTTCTCCCCGTCGCCTCTGGCAACTACCATTCTACTTTCGGTCTCTGGGTATTTGACTATTCTAGGTACCACATAAAATGGAATCATACAGGATTTTGTCTTTTTGTAACTGGCTTATTTCACTTAGCATAATATCCTCAAGGTCCATCCAAGTTGTGTATGTCAGTATATGTCAGAATTTCCTCCCTTTTTAAGACTGAATAATATTCCATTGCGTGTATGTACTGCATTTTATTTGTCCATTCATCCATTGATGGATACTTGGGCTGCTTCCGCCTTTTGGCTATTTTAAGTAGTGCAGTTCAATAGCCTTATTTTTAGAGAGAGAACTGGTAAACCATCCCTCTCTTTTTGACTCATTCAGAAATCTAGGGGAAGTTTTGCTTAAAGACAAGCAAATGACTTTCAGGTATTTATTTGAACTATACCATTAAACATTATTATATTAAACAGATATGAAAAATTTATGAGTTTGTATTGTCTGCATGAAAATGAATGCTTCTTAGGAGTTGAGAGTATAAGAAATGATCTTATTCCTTTTAAGTAGTTTAATTATTGCTCCTGAAGTGATATCAGCATGCTCAGTTTACTAAACAAGCATTTACTTTATAGATGATCCTAACTGGACACTTTCATCTGGCCTCTGCTTTAGTGATTATAATTAATGGTAATTGTGAATTAGTGGTGACTTAATTAATGTGGCTTTATGTTTTATTTTATAAGTGCTATAAATGTGTGACATACCGTCACTCTTGAGACTTCCCCAAATCCCCAACTGTGTTCCATACACAACGACCCTCAAGGCTTGTTCCCCCACCCAGACCTGTGCCACAATTTCCTTATCTGCTTTTGGTAGTTGTTTTCAAAATGCTTCAGCATATTGGTTCTTTTGAAGAAAGGGTTTCCAGTGGGAAAAATAATTAAAACCTCCCAATTTAGAATATAAACCCTTCTCGTTCTTTTCTCACACATTTACTACCTAGTGCAGCACTCAGTGGTAATAACAGTTTATAGATTGATTGATGATAATTTACTCTTATAAGAACCTATAAGCATTCTTTCCTTTGATAGATACAGCTTTCCTGGCTAGCTGGTTCTGTCTTTAACTGGAGTGCTTACCAGCTTGCTTGGCAAGTCTGTTATATTAAATATTATATATATATGTTGAATTATATGTCATATATTATTTATTTATTTTTTATGTGTTTATTTTAAGTAAAATAAACGAGCTCATGACCCTGAGATTGAGTCACATGCTCTACCGACTGAGCTAGCCAGGTGCCCTTGCTATATATTACTCATATTACTAGTTCTATACCATACTCTACCTGTAGAGGCCCTTTGTTTAATGATTTGCTGTATCTCTTGGTTTAGAGTTGTACAGTTTCTCCTTTGAGTTCCTTTGAAACTCTTGGGTAGACGCTGTCATTGTGCATGATAATCTTCATCCTGCTCTCTAAGCCTAGAAGATTTATCATTTGATGTAATACTTTGAACTAGTTTGATTCAAAAAGACTCGGGAATGGGGACTCTCCCTCATGTTTCCCTTGGTAAAGATTAAGGTAGTGAATGAATTTGATTTTTTTCCAAGTGCACTAGGGAAGAATGTATATTCTGCTTTTGTTGGATGGAATCTTCTATAAATGTCAATTAGGTAAATGTTGGTTAAGATTGTTGCTCAGGTGTACTGTATCCTTGCAAATTTCCTGTCTACTTGCTCTATCCATTATTGAGAGAGGGGTGGTGAAATTTATCTTTCATTTTTTAATTTTTATTAAATTTTTAGAAAAAGAGTTATTTAAAAAAAGATTTATTTATTTTAGAGAGAGAGCACGCATGTGAATAGGGGGAGGGGCAGAGGGAGAGAGAGAGAGAGTGAATCTCAAGCCAACTCCCCACTGAGTGCAGAGCCTGACTCAGGGCTCCATCCCAGGACCCTGAGATCATGACCTGAGCTGAAACCAAGAGTCAGATGCTTAACTGACTGTGCCACTCAGGTGCCCTGGTGGTGAAATTTTTTGACTGAAGGTGTGGATTTGACTATTTCTCCTTGTACTTCTATCATTTTTTGTTTCATGTATTGAATTTAGCTTGCTAATAGAAATTTTTTGAGAAGTTTAATTGTAATTCTCATTTGGCTGAATTTAAGTGAATAAAGATGTAAGGCTATAAAAAAATTAAATGTGCAATAAAAATATGTCAATGGCAGGGCGCCCCGCTGGCTCAGTCGGAAGAACATGCGACTCTTGATCTTGGGGTGGTGAGTTCAAGCCCCACGTTGGTTATAGAGATTACTAAAAATATATATATATATATATAAATAAAGAACTTTAAAAAATAAGATAATGGCAAAGGAGATAAAGTGGACTGGTAGAAATACTTAACCCAAAAGAAAGCAAAAATGGAGGGAAGAAAAACCAAAGAACTAATGGGACAAATAGAAAACAAATAGTATGATGGTAAACCATATGAATAATCACAGTAAATGTAAATAATCTTGACATCCCAATTAAAAGTTGGAGATGATCAAATTGAATTAAAAAAATCAAGACCCAACTATATACTGTCTATAAGAAACACACTTTAGTTTTTAATGTAATTTTATTTTTATTTTTTTACATAAGCTCTACACTCAATGTGGGGCTTCAACTCAGAAACCCAAAATCAAGAGTTGCATGCTCTACCAAATGAGCCAGCCAGCCACCCGAGAAACACACTTTAAATATAAAGCACAAATGTATTAAAAGCAAAAGGATGGAAAAAGATATACCATACTAATATTAGTCAAAAGGAAGCTGTCTAATTTTAGACAAAATAGATTTCAGAGTCAGGAATATTACTAGGTATTAATAAAATCATTTGATAATCAAACTGTGGTAAATTTATCAGGAGAATATAACAATCCTAAATGCTTATCTGATAACAGAGCTTCAAAAGATTTCTTAATTCAATTTGATCAATTTGATCATCTCCAACTTTTAAGTGGGATGTCAAGATTATTTACATTTACTGTGATTATTCATATGGTTAGGTTTAAATCTACCATCTTACTATTTGTTTTCTATTTGTCCCATTAGTTCTTTGGTTTGGGCTAGTAAGATTTCCTTTTAGGCAAATCAAAGGCTTTAAGTATGGTCATCACCACCCCAAGTTCAAGAGTCACATGTTCTTCTGACCGAGCCAGCCGGGCACCCTGCCATTGACATATTTTTATTGCACATTTAATTTTTTTATAGCCTTACATCTTTATTCACTTAAATTCAGCCAAATGAGAATTACAATTAAACTTCTCAAAAAATTTCTGTTAGCAAGCTAAATTCAAAGACCACCCTGTAATTTTCCTCCTAAAACAATCCTTCAACTTCCATTTAGCACTGAATATTTATTGAGCACCTATTCTGTGCCCAGTTGTTGGGCCAGCTGTTGTAGGGTGGGACCTTGAACATGTATGAGGCTCATCCTTGTACTTAGGTGGCTTTCATTCTCAGTGTTCCTTATCCTCCAAGCTGTGTAGAGGGCTCTAGAGTAGGGTGCACACTGAATTTTAACCCACAGAGAATTCATGGTCTTTGTTTATTTGCATTAGTAAGAGTCCTAAACCATTGTTGCTGTTACTTCTTATGTTGTTTCTTCGACAAATCCATTAGAACAGCACTTATTTCCTGCAGTTTATATCCAGTATTCTTTCAGGCTCACCATAGCTGTAAGTGGTTGATTATATCAAGTTGCCCAGTTTGAATTGAGGCCCATAGCATCGGTATAGAAACCATTATTTCCCAGTATCCTTGGTTGTCGAATATGAGGGTCAGCTGTGTTTTTAATTATATTTATTATATGTATTCCATGAAAATTTCTTCTGACTATAATCACTCATTTTGCCTTCTCTCTCTCTCTCTTTTTTTCTTTATTACATTCTGTTTTCATTTAGAAACTACTCGGCTACTTTTTTTCTTCTTTTTTTAAGTAGGCTCCACACCCATTGTGGTACTTGAACTCAAGACCCTGAGATCAAGAGTCGGATGCTTTACCGATTGAACCACCCAGGTGCCCCTTGGCTACCTTTTTTTTTTTTTTTTAAACTTAGGGGCATGGTGCCATTTTGTTTTATGTGGAGACCGTCATCCTTATAAAAGTTACATTGGCCCAAACCTGCCCCTCTCAAATCCTCTTTCTTGCATTGCTGTCACATGAATTGTTAATTTGGTTGATTTTTTTTTTTTATACGGTTTTAGGTGGCCGGGGAAAGGATAATGATTGGATCATTACTTTTCCAGAAAATTGTAATTTCAGATGTATACCAGAAGAAGTGATAGCAAAAGTGCTGACTTACTTGACATCTATTGCAAGGTATAGCGTTTCATTACATTTCTTTGAATTTGTTATATGTTAGATACCCGTTTGAGTATAATAACAGGAAAATGGCTTTTTAGTGTGACTCTTATTATTATTGTAAGTGATTATAAGACTCACCTTCAGAGTAGATAAGAAATAAAACTTAGAAGGGGAAGCTGACGCTACCTAAATTGCTATAGAAATTATACTGAGGATCTATGAAAACAAAATTGGGAGTCTAGAAATATTCGTCTTCATGAAGAAAAACATAGGTTGAAAATGATGATCATACTTAAAGCCTTTGATTTGCCTAAAAGGAAATCTTACTAGCCCAGAGTGAGGGTAGCTGTTCTTCCAAGGGTAAAATATGAAGACCAAATGTTAAATAGACTCAAAAGTGATATTGGAATTTATTAGGAGGAACTTCTTGATATTAGAAATCATTTGAGACTAGAATGCTTTAAAAGGTAAGTTTCAAAAGCTTCCTTGAAGATTGTATTTAGGTTGAAAATAAAATTCTTATCTATTTAATTTTATTTTTTTTAAGATTTATTTATTTGAGAGAGAGAGAGAACACGAGCGGAGGGGAGGGGCAGAAGCAGAGGGAGAAGCAGGCTCCCTGCTGAGCAAGGAGCCTGACACGGGGCTTGATCCCAGGACCCCGAGACCATGACCTGAGCCAAAGGCAGATGCTTAACTGACTGAGCCACCCAGGTGCCCCTAGGTTGAAAAAGAACATTTTTAAAGGAAACATTTTCCATTTATTAACCCTGAAGACTAAGAGGCCACAAATCTACAATGGTAAAAATACAGAGTTTCATGAACAAAAGTCAAATCACAGAAAACTGAATTTGTAGTGCATCCCTTAGAGCTTGAAAGTCTTTTAGGTCTTTTTAGGGCAAATAAAAGTTTTGTTGTTCATTAAACTGCCTTCTTAAGGTGCAGGCGAGACAGAAACCTATATTTAATAGTGTTTTTCTGAGTGAATAAATGAATGGATGGATCATTAGTTCTTGATGGATTGCCACGAAAAGTTAAATCTGGTATCATAAAGGACAGCTGTCTATAAGGTTTTCTCATACCCAAGATTGCAGTATGCCAAATTCATTTTAGTGACCTATCTGCATTATCCCATCACTTGACTATTTAAAAGAATGATGTTAGTGCCAAAAAAGAAATTTTAAATATTGAGTAGTAGAACATGGAATTAAATTGGTTTTCCAGCATAGCACTTTGTGATAGGTTTCCCAACCCAAATTTATCTTTAGTTAAGATATCAAATGTAAATGAAATAGTCAGAATTAAGGACACAACCTAGCAAATTTGGGTAGTTACTAAGAAAGACATTATTTCCTCTTATCTTGCAGGCAAAATGGATCTGACTCCCGGTTCACTATTATTCTTGATCGAAGATTGGATACATGGTCTTCTCTCAAAATTTCTCTTCAGAAAATCTCAGTAAGCACCAACGCATTCTTCAGTAACTTTTTATTTTTGTTTTACATAATGCTTTCTGTTTGTGGGAGTACAGAATATTTTGATATTAGGCAATGAAGACAATAAAAGTACACGATGGAAACAATAAAGAAAAGATGGGATGGTGAGATGGGAAAGTGGGAAGAAGGGTTGGTAGAGGACAACTCATCCAAAATAAAACCTAACGGGAAAGAATGAGTAGTTAGTGGTTCAAGTTAGGAGTGAGAAGAGACTCATGGTTCCCTAATGCCTTTCAGAGCAAGGTGAGTTTTTATGCGAGTTTTTTTTTTTTAATGGAAATAACTTTGTTGTATACTCACTGTATATGGAAAAGTATAAAGAAGAAAGTTTAAAACAGGAGTCAGTAATTCATCCATCTGTAAATAAACACCTCTTAACATTTTGATGTGTGTCTTTCTAGACGTTTCTCCCCCTGGGATAGAATAGGGAAGTGACTCAACTGCAATATGACTTATCTCCCCTTTCAGAATCGAGCCCCCAGCTTCCCAAGACCCAGATAGAGGAAACAGTTTCCCTAAGAGAAAAATAGGAGACTTGCAGTCCTGCCCCCAGCCAAGATGATCTTTCACAGTGTTAGGCTCAGCTGGATTACAGCGGCATTGTCTGACATTTCTTCGTAGAAGAGGAGGGAGGTGAGGAACCCGTAGATGACTGAGCTGGCAAGACGGGCTGTCTGCAGAAGTACCATGTGGCTAACTTCCTCTATCAGACCAGAGTAGCTGGGAATCAATATATTTTTTTTTCTTTGAGAGCCCAACATCGTCAGTCATCAGAAATTCTTTGTCTCCTGACTGAAACGGGAGGCCACTCTCACCAGAGGAAGTTGATTTGGTTGTGAAGGCAAGACAAAAATCTAAGTTGTTGGACTTCTGAGCCAAGTGTTCTTTTTGCTACGCTAACCTAGCTAATGAGTGAGCATAAGAAATATACTGGTGCTCACATGGTAAAATGGATGAGATCATTATTTTCATACCCAGCTCGAATTATTCTTCATCTTGAGCAAATCAAGGTGGTTTTTTTTTTTGTTTATTTTTTTAATAGAAGTGTGTAATGATAAGCAATGGAGAGAAGAGTTAACACGAAATTCACACAAGTTACTAAAATAAAATAGCAAAACCTTGACTTCATGTAATATATTTTTGCTTTGCAGGCAGGTAATATTATAATTGTCCCATAGATGAGAGAACTACATTAATATACACACTTAGGAGAAGGTTTTGTGATGAATCCAAGGTCAAATAGCTAAGGAACAAAAAGAGGCGGAGCAAGAATTGAATTTTCATGAACTTCAGTTGGTGCTCTTTCCACCTGCTGCTTTCTGTCGTTTTCCAAATGACTTGTGGATAGACAAATACATTCAGTGTTTTTTTATAAAAAAGTAAAATTCCTTTGGAGAGAGTAAATCTGCCCAGCATATACTGTTGAGCCCTGTCAATGGGTCAAAGTTAAGTAAAAACTATTTATTTACCTTGCTCTGGCCTTTTAAGATCCGTCCTTGAGCTTGTTGAGATTTCAGTTCACGATTCTTTTATACTAAATAAAACACTTTTTTTTTTTTAAAGATTTATTTATTTATTTGAGAGAGCGAGAATGAGAGAGAGAGAGAGAGTACATGAGAGGGGGGAGGGTCAGAGGGAGAAGCAGGCTCCCCGCTGAGCAGGGAGCCTGATGTGGGACTCGATCCCAGGACTCCGGGATCATGACCCGAGCCGAAGGCAGTCGCTTTAACCAACTGAGCCACCCAGGCGCCCCTAAATAAAACACTTTTTTAATAATACAACTTTTTTTTTTTTATCACGCAGCCCAGCTTTTTTCTTTTGGCCAAAACTATCTGCCTGATTAAATTAATTTTCACTGAGTGACCGTTTGGCACATGGCATTAGTTTCTTGTTAAGGTTTTATTTTTATTAATCAAATAGGCCACTTGGAACAGGTCTTGTTCTTTTTTTCTAAAAGAGAAATATAAGATTTGGTCTTGATCCTATTGGCTGGGGGTCAACAGAGCAATAATGATTTGTTTCTTGAGAGGTCAAGCTCCCCTTTCTGTTTCCCTAGGGATGGTCTTTCAGTGGGGAAGTATGAACCATATTCAGCATGGAGCTTGGCACTCAGGGTCCCTTCATTCTCTTAACTGCCAAATTGGTGGTGCTAGGCAAGATTGGGGGCACCAGTGATGATGACATGTAATCGGCTATAGATTAAGCGTCGTTTCTTTTTAACATGTTAAATGTTTCTACTTGTGGTATAGTTTCTATACCCATACTCAAGAGCACATTAATTACATCTCAACCATGACTAGGCATTGGGCACTGTTTGCATTAAAGATAATTGAATGCAAGCTAATTTCAAGAGCAAAAGTTACATTCAGAAAGGATTTCTGGTAAAAGTTGCCACTGTATAGATAGATGTAACTATCTTTGGTATATTACTTTAAACAAGTATCTTTGAAATAATTATACAGCTCAATTTGAAGACCTTAATTTGTAAATTGCAAAATAAACTATGCAGTTAGGTTATACTTCATAATCAATGATAGGGAAACAAGATTTTTTTAAAGAGCTTTTATTTATTTATTTTAGAGAGAGAGAGAGAGCAAGCATGAACAGGGGGAGGGGCTGAGGAGGAGGGACTGAGGAGGAGGGAGAGGAAGAGCAAAAGCATCCCAAGCCGACTCCGCACTGAGCCTGAGCCCAGGTGGGGCTCAATCCCAGGACTCCGAGAACATGACCTGAGCTGAAACCAAGAGACTGTTGCTCAACAGACTGAGCCACCCAGGTGCCCTGGGAAACCAGATTTTTTTTTTTTTTTATTTCTACAGTGTGGAGAAATGTCAATTTGGGAGAGAATCCTAGCCATATTAGAAAGTTTGTGTGTTCTTCCTGGATTATTATCAAAATTTCACAAACCGTTGACCTTTCACAAGGCTTAAACTCTGAATAGAATTTAATAATTAAAAGAAAAATAAACACCAAATCCTGAAGTGAATTCTAAGTTACCCATCCGGGTAGGACAAGAATAAAGGTATCAGTTAATACTACCTTCACAAAGATTCTTAGCATTCCACCTTAAAAATCAAACTGCGCAGAGGAGAAAGCCAGTCCCAGCAAGCCCCTATGAGGAGAGTCGTGTGTTTTTTTTTTTTTTTTTTTTTTTCCATCCTCCACTCTTAGGACATGCCTGATCTTCTAGAGCAGTCCGGCACCAGCTAATCCATGAGGCTCAATCTGGCTAAGTAATTGGGGGAATGTGTCAACTCTGAATTACAATGAGCAGCCGGGAAGGCTCTGTCAGCTGACTAATCAAGGATAGTGGGGTTTTTGCAGTACTGCCGCCGTGGTAATGGAAGCAGCTACCGTAGCTTTGTTTGATAGAGATTTTTGGCTGCCGCTTTTAAATACTACCCCAGAAGCAGCTCATATTTTATCAATGTTGCATTGACAGTTGGAAAAGAAGAGTGTTCTTGTGTATAGGCGAGATGGCAGAAGCAACTCCCCCGAGAGGCAAGATGAGGTTCAGAAGGAATGCGGTAAGGGCTCTGCCTGCAGTCCTGGAAAGCCTGTATTCCCAAGTTCAAGTGCAGGGATGCTGCAGCATGGTGTTACAGCACAAACTGATGCTGAATGGGGCTTTTAAGGACAGATAGAGAGAATGGAGACGTGTATTTGCATGAATTGCATTGATGGGATTACTGCGATATTGACAGGGACATGTAAAGGAGTCCAGGAGGTTGAATGTGATTTCAAAATCTAAATGTGATCAGGTTGATGAGAAAACCTCATTAGTCATGTTATTTGTTTAAGACCATATGAACAGTTTTGAATTGTTGGGCAGGGTAGCTTTAAATCACTAGTGAGAATAATATCTAACAAAAGGATTCATCCTTTCTTTCACCATGGTCAAGTAGAGTATGATAGCATGGAAAGGTCTGGAGCCGACTTCATCAGCATCTGAAAAGGCAGCCCTTCCTGGGTGTTACTGTTCAATTGAAAAATTTTAAGTCTAATGATTTGAAATCTTTCAGATTTCCTCTGTTCTCCAAATTCAAACTTTAAAGATGCAGAATTCTAGCCTGTTGACAACTTTTTTTTTTTTAAGAGAAAAAAGTGACTCGCTTTTCATTATAGACTAGAATTTAGAAATCTCTCCTGTCAGGTTTCAAACACTTTTCTAATTAAATTTTTCCCTTCATTGTTTCACTTGAATACTAAATTCCCAGCAAATTTCTAAAGTGATATTTAGATGTATTTTGGGGAAATGTGAAAGAACACTGCTAATTTAATAACTGGTCGTCTTTTAAATGCCACTCTTTTTCTTTGAAAACTTAACATTATCGATGTTATGATTCAAAATATAATACCTGCTCGTTTAAAAACTCGAGACAACACATGAAAACATAAGAAAGTAAAAATCAGCCTTCGGAAAAAAGTAACATTTGGAATCAAAAGTAAGATAAGGGAACTAAACCAGTAAGAGTTTTATTGTTGTTGGATGAGTGTTAACATCACTGGGTGAGTGAACGATTTTTTTTCTGAAAAAGCTTTTAGGACAGAATGATATTTTAAAAACTGCAGTTTAGTATAGGGATCTTTTTTCTTTTGACGAAATTGTATCTTCAGCTCTACGTGTGATTTTGTACTATGGGAATAAATAGTTTCAGACTTTTAACAGAAAATTTCTAGCGCACAGGAAATGCCTGTGTATGTGCTTAGCGGTATTGGGTGCAACTGGCATTGGTACTTTTGTTATCAAAAGAAACTGACTTAAACTTTCAGAAAGTTCCTAATTCCTTTATATGCATAGATGTTTTCTCAGTGCCAAACCAAGATTCATCTATATGAACATATGTTAATATACACACAAATAAATATAGCACACGAGTACTCATTGAATAGACCTATCTAGTCTGCTACTGTGCTACACACAATGTAGGTTACAAAGGTGACCGTGGCATGGCTACTGAGGTGAAGGGGCTCCAGTCTAGTTAGAGAAGGTAGGACACGTTCATAAATAACTATCGTGAAAGAACTTCTAGGAGCTGAGGAAGGCTTCATGAAGATGACATTTGTTTGGACCTTAAGCAAGAGCGTGTGTTTCTTTTACTTTTCTTTGTTTTTGTCCTCCATTTTTCTCTTCAATGAATTACTTTAAGTGGCCCCTAGGGAATACATGTCTTGAAATGAAATTTATTGGAGTAAGTTCAAAGCCCAGAACTATAGTGGAAGATACATTTGTTCTGTTTACATGGGTAGGCTTGACCAGAGTGAAAAATTTGAAACTCACTGGTGACACAATGGTTTGACCTTGCGGGATCTCTGGAGTTGGGCTGATTTTGGAGGCTGAGATAGGTAGCACCTGAAAGGATGGGACAATGGATTTAAAGTCCAAAGAGGGGATTAAACGGGTTACTCGGTGGAAATTGCAAAGACTGTGGCCATCGAGAGGGAGGGGATGAGAACAGGAAAGAAGGGCAAACCTCAAGGAAGGAGTATGGCCCAGTACTCTTCTGCCCCTGAGGTTACATGGCAAGTTGTGTGGAGGTCTGTGGAGTAACTCATACTTTCTGTACTCTTTAAGGGTGGGGTATGGGAAAAGAGTGTAGAAGTACTTGATGACGTTGGAAATTCTTTTCTTATAATTTGAGGTCATGAGATTTTCCCCAGGGTATTCTGAAGAGATAGTTCGGACCTTATCAAGGTCAATCACATGCCCACACCTCAACATTATATTCTGTTTTGATATTGGATTATAATAGTCTCTGTTCAGTGGGCTCCGTGTTGCTAAACTCTTTCCAACAATTTGTTGTGACTGTTAACATTTGTCCCATTTCCTAGATGTTAAGGTCAAGTCGTTCCTAAATGCTAGGCAGCAAGTCTGAGTGTGCGTTCAGTCTATGCGTTGTTAAGTACACGTCCCGGGAAGTGTTACATGTCTTGGAAAGAACTTACCCTTAGGATTCACAGAGGCCCAAGTGCTACCGCTCACCAGCTGCAATGTTGGATGCGTTCCTGCCCCACTCTGTGCTTCAGTTTGCTCACGTGTAGAAAGGCCACACTACCTATTTCACTGCAGTGTTACCAAGGCTGCATAGGATAATATATGTCATACCAAGCCTGGCACATAGGTCCTAGGCTATCAATCACGGGTTCCCTCTGTTACTGCATTACCTTGCCCTGAAGATCAAAAAAAAGAGAGAGTCTGTGGGAACAGAAGTTGTTTTATAGTAAAGGAACCAAACTTTCATGATGTATAAAACATTTTCAAAGAAATAACTAGAATAACTGACAAGTGTATATAGGGTATATGAACTGCCTCTCTTAGATACCGCACAAAGGATTTAAATGAGGTTAATTTCCAGACTCTAGTAGTGAAATGATGCATCAAGTTTATGCCTTTTGTTGTTATTGGTGTCCTTACCGCTGTAAGGGCCATGTAACTGGAGAATTTTAGGGTAGGCTTGAGAAGGGAGTAAATTTTCTCTAGGTGGGAAAGGTGAGAGCTAGCTAATTCTGTGCCCATTAACTTGAAGAACCAGTAAGAGCTGCTACTGAGGGCTGGGGAGGGCTGGGGAGGGCTGGGGGAGGGGCTGTGCACAGTGACAGAGAAATGGCTCTGAGCCCTGTGAAGGTGGGCAGCATGTTCATTTTACTGAGGTGCCTTTAAGCAGTCACATGTTGAAACTCCAAAAAAAAAAAAGAAAAAGAAAAAAGAAAAAGCCTGCAAGAAGCTTTTTAAAAGCAGTGCCGTTTCCTCTCTCATGCTGTCTTTTTTCTTCTTTTTATAAAAATATAAACAAAATAAGGCTGACCTTTGCCCACATCCCCTTGCTTTTTTGACAGGTTCTTAAAAACGATTTATAGTTTTAAAATGTAGGGTTTGATTGTGGAAAAAATAGAAATTGTGCTTTTTCATGTTTATATAACCATACAGATTAGAGATTCTTAAAGCAGCATACCAAAGAATTTAGAAATATAGTATCCCCAAACTGAAATGGAAAACTCAATGGTCTTGTGTGATCTTTGCTGTCAGATAGGTGCATTGGATACGCCTTATGAGAGGTGGTAGGCTGTTTGTTCATTTAAACACTAGTTTTAAAATGGATTATCTTGAAACTTTTAGACAAATATCTGCATATAGAAAATACTTATGTGTATGCTCACACTCGAATCCATGCAACCCGATCTTAAATCCCTGTGGCCTTTCAGGTTAAAATTTCTCAAGTGCTCTGTCCCCTCAAGATTCTCCTAGCCAGTGATCACGGAGGAGTACATACTATCGATACTGGCCCATGTTCAGATACTCGAAAGTTTAGTTCAGAGGTTGCAAACTGGGAGTCCAAAGATGTATTTTGTTGAGACAAATGTGTCTAAACACAAGGATGTGTTTGGTTTGTTTTAACAAACGTTGAACTTGTTCACCATCTTTAAAAATCCTGAAGTTTCACATGAATCTGGATTTCTGGCTTCTTTTGAGAAATCAGTGACTTGGCAAAGCCCACCTTTCTGTCTTACATTTAGCTGAAACTGACTAGTGAGTGCCTTCCCTCCCCCAACCCCTGGAGCTTTTCAGTTCACCAGAATCTCCACCATTTCCTAATACTTCCTATCATCTAGGGAGAGTGTGAGTTGTCATTTTCTACCTCATTCAGGCTGTCTTTTGATTAAGCCCTGCCTACTTCACATGTTTACGTGGTCCCCTAACACATGGTAGGCGTTCATGTTTGTCACCTTTGCTGTAGGTTTCAGGTTTAGACTCTAGACCTTGAACCTGATCCTTACACCGTCTTTGCTATGCTTCTCCAGATTCCTCCTGTTGCTACTTTTTCTGTCCATTAGGAGTTTCTCCAGAGGAAGGAAAGCTAAAGTGAAAAAATACATCTTCTTTTTATT
Organism: Zalophus californianus; assembly: GCF_009762305.2. Taxonomy (NCBI): domain Eukaryota; kingdom Metazoa; phylum Chordata; class Mammalia; order Carnivora; family Otariidae; genus Zalophus; species Zalophus californianus. The sequence goes on from NC_045612.1 coordinate 13,225,196, forward strand.
TTTCACTCATAGCCCGTTTGAGAGTCTGGCTTGCAGTCAGATGAATCTGGGTTCTTCATTCTGCCACTTCCAAGCTAGAAGTTCTAGTGTATTAGTGCCCTGTTGCTGCTGTAACAACTTAACTACAAACTTAGCCGTGCAAAACAACACAGATACATTCTATTAACAGTTCTGGGATCAGGAGTCCAAAATGAGTCTCACTGAGCTAAAAGAAAGGTGTTATTAGCAGGGCAGCGTTCCTTCTGGAAGCTCTAGAGGAGAATCCATATTTTCTGGACTTTTCCAGCTTCTAGAACCTCCCCATATTCCTTGGCTCATGATCCTGCATCACTGACCTCTGCTTCTGGTGTCACGTCTTCTCTGACTCTCCTGCCTCCCTCTTTGTTTAATAAGGATCCTTGTGATTACATTGTTCCCATCCCAATAATCCAGGATTATCTCCCCATCTCAAGATCCTTAATCATATTTACAACATCCCTTTTGCCTTATAAAGTAACATAAGTTCCAGGGATTAAGATGTAGACATCTTTGGGGAATCATTATTCTGCCTACCACAGTCAGTTTCTCCAGTTGTGAAATGAGTATAAAAATAGAACCTAATGTATGTAAAGTACTTAGCGCAGTGTCATAATAATGCTCATGATGATCATAATTCTTATAATAGTGCTTTCAATAAAAAGCAGTATTCTCACCCATGGCCACCTAGCCAGTCTCCTTTCCTCTACCATAAGGCCTTGAGAGGTCCTGAGTATATATGAATGTGTGTGTGTGTGTGTGTGTGTGTGTGTGTGTGTGTGTGTATTTTAAAAATTCTGTATTTGGGATGCCTGGCTGGCTCAGTTGGGAGAGCATGTGACTCTTGATCTCAGGGTTGTGAGTTTGGGCCTCATGGTGGATGTAGAGATCACTTAAAAATAAAATCTTAAACAACTCTTTAAAAAAATATTTATTTATTTGACAGAGAGAGTGAGAGCACAAGCAGGGGGAATGGCAGGCAGAGGAAGAAGCAGGCTCCCTGCCGAGCAAGGAGCCCGATGCGGGCTCGATCCCAGGACCCTGGGATCATGACCTGAGCCGAAGGCAGATGCTTCACCGACTGAGCCACCCAGGCGTCCCTTAAAAAAAACAGCTTTAAAAAAAATTTTGTATTTGAGTCTAGTTGACACACAGTGTTACATTAGTTTCGGGTGTACAGCATAGTGATTGGACACTTCTTTGGGTTATGCTGTGCTCCCCATGAGTGTAGCTACCATCTGTCACCGTACGCTATACGATCTCATTTTCTGTATTCCCTGTGCTACATATATATACATTTTTTTGCTAAAGAAAGCTATGAAAAGTAGTCATTTATGTGAGGTTGTGGATTTGCTGTAACTGCACAATATGGCAAGCACCTATTTAGGTTTGGGATAAGTAAAGGGGACTGGGATTGAAAAATCCAGTATATCTGATTTGCACTTGGGATTTGATGGGTGTGAGGGATAGAAACCATACACACGGTCTGAACTTTGTGATTTCATTTTCTAAAAAAACATAACTGACCATTCAGATGGAATTGTTTGAGTGCTACCCAGCTGTTTGGTGGTTGTATAGCTGTTGCCTACAAGGTATTTATTGCTCCAAATGGCTATTAAATTTGAGAGTAGCTATTAGTTTAACAGAGCACATGTGTTCTAGGAACATCTGCATGGTAGCAAAATAAAGATTCTAAAATTATCGTATAATGAAAAACATTGTAAATGTAATCATACAGGCAATAACTGAAGTTTTCATCCTTGATAATACATTTTCTTTAAAAATCCTAATTTTTGTGGGCTTTTTGTGACAAGCGAATCACTAACATTTTGAAGGAATTAAGGAAGGAGAATGTCTGATAAAATAATCAGGAAATTTTAAGAATGATCTGATTAGAATGTAGAATTATCTTTAGAAGGATTTTTTTTTTTTTTTTACAGGTGTCAGTGTTTGGGATAAACTACTTTATCAAATATAGGCAGTAACTGATTTTTTTAGATTTTATTTATTTATTTCAGAGAGAGCACAGAGGAAGAGGGGGAGAGGGAGAAGCAGATTTCCCACTGAGCATGGAGCCTGACGCAGGGCTCGATCCCAGGAGTCTGAGATCTTGACCTGAGCCGAAGGCAGGTGCTTAACTGACTGAGCCACCCAGGCACCCTATAAGCAATAACTGATTTAATAAATCAGCTAACAGGGGTGCCTGGCTGGCTCAGTCAGAAGAGCGTGTGACTCTTGATACCAGGGTCGTGAGTTTGAGCCCCACATTGGGTGTAAGAGATAACTTAAAAATAACTAAATAAAAATAAATAACTTTGAAAAATAAATAAAATGGTTAAAATGTTAAAAAAAAATAGCTAACATAAAATCCCTGACTTATAAGCAGCTGAATACCCCCAAACCCTGTCTGTACTTGCTTTCTTATGGATTCTGTGGGCAGTGGTTCTGCTTTTCTTTCCTCTCAACTTTGTTCCCTCCTGTGCTGTCCTTGGACCTAGCTGCTGGGACAGCATTGCTCTCCCAGGAATGGCAGGCTGGAGACCAGGGCCTTACCTCAGGGCAGAGAGTTACCACATGGCCTTCTGTGTTTCTGATAGTATCTTCACCCTGCTTTTTTGCTCTGCACCCCCTGACAATTTGGGAGGTGGGTGAGTATTCCAGGCTTCAAGTTGGTCAGTCCTAGGGCCTTGCATCTAGAGATTTCCTATGTGATACCAGAGAATATGATGTTAAGGAAAGTCGGAGAGAAAAAGATGATGAGACCAGGTCAACCTAGAGTCCATGAAAGAATAAAACAAATTTTGCTTGAAGTGTTGGCAAAGGTAGGGTGCTTTCAATTTCATTTAAGAGGAAAAAAAAGTGAAAAGGCAAGCTGGGTCAAGACAGGTAAGTATAATAATGATTCTGGTAATTTACCTATTTGAAGAAGGAAAGGCTTCACTCCTAAAGTGAATGGGATAGAAGTAGAATCTGTGCTCTCAATCTAAAAATAGGTCCAGAGTTCTTACAAGTCTCTGTCAGAGATTCCCCATCAGCAGGCCTTTATCGATATCCTACAAGTTTTCTACCTAAACCCACTTGCTGTTAGATCCAAGAATCCAAGGTAAAATTTAAAAACTCTCCTATTTTTTTAGGGTTTACAGAATGCCTTTATATTCATTATTTATTTTAATCCCTACAATAACTATAGGAAGTATGTACCCTGTTTAGCATAAAATAAAATACACATTATGTACATACTCTAGGGTAGGCTATGTCCCATTGGGGCTCTCTGTCTCTACTTCTGGTTCTCTTTCCATGTTAGCTGTGTTCTTTGAGATAAGCTTCCTCTTGCCGCAGGGCTTGTGGCCGCCAGTAGTTCTGGAACTGCACCCTCCCAAGTTTTCCTCCCGCAGCACCAGTTTGAATAATCCCAGGGTGGGACTTGGGTCCTCCTTACATCAGCTTTTCATCCCACTACTAATCATGGTGAGGTGCATTGGGAGGGCAAGGTCAGGTAGAAAGATGGCAGTTCTCATTTGGAACCCATATTAACACTAATAAGAGGCTATCTCAGTCCGTTTGGGCTGCGATAACAGAATACCATAGCCTGGCTTATAAACAACAGGTATTTATTTCTCACAGTTGTGGAGGCTGGAAGTCCAAGATCAGGGTGCTGGCAGATTCGGTGTCTGGTGAGAGCCTGCTTTCTGGTTCAGATACGGCTGTCTTTTCTCTGCGTCTTCACGTGGCAGAAGGGGTGAAGGGGTCTCTCTGGGGTCTCTCTCTCTCTTTTTTTAAGATTTTGTTTTATTTATTTGACAGAGAGAGACCCAGCGAGAGAGGGGACACAAGTGGGAGAGGGAGAAGCAGGCTTCTCGTGGAGCAGGGAGCCCACCACGAGGCTCGGTCCCAGGACCCTGGGATCAACGACCTGAGCCGAAGGCAGAAGCTTAATGGCTGAGCCATCCAGTCGCCCTTGGGGTCTCTTTTATGACACTAAAGCCCTTATGCTTGCTCCGCCCTCATGACCTAATCACCTCCCTAATGCCTCACCTCCTAATACCCTCACACTGAGGGCTAGGTTTCAACAAGAATTTTGGAGGACATAACCATTTAGTATATAGCAGAGGGGAAAAGGTTTCTCATGAAGGGAGAGGGTAGCACACACATGGCCATCTGGGGGAGTAATGAGTTGTACCATTTGTGTCTATTTAGAATCACTGATTAATTTATTGATTTAATTTTAGCCTCTTTCACCTATTTGTGAGTCTCACACTCAGTCCTCTTGCCTGCTCTGGTTCTCATTACCACTTAAATGTTGATGTTTTATTACTGTCTCAAATTGAATTTAAAGATTTTATTTATTTATTTCAGAGAGAGAGAGAGAGAGAGAGAACACAAGTGGGGTGAGGGGCAGAGGGAGAAGCAAACTCCCTGCTGAGCAGGGAGCCTGATGCAGGGCTTGATCCCAGGACTTCAGGGTCATGACCCAAGCCAAAAGCAGACACTTAACCACCTGAGGCTCCCAGGTGCCCCTAAAGTTTTTTTATTTTTAAGTAATCTCTACACCCAATGTGGGGCTTGAACTCACAGCCCCGAGATCAAGAGTCCCATGCTCCACCGACTGAGTCAGCCAGGCACCCTCAAATTGAAATTTTTTTAGTTTTTAAAATTTTTATTTATTTATTTATTTTTTAAAGATTTTATTTATTTATTTGACAGAGAGAGACACAGGGAGAGAGGGAACACAAGCAGGGGGAGTGGGAGAGGGAGAAGCAGGCCTCCTGCTGAGCAGGGAACCTGATGCAGGGCTCGATCCCAGGACCCTGAGATCATGACCCGAGCCGAAGACAGTCACTTAACCGACTGAGCCACCCAGGTGCCCCTAATTTTTAAAATTTTTAAAGAAGATTTTTATTTATTTGAGGGAGAGAATGAGAGAAGCAGAGAGCGCACAAGCGGGAGGAGCAGAGGGAGAAGGAGAGAGAATCCCAAGCAGACTCAGTGCCCAGCCCGACGCAGGGCTTGATCCCAGGACCCTGAGATCATGACCTGAGCCGAAATCAGGAGTCAGATACTTATCTGATGGAGTCACCCAGGCACCCCCCCCGTTTTTTGGGTTTTTTTTTGGAGAGAAAAAAATCCCCAGTTTTTTTTTTTTAAATATTTATTTATTTGACAGAGAGAGAGAGAGAGAGAGCGCACAAGCAGGGGGAGAGGCAGAGGGAGAGGGAGAAGCAGGCTCCCCGCTGAGCAGGGAGCCCAATGCGGGGCTCGATCCCAGGACTCTGGGATCATGACCTGAGCTGTAGGCAGACGTTTAACTGACTGAGCCACCCAGGCGCCCCTCCCCAGTTTTTTTTTTTGTTTTAAAGATTTATTTATTTATTTTAGAGAGAGCGGGAGGAGGGGCAGAGGGAGAGGGAGAAGGAGAAAAGCAGACTCTGCGCCGAGTGCAGAGCCCGACATGGAGCTCAGTCCCAAGACCCTGAGATCATAACCTGATCTGAAATCAAGAGTCAGAGGCTTAACCGACTGAGCCACCCAGGCACCACACCCCCCGCAAAATTCCCAGTTTTAAATGTGTTTTACCCGAGAGTCTAGGTCTTCTACCTGAGTGAAAGTTACTCTTTTTGTTATGAGATTTTATTTTTTAGAGCAGGTTTAGGGTCATAGCAAATCGAGCACAGAAAGTGCAGCGTTCCCATATAACCCTGTCTCCACCGTATCTTATTAATTTTTGTTTTATAGTTTTGTTCTGTTATTAATATTGCAGCATGCCTGAAAGATGGCTCTATTTTAAGCATTTTTGTCATGTTTGTCTTTGTTCTGCTTTAACCCGCTGTTTGGGGGCTGATGACTTCCAGCTCAACATTCCCAGGCCAGACTTCTTTCCCTCTGGACTTGTTCACACATCTGTCTGATGGACATCATCTGAATGTCCTGCTGACCCTTCCAGCCCCTTGTGTCCAGGAATGGGGAATCAGTATCTTGTCCCCTCCTTAAAACCTGCTTCTCCTGGGGCGCCAGGTTGGCTCAGTTGGAAGAGCGTGCGACTCTTGATCTCAGAGTCGTGAGTTTGAGCCCCATGTTGGGTGCAGAGCTTACTAAAAAAAAAAAAAAAAAAATTAATAAACTTAAAAAAAAAAAACCCTGCTTCTCCTGCATTCCCCATGTTAGCAAGGGTCATGCCATGTACCCCATTACTCGAGCGATTGGTTATTGACTGGCCCAGTCTCTCCTTTCTTATCAGACACATTCTGTCATCATGTCTTGCAGATTGCACCTCCTAAACTCATCAGCCCTGGTCTGGATTACTGGACCGGCCTCCTAGCTCATCTGGCTGTTTCCACTCTTGTCCAAATCCAGTCCTTTCCTAAAGCCAAAGCGATCCTTCTAAAATGCAGATCTGATTATCTTGCTCTGCTGCCTAAAACCTCTTCGAGTCTCCCCTTTCCCCCAGGAAAAAACCCGAGGTCTTTCCTGATCTGGCTCCTGCCCATCTTTTTAACACCACATCCCATTGCCACATCACTTTCCTCTACCTTTCCTGACTGGGGCCTCTTGAAGAGCTGGGGCAGTGCACAGTGATTAAGAGCACAGACTCGGGTGCAGATTAAGACCTCACCAGCTGGGGCAAGTTATACTTAAAGTCTCTGAGCCTCACTTTCTTTATTTGTAAAAGAGGATGGCCTAACTACTTCACAGGATTATTACGAAGAAGCTCTATGATAATGTTGGCAAAATACTTGACACAGTGAGCGTTTGATATGTGGTGGTTTATTATTAATATTGGGCCACACTATTCTCTCTCTCACTAATTTTACATAGTGCTCTCCTTGTCTTGTAGCAGTTATGCCTTGACCACCTACTGCCTGTCAGTATTCTAGAAACTGGGGGAAACATTGGTGCTCCACAATGACATTCTGATCCAATTAATTCCTTTTTATGCTTCGAAGAGACCATTTTGACCTTCCTAGGTCTAGGATGCTCTGTGCTTCCACTTCCTGTTGCATATTATTCTATAATTCCTTCATTTCACTTACCAACTTGGGTTATAGAGTTAACACTTACTGATGGACTGCACTATTAGACTGTCATTTTCTTGAAAGCTGGGGAGGGACTACATCTTATTAATTTGGGCACAGTGAATGCTAACTGCATGATAATCATGCACTTAACTACATGGAGCGGACACGTAGATGATACTCAGTGAATGTTGCTTGGATGAAAATAAAAATAGGATTCCACAGAAACAGGTTTCTTCCATCGTTTACGGCAGGTACACAGTGTTGAAGCTCCCTTTGGCTTTTAGGGTTATCCCAGGAGCCTGCCTCCTAATTCTGTTTCCCAGGGAATAAATGCAATTCAAGTGCAAATGACTAACTTTAAAATGAAGTTCAAGAATAGAATTCTTTGTAACTTGGGATTTACTGTAGTGTGAGAAAATTCCATGTCGTGGACGTTGCGAGGGTCTGATCTGATGACCTTACACTAGTTTTATTTCTGTTTCCATGTTTTTAGATTATATCAATATCCATTTTTAAAGTTTTGTCCTTTTAGTGGCCTTTATTACTTTCAAAGTCATTTCCTTTAATTACATATTTTCTGCTACGTGCTCAGTTGAGTGCATGTTTTGACAATTTTTTCTTTCTTTCCTGTGTTTCTTCTTTCTGCAGGTTTCCTTTCCTGGGAACTTGCACTTGGTTTTGGTTCTGCGTCCTACTAGTTTTCTTCAACGAACTTTCACAGACCTTGGATTTCGATTTAGCCAGGAAGACTTCATGCTCAAATTACCAGTAAGAGTATATTATTTAAATGTTTTCTCTCTTTAGTTCTCATGAAGACTTTGTACCGTGCTGTTGGTGTTTTACCTGTGCTCACAGAGCATTTAAAAGAAAAAGATAGAATTTGTCTTCCCAAACTATAAATTTGAAATGCCTAAAAGTCTTCTGCTTCTGTTGTTAAAATAAAGGAATAGTCTAATCAGTTTGTAATAAGCAATTTCTTTTGAAAAAGATCTATGTCACATACGTTATGTGTGTGTGTATATGCGTGTGTGTGTGTGTATATAAAATCAGGACATTTTATTTTTAGAAAAAAAAATTGAGTGTGTGTTTTATGTATTTGACCCCCATGAACTTACATCCTGAGCTAGTTCATAGTACCATGATCTTTTTTTTTTTTAAAAAAAGCTATTTTTATACGTTTTTAGGGTAAGGAATAGAGTCCTCATAAATTATGATATTTTTGCAAAGATTAGTCCCTCCTCATAAGTTCTAACTTACCACATTAAAGCCCTTTTACTTTGGTGTAAGTGTAACATTCTTTCAGAAGGTTGGCCATTAACAGTGCAAAATTTTAGATCAAGGAGAATTAGGTATTTGGGTTTCTATGGAGATTAATTTTGCTTTACAGAGAAATGTTTTGTAAATGAAAACTGATTACTTAAAGAAAGTAGTGCATACGTGTGTGGGGGGATGTACAGGAGAGAACTGTTAGAACCATTTATAAAAGATAACTTTGTGCTAATGAATGCTAAAGTTCATTGTACAGTTGAATGGAGGGATGCCATGAAGGGCAGTTAACAGTATCTTTCTTACTTATTTATATAGGTGGTTATGCTGAGCTCAGTTAGTGATTTGCTGACATACATTGATGACAAGCAATTAACCCCTGAGTTAGGCGGCACCTTGCAGTACTGCCACAGTGAATGGATCATCTTCAGAAATGTATGTTGCTTTTGCCCTTACTGTAGAGCCTATAGTTCATATTCGCCTTTAAATCTAGTTCTAGAATTTTTTCCTCTTGGGGAAAAACAGATTTCTGGGGCTCCTATTTTTCAAAAACATATAATTCAACATCTTGATTTTCTTCCATAGGAAATATCTAGAAATGATGAAGAGTCACTGAGGATGGCAATTGAAGGAAAGGCTTAGGGAATAAGGAGATGATGCTCTGCCCACCCCCTCCTGTGGCCATGTAGTAACTTGAAGAAACAAAGGGTTTGGGTTCAAATCGTAGCACTGCTATTTTTAGCTATACAACCTGGCACAAGTTATATAACCTCTCTGATTCTCAGTTTTCCCAATTATAAAGTGGAAATTATAGTACTTTAGCTCAGAGGGATATTGGGAAGATCATATGAGATAAGCCCTCAAAAATGCGAGTAATATCATTAATCTCATTATAGTGATGCTTTTGAGACAGATTTATAGCAGAGACTCCTGTTCTAGAAAGTTACAAATAGGCAAGGGCCCCATGCCTCAAGGTGTGAGTTTATAGTATAAGAATCTTTACTCCAAATCCCAGAGATTAGGGAACCCTTCTGAAGGAAATGATATCTAATTAAATCAGGATTCTATTTTCCTCATCTTTATTTGTCATTCAGCAGTTCTGTTCACTCATGAAAGTGTATTGTCAAAGTTAGTGGTGTCTAGCCTTTAATTACCTATGAAACTGTAAATAAAAGAGCAGATAACCTTGAGCTGAATGGGAAACAGAGGGTTTATATGGTCTCTACATGTTGCCCTTTTTTTTCTGAGTCACTGATTTTGGAAACAATCACCACCACCACCTTACTTGACATTTTAGGGCAACAGAGCTTTTGGGATCACAATTTCAAATCTTCTGCCTGAATGAATTGTTGTGACCAGTTTGTTACCCCATCACCTTTGTCCTTTGCTGTGTTTGGAATGTTAATGCTTGCTCATAAGTTATAATAAAGGAATGTCAAGTGGCTTTGATGTTCTCATCTCTTCAGAAGTAAAGTTAGTATAAAGCAATTTTACACTTGCAGAGTTTAATAGGATAGGCCTAAACAAAGGCTGAAAACAAATTTCTTAGTACATGGCATCTTTACGGAATTGTTTTCAGGGGTGCCGGGCTGGCTCTGTTGGAGGGGCATGCAACTCTTGATCTCAGGGTCATGAGTTTAAGCCCCATGTTGGGTGTAGAGATTACTAGAAAAAAGAAACTTAAAAAAATTGTTTTCAATGGTGTTCAAGAAATAAGTACAGATGTTTGGATAAAAGACATTCAAGAAGACTCTTAACCTCACATTAGTTTTGTAGAGGCTTAGATGCAAAATTAGAGTTTATTGCCAAGGGCAATGCCAACTTTCCTTAGCAGAGGAGAGGTCATAGTAAAGTAAACACAATTACTGATCCAGGTATTGATATGCTGTCAGTTTCCATGGAATTAAAAGGATCACTGGCTCTTTGCAGGCTATAGAAAATTTTGCTCTCACAGTGAAAGAAATGGCTCAGATGTTACAGTCCTTTGGAACCGAACTGGCTGAGACAGAACTACCAGATGATATTCCTTCAATAGAAGAAATTCTTGCAGTTCGTGCTGAAAGGTATCACATGTTAAAGGTATGTCTGATAGAGTTAACAAACAAAAGTTATCCATGGTCTTTCTTTTCCTAGGAAGGTGTTCAGTGCATGTCCTTTTCATGCTGATTGGTGGGTAGGGAGACAACAGGGGAGAACGTCCTGGATGTGTTGAATCTAAGTGTCCCCTTTGCAAATGGTGCCTTCTCTTGAGAAGTTCTTTATTTGTTGATAGAATAGTTTTTAAGTGCCCCGGAAGTAGAAATCCATAGTGATCTTTGTTACCGTGTATTCTTTATCTTATCAAAAGGCCCTCTCATTTAGAAAGCTGGAGAATCAAAAGGCAGACAGGTGTTCTAGTTTAATATCCACCACAGGTGCAATGTGAAATGGAGAAGGAGAACTTGAGGAGGAGTCAGGGGGCCTGTGACCAAGGCAAACATTGCTAAATGATTACAAGCTTTCTTTTCCATAGAGTACTAGTTTGTTTGTTTGTTTATTTGTTTGTTTTTTAAGCAGGCTCCACACCCAACGTGGGGCTTGAACTGATGACCTTGAGACCAAGAGTTGCATGCTTTGCCAACTGAGCCAGCCAGGTGCCCCCAGAGTACTAGTTTTTGATGTTTTGTACAATAGACTTTAGATGGCAAGTTGATTTGGCCCTCCTGCCCAGTTGTCTGGAGTGCTCGCTTGTGAAGGATTCTGAGTCACCATTCAGACAATCACCAAGTACTTTGAGATTCACCTTCCCCAGAAAGTTTAAGAATGATCTGAACAAAAAAAAAGATTGATCTAAAGAAGCACCTGTATAGTAATCCATGTCCTTCATAGGATAGTAGGCTTCCTGGAGGGCACTCACAGGTACAAGCTCTATGTAGAGGGGCCATTTTTATTTTATTTTTTTATTTTTTTGAGGTGACATTTTTAAATTAAGAAGAGAGAAACTGAAATTTTGAATCATAATCTAGAAGTAAAACTGTTCAAGGAAAGACAGCTCTGTCCCTCCTAAGCTGTGTGATTGGAGAATTTGCTTACCCTCTCTCTGAGTTGGAGTTACCTTACGTGCACAATGAGGTTGATGATGATGATGCATGCATACCTTGTAGGGTCGCTGTGAGGATGAAATGGAGTATGTGATGTAGGTACAACAGTGTTTGGCACATAGCTGGTACTTCATAAATACTTGCTCTTCATGTCTGTGTTCTTATTCATATTGGTGGTGGTGTCATGAAACTTGTCCCCAGACAAATACATGTACCCCCGAATTTTTTGCTTAACATTTCAGAGAACCCTTGGATCTCCTGAAGGAAGTCATAGATCACTCTTAGGTGCCTGAAGAATCTACCCACCAAGGTTAAGACCTTCTGAATAGAAAGAAGCATATACTTCATGAGGAATTAATTAATCCAAACGTGAAGTAACGTCATACTTATGGCAGGCACTAATTGGTAACGATTAAGGTTTAGTAGGAAAGGCATCAGACTCTATTTGAATATGCATTAAATATTATTTTAGCTCTATGCTTTCTAGTGTGCTAGACTTCATTATGCTACTTCTGCTTTATTGGAGCATATTAAAAATATTAGTAGAAAAGAATAAATGAGAACTTTCTACCAGTAAGAGGAGACTACAAATGGAGCACCAGGTACTTCTGCCCATAAACATCTTGTAAAAATCCTGATTGCAACATCCATCTCCGCAGGCGGAGGCTTCTTGGAGATCCTCATGGGTTTTAGATTCTGTGGTACTGACATACTCTGTAAAGGCCGTTCTAGAACGGCTGTTTCTCCTGTGCGTGCTGTAAGTGTATGCTTCCTTCTCTTTAGGTCATTCAGATTAGGGGACTAGCTGGCTAATTCATCCTATCGTGCTTTTTTACAGAATGATATTACAGCAGTAACCAAAGAGGGAAAAATCCTCCTCACAAGTCTGGAAGTGCCTAGCATTGAAGACGCTGTCGGTTCAAGGCTTGAACACCGTCACCACGTAAACGGTGACTGGCAGACTGTTAATAAGTGAGTACTCTCCTTTTGGTTTGGAGTTACTTATTTTATACTTTTGAAAGGGAATTATACATTTTGCTGCCATCTGTTAAGTGGGAAAATATTCCTGGACCTCTGGGAATCTGAGAACACCTTCCCTGGAAGAGATTAGTTTGCTTGTGAAAGAGGTTCCGTGGACATCAATGGTCTCTTCATGGACCAAGTGTCACGGTGTCTGACGTTGCCTGGAATTCTTAATGTCCAGACCAAGTTTGTGTACATACCTACAAGACAAATCGTTGTTGTGAAGGAATTCTAATGACTTTTCTTTGTTAAGATTGCTGACTCAAGTACATGATATGGAGATAGCTTTTGATGGATTTTGGGAAAAACACCAATTAAAAATGGAGCAGTATCTGCAACTGTGGAAGTTTGAGCAGGATTTTCAAGAGGTCAGTTAAAACATTCTTTCTACGTTTTTTTTTTCACTATGCCAGAGGTTCTTACTCCTTGATCATCAGAAATATAGTCTCACAAGATGCCCATTTATACCCAGAGAGAGATGGAAAGGGGGCAAATGTGAGTGAACCCTGCCAAGATGTCTTTCTTTAAAAAAAAAAAATTATTTAAATTCTAGTTAGTTAACATATAGTGTATTATTAGTTTCGGAGTAGAATTTAGTGATTCATCAGTTGCATATAACGCCTAGTGCTCACTCCATCACGTGCCCTCCTTAATGCCCACCACCCAGTTACCCCATCCCCCCACCCGCCTCCCCAAGTTGTCTTTCTTGCTTACTTATTTCCTATAAGAAAGCATTTAAGTGCTAACATAGAAGACAGGACTAAGTTGCCGTTCACCCTGATGTTTATTATTGTAATTTATTTTACATATAAAACGTTTTCAGCCTGAAATTTCCTTTCAGCTTTCCAAGGAAATAATACCCACTTCCTTCTTGATTTTTTTTAAATACCATATACCTATACTGACCATATTTAATACGACGTAACAAAAACGTTTTTTTTTTTGGATCCAGTAATTTATTTCTATGAAAAGCCTGGTGTATGAAGCGGCATCATGTCTAATTATACATTATTTTAAAGGTTACAAAAAAGTGCCTTCTAGTTGGATGCTTCTGGAAAATACATCACACATGGCCAGGCTCCTCACAGTCTCTATCATAGTACTTTACCAGGAGGTCCAAGGAAAACTCACTGCTTTTCTCTCTCGCATGTGGCCAGCCTGTTTTCCACTCATGACTTTCTCACTTGCTTGGTATTTCATCTGTTCTGGACATGGGGCTCGGGTCCTGGCAGCCCTTTGCCTTCTGTGACGCCAGCAGATTTGGGAATGCGGTATTCTCCGTGAAACCTTCCTTAAGGAAAGAGTAGGCCAAGTTGCTCTCAGGCCTTCCAGATATTTGTGTCTCCCTCCTCCCCGGCCGAATACATGCAAAAATCATGCTCTTCCCCCAAACACACCCATTGGGCCTCTACTTAATATGTTAATTTGTACCCAGACAAAATTCTTGTCCTGTAGCTATATTGTTTCTTCAAATCATTGTTGCCTCTAATCAGTGTTGTTGTCATTGGCCTTGGATTGGAATTTCACTGATGTGATCTGTGTCTCCTGGTCACCTGCAAATAGGTTCTATATATATGTAGGAACTTAACTTCAAAAAAATCTTATTTGTAAATTCTAGCTGTACAGAAAAGTTTGAATATTCTCAAACTTGAAATGTTTTTGAATATACAGGGTAGGAATATCCTCTTGCATAACCACAGTACAGTTAGCAAATTTAGTACAGTTTAACCATGATGCAGTACTTTCTATGACCTACCGTTGGTATTCCAGTTTTATCAGTTGATTCAATAATGTCATTTCTATCATTTCTTCCCCTGCCAGTACAGGATTCAGCCTTAGAGGGTTGGGTATTGCATAAGTTGTCATGTCTAGTCACTTTTAGTCTAGAAGATTTCCATAGCCTTTCTTTGTCTTTTATGACGCTGCCATTTTTGAAGAATCCAGTTCTTTTTTCACATAAAATGTTCTTCATTTTCCATTTGTCTGACTTCTTCTCACGATTAGATTAATCTTTGTGTGCCCAGCGAGCATACTATGTAAGTGATGTGTTCTTCTGAGGGTATCGCATCTGGTGGTAAGTGAGGTCCACCTGCCCCTCATTGTTGATGTGCCCTCTGATTACCCAGTTCTCCACTGTATCATTACTTTCCTCCCACTTGTAACTAGTAGGAAATGGGTGGGGAGAAAATTTAAGGTCATGCAAACATCTTGCTGCTTATCAAAAGTTCTTTATAGGTTTAGCATCAATTAATGATTCTTTATATGTTTAGCATCAATTAATGATTCTTGCTTCAACCAGTCTTTACTATGATGCTTGCTTCAACCAGTCTTTACTTTCCAACTCCATTGTTCCCTCCATATTTCTCAGTTCCCATAGGCGTGCTGCTGGGAGCAAGAGTCTTCCCTTCTCCCCGTTTCTTTCTTTATCTGATTTTGGGGTTCATGACTTCCTAGTTTTGTAATGGTTTATAATCCTTTGCTGTTCTTAACTATTTTGGTGTTTCAGACTGACTACTGTGTCCTTGTGACATGTCCAGACTTTCTGGCATAAAGAGATATCCCAAGCTCATCTTGTACCTACTCTGCCTTAGCCCTGGAACCAGCCATTTGCCTGAGGATCCCTGGTTTCTTTTTCTGGGTTCCAGGTGTGCTCATTACTACTAGAGGATCTTTGTTCTGAGGACCACTGACCACAGAGCTTGGGAATATAATATGCAAGTATATACACATGCATATGCTTCCGTACATGTCCGCATATAGCTGCCAGCCTATGTACATAGTGATATCTTATATATCATAAGCACACACTAAGATCTAGGAGGTTAGATTTTAATAGACTTTATCAATTTCTAGGAATAAAATAACAAAGTATTCTCCACATGTGCCATTTTTCCATGTTGCATTTTTTTTAATAGCATTTCCTATAAAACTGGATTAAGGGAAAATGCCTAATACCTTGTATGCTTTTAAGACTTGTTTTTTTTTTTTCCTATTTATAGCTTGTGAGTGAAGTCGAACTTATGTTAAACCAACAAGCAGAGTTGGCAGATGTAACAGGGAACATAGGTCAAGTAAAACAAAAAATAAAAAAGTTGGAAAACTTAGATGAAAATTCTCAGGTAAGATTACATCTCAGATGTTCACTGTTCTAACAGTTACATTTTGATGGTTTTCAGTAGTATCAACCCTTATGGGCCACCTTTCATGGCAACAGTCTGTATAATTGGTTTAATAATGCTGGTCTGTATTCTTTTCTGATCAATGTGAGCCAGAGGTGACACTGCAGACAAGTCATGTAGTTGTAATAGGTGGCTTCTGAGATGATGATGTGAATGGTTTCAGGCCCACCATTAGGAACAAAGGCGTAAATCATTTTGAAGAAGCCAAAAAAAAGTCTTATCAAGAATGCTATTTGAGGGTTGGGGCACCTGGGTGGCTCAGTCGGTGAAGCGTCTGCCTTCGTCTCAGGTCAGGATCTCATGGTCCCGGGATTGAGTCCCGCCTCAGGCTCCTTGCTCACTGGGGAGTCTGTTTCTCCCTCTCTCTCTCTCCCCCTCCCCCTGCTTGTGCTCTCTCTCTCTCTCTCTCTCTCAAGTAAATAATAAAATCTTAAAAAAAGAATGCTATTTGGTACTTGGAAATGATGGAAGTATACAAAAGCATAATTCCTTAAATATCCATCATGTGGATGTGCAATTGAAGCAAACACAGATTCAGACAGATCTGCTTAGTTTTACTAGCTGTGTGACCTTGGGTAAATTAAATTTTCTAAGCCTTAATGTCTTCATCTATAAATTGGGGATAAAGTGACTTACTTTGCAGAATGATTATGAGGATTCTTTTAGATGTTGTAGGCAAAACACTTAGCGCGGTACCTGGGATAGCTGATTAGATAATAAGTAATCAAAAGAGCCAACAATTATCATTTTGCTGGTCTAAAAGGCTTGGACTCATAGATATAATAGTTAACAAACTAGCTTTGCTCTTTTGTCTTATATGTGAGAGCAAGGCCATTGTTTTTTAAGGTGCATTCCCAGCAAACAAATAGATTTATGGGTATACCGTAAGCATCTAAAAATGAAATTTGAGAGGCCGCAGCTGTGGTGACCAGTTCTAGAATTATGCTTGTAGGTTGTTGTGACTGTGGGGCAGTTTATAATCTCTGTGGCATACTAGAAAGAGAAGGCAAATTGGCTTGGAAATGAGGGGACTTTGAGGTTTTTGTTTGTTTTTAATTTTTTTTAGTTTTAATTGTGGTAAGAAAAAAACCCCACATAACATGAAATTTACTATCATAACCATTTTTTAAATTATTTTTTTGAGAGAGAAAAGGGAGGGAGAGAGAGTGAGCATGAACTGGGGGAGGAAGAGCAGAGGGAAAGAGAGAGGGGAATCTCAAGCAGGTTCCACACTCAGCACAGAGCCTGATGCGGGCCTTGATCTCAGGACCTTGAGACTATGACCGGAGCCAAAATCAAGAGTTGGGTGCTTCACCAACTGAGCCACCCAGGTGCCTGCCCCCCTTAACCATTTTTAAGTATACAGTTCAGTAGTGTTAACTATAGTCACATTGTTGTGCAACAGATTGCCAGAATGAAATTTTTCATTTTGCAAATCTGAAACTGTACCCATTTAAAAAAAAAGAAAAAACTCCCTGGGTTTCCCACCAGCTAGGTAGGCTAATCACTTTATCATTATGGGCTTCAGTTTTTCTTATTTTACCTTGACAGATATTCCTGACCACTTACTTATTTCAGTCACTATGTTGGGAGCAAGTGGGGGACCAGGGTAGGAGGGGGGGGATGCCAGTAGTTGATAGAGTAGGGGCAAGGCCACTAAGATCCCCTTTGACTTGGAGACCCGGTGGTGTTCCCTTCAGGTATGTAAAGTAGTCAGGTAGATGATGACTAATGAGATTTCCAAGGCTGAGATGGTATGAAATCCGTTAGCTTTCCTTTGGCCCCTGTGTACCTCATTGGATAGATGCAGTTCTGTTCTAAATCTGTATATACCAGGAGAAGCAAACCTCATCCACACTCTGAGCGGGCTGGTTAATTTTCTGTTTCTGGTGCCAGAAGTACATGTGTTTCTGATGGTGTCACTGCTGTAACTAATGACTGTGACTTGGAGCCTGCAGAAGTATGACATCAAATCATATTTTTGGCACTCTCTGTGCCTTGCTAAACCAATTTGCTTCACAATTACTTTCTTGTTTCTTCTCTATTTGAACAGATATCATACTGTTCTTGTTTTACTTCTTTCTTAAAATTAGGATCTGTTAGCAAAGGCCCGTTTTGTGATATTACACGGACACCGACTTGCTGCAAATCACCATTATGCCCTTGATTTGATCTGCCAGAGGTGCAATGAACTACGTTACCTTTCTGATATTTTGGTTAATGAGATCAAAGCCAAAAGGATACAGCTCAGCAGGATCTTCAAAATGCACAAACTCCTGCAGCAGGTAGTGTCTTGAGGCCTGATAACATTTCTGAGCAAGAAGATCATTTTGTTTTTTTCTTATAGGTTACAGGGTAAAGGTCTGTGGGAGAGCTTTGGAATTACATTTGTAAGACGTTCAAGGATTGGCTCTGATGATGTTCATTTAATCCACGTACCTTTGCAGTATTCGTGGCAAGTCAAGTATTGTAAGAATTTTGGCTTCCGTTCTGAATATTGAGATCATGGTTGTGATGGCTTCCTTTCTATTTTGGGTACATCTCTGAACCTCTCCTCTGGTGAGAGTTTGCAGTCAGCACACTTTTCAAAGCCCTAGAGGCATTTTGCTAAAGCCAGAAACTCCTCCCACACTTCATAGTTACTGCAATAAGAAATTCAACAGTGACGGGAAGATAGTCCTCCATGGCTTGGCGGTCTGACCCCTTTCAGAATTAGGCAGTGAAGAGAAGAGCTGGCCTCGGAAGTGGGATGTAAAATGAGGATATCATTTACACACGTCATATCTGAACATGAACATTTTAATCTGTACATCTCCTTCTTTGGCAGGGAAACTTTTATCCTTGTCCTTGACAATCACTACACATGTATATTACACTTTATGTTTTGGGAGGCGTTTCATATTTCACTTATTGATTTGGGGAAAAATAGCATGCAGCTGAAGTGTTAGTGTTGAGAGAATGGTCAGACTCTTCACTGCAGAATGAATTCCTTGTTATGAAATAAGTACAGTGCTTCCCAGCCTTGGCTGTGCTTCAGAAATACCTGTGAAGCTCTGCAGAAATTGAAATGCCTGGCTTAGGGCCCAGAGCTACTGAATCGGAATTTCTGGGGGCAGAACCCAGATACCTTTATTTTTAACAGCTCTGAAGACAACTCTGATTCACAGAAGCCAGGGCTGGTAAACACTCCTAAAGGACAAATATATTTCTATTTATTCATTCATGGTTTTTGTGTGTGTGTGTGTGTCTGTGTGATTTGCTCATCAGGCTCGTCAGTGCTGTGATGAAGGAGAATGCCTTCTAGCTAATCAGGAAATAGAGAAGTTTCAGTCTAAAGAAGATGCTCAAAAAGCCCTCCGAGACATTGAAAATTTTCTTGAGATGGCTTTGCCCTTTATAAATTATGATCCTGATACCCTACAGTATGAATTTGATGTAATTTTATCTCCTGAACTCAAGGTAAGAGGCTTTTTTTTTTTTCAAATGAACAAATGTTTTTAAAACTGTAATTCCAGTAGTGTTGGCAAGAGTTTTACTACTTCACAGCTGACTTTATGTCAAATTGCAGTTACATGCTTCTTTTAAGGATGAGGCATGATATTAGTACCACTGTTAAGCATCAGAGAATACAAAGGCTTGAAGCGTCATGCTGGCTCAGTTGGTAGAGCATGTGACTCCTGATCTCGGGGTCACCGGTCTGAGCCCCACATTGGGTGTAGAGATTACTTAAAAATAAATAGACTTTTTAAAAAAAGCATCCCAAGGCTTTATGCTTGTTATATAATGAAGAATAAATCCTCTTTGGGCTGTGATGCCATTATTTTTCAACTCTTTTCACATACTAGGAGTTCTTACATATACATCGTTCTGTGTATCCTTAGAGAAGGGGCTAAAGCTATCCTAGGACAATACTGGGCCTTTGTCAAGAGCATTCTACTCCAAATGTCTTGTTTTTCTGCTGCAGTTACTACCAACAGATGCTCTGTGGACACACATCTGGCTTTCCTACTGAGTTTGAGATTGAAGGGATAAAGAAATGATCTGGGGCTCCTTAGGGTCAGGGTGCAAGCAGACGTTGGTATTAACAAGGTAGAGACCTACGGGTTACTGCAGTACCACTCTGGTTGGGGATGTCATGAAGCACTCTCACTACATTGTAGTTAAGAGATTTTGTGATGCTATTGGTTGCCACAATGTTTAGTTGACTCAAGTTTGGAAGAAGATCTAAAACCATGCTTAGCTGCAGATCTTAGGGGACGCCCCAGAAAATCAGAAAAGTGGCCACAACAACAACCAGGTGATTTCTCTGGAAGCAACCAAGCTAATCTCTAACTGCCTCAAATCATCTAGGAGGGTCTAGGAGGAGCTTTTACACCACACAGAGAACTGTAGAACGTCCTGCAGGCTAACACATCACACACTGCTCTGACAGTGCTTAACTGGTGGCTTTCTTGTGCGAAACGTGCCTCCTTTTCCAGCCCTTACTCTTTCCAGCCATGACGGGTAACGCACTTTAGATAGTGACCTATTTCATGACTGCTCGATCAATTTCTTCGAGTTGTTTTGGTTGAGATCTTCTGGTTTTATGACCATGTGAAGGTAGTGCATCCATCTGTTTTCTGTTGCTTTCCTAATTTTTTCTAGTTCTATTTTAAACTCTAAATTAATTTTTTGACCGTCTGGGTCTGAGAAATGTCATAAGATTTGTAATGATCTCAATTCAGAAAGTATTTCACAGAAGTCTCGTGCAACCTGCAGGTTCAAATGCAGACTGTACAACTCAAGCTTGAACACATCCGAAGTGTATTTGAGAACCAACAAGCTGGTTTCAGGAACCTGACGGACAGGCATGTGAAGCCAGTCCAGTTTGTGGTACCTGCTTCTGACAATTTGATGAGAGCTAGAGCATCGTTTTCACCTAAACATGGTAAAGTATCTTACGTTCACTCTTCTTTTCCTGCTGTTGTCTGTTACTCTTGATGTAAATACTGAATGCATTCTTCAGTCCTGATAAACTGAAATTTTATTTAAGCATCCTTGGTCACGTTTACACTCTGTTGCACAAGGCAGGAGTCATGGTCAAGATTATTGTACGACAGTAAAACATAGTGGTAATGTAGTGTAGTACAGAATGAGGACAGTCTGGACTGAATGGCCCAACCTTGCAACGAGTGTGAACATTTCATAGGCATCAAGCCCACCCCTTTCTTCTGCAGGTGGAGGAAAGCATATGAATCTGGCACACACGGGTATGCGTGTGCATGCGCACACACATCTTTACTACTTAACGTGGATAGATTATTACTTGGTTCTTATTAGCTTCTAGTAAGTGAATGGTTAGGTAATAGAACGGATTGCCTTTTCTAAGTTAAGTGCAGGTAAACAGAGTAATTTTGCTAGTAATTAACAGAGTCCATTTTCTGGTTTTAATCTTTGTAGACTAGTTTTAACCATGTGATATCCATTTCCTTTCTACATTCTGTAGGATAAAATAGCTATCCTGACTGTGGTGGTGAGCTAATCTGGAAGTAAGATGATTCTGTTGCCCAAAGTTTCCCTTGAGCTGCCTCTGGGGCCGGGGCCTCTTAGGGGAGAGTAATTTGGCCTTTGGGGCCCTAAGTTAGTTGAACGGGTGAACATGGAACTAAATTTGGTCTGTCTGATCTGAAGGATTGGAGACCTCATTAATATATGGGAAGTGCTTTGAAATTCGGAGAGAGCTTGAACCAAGCATAAGGAGCATAAAAACCTCGGTCAAGTCCCCGCATGGATCATATGAAAATGAGGTGACGAAAGCATGTCACTCAGCTAGGACGCTAGAAGTTATGTTTAGTTAATAGTTATTAAATATAAAAATAGACTCACAAATGAAACTATGAACAGTGCCGTAAGTGAAGAATATTGACTAAGAAGATACAGGGCAAAAGAATAAAACAAACCAAAAAACCAATAGAGGGCTACAAACCAACAGCTATGGGAATAAAAATAGGATAGGTTTATATTCCTTAACAGAGGACAGAGCACAGTTAGATGTCTGGCTCTATTTATCGGCTGTGTGACCTGGGGTAGTTCACTTAACCTCTTTTAGCCTAGTCTCCTTGTTTGTAAAATAGGACCAATAATGCCTAGTGACTTGAAAGGGTTGCTGTGAAGACAAAGAGGAAAAAAACCTTACAGTATTCTTATTTAATGGCATTACACTTTTTTTTCTGCAGTGGGAGTTGGATACTCTTTCTTTCAAGCATGTAAACTTTTTTCCCAAGGTACCCATCTTTATTACTTTTCTTCAGTACATTTTCTGAGTTTGTGTCCATGTGAAAAACCAGTTTGACATCTAAAACCAGCAGCAATTCATTCTTGAATTTTGCCCACGATTAACTTTCTCCCTTTTTTTTTTTTTTCCATAAAATCATCCGTATTCTCCCAGCATTAAACTTACCTTGGAAAATGACTATCTGAAAAGTAGCTTATGCTTCTAAACGCTGATCTCATCAAATGACCACCCATAAAAAGAAACCAAGGAAAACAATTGGCAATGCTAAAATAAATCAAGCTTTCTTTCATTTTAGAGACTCTTGTGTCTTCCACAGTACAACTGTTTGTTGGGAGTAGCTTGAATTTTCTTCAGTTTAAGACTGTCTAATGTATTTATGTGGAAGAAGACAGCTGACTGAATAAATGATATGGATGGATAAATGATTTTACCCATTATTTATCGTGGTTTCTAAATTAAACCAAAACATCATTTGTGCTACATTGTTTTCTTTTTACCTCATTGCTCTGTGAGTAATGGGGATTATAACAATCAGGTCTAAATAATTCTTCAAGACTGTTAATTGCTAAGCCAAATATATAAGATTTGGTCAAATCAGATTGTGTTAATCTTTCATGCAGTAAGTCAAACTGGTTTTGTTTGTTTTTGTTTGTTTATTTTTATTAATTTGCATCAAACAGAATCCTACACCTAGCACAGTGCCTGGCAACTAGCAGGACAAAATAAATATTTGTTGAATTAATTTTTTTAAAGATTTTATTTATTTGAGAGGGAGAGAGTGGGAGAGAGTGCAAGCGGGGGGAGGGGCAAAGGGGGAGAATCTCAAGCCCACCCAACGCTGAGCACAGAGCCCCATGCAGGGCTCGATCTCATGATCCTGAGATCACGACCTGAACCAAAATCAAGAGTCAGTCACTTAACCCCTGAATTAATACTTAATACAGAGGGAAGTTAGCAAAGAACACTGTGAGGGGTAAAATGTGGTTTGAGCTCCTAAATCTGTAGCTCTAGTCTGCATCTTTCTCGTAAGCTTCAGAGCTCCATTTACAATTTGCTTCCTTGAATTTCCTATAGGCAACTCAGACTCCGCCTGATAGCCTCTCCTGCAAATCATCCCCTCTGTTCCTCATCTCAGTGAATAGTACTCACAGAATCCGCTTTTTTCCATCCCCACTGCTGTTGCTTACTGCCACGTCCTTAATCCAAGCTCATGTCATCTGTTGCCTTGACAACCGCAGCGGTCTCCCTGTCTCCCCACTTTCCCTTTCACATGCCTCTACTCGCCTTGCCCGTCAGACTTTACAGTACTGTTCTCCCTCTGGGACACTATTTCCTTCCCTCTCCTTTTCCCCTCCGCTGGCATCTTTTCCTCCAGCAGATTTCCTGTCCCTAGTCCTCTTCCTTCACGGAAGCTTTTCTTTCCTGCCTCTCCTCCTTGGCGCCCAGTTTGGTTGAGCAGCCATGCTGTGTGGTAACAAGTCCAGCCATGTGTCTTCACCGCTTTCGTGTAATTGCCTGTTTTCCATCTCTCTTGTTAGACTGTAAACTCTGTAAGGACAGGGCCTGTGTGCAGTTCATGTTTGTATCCCCAGCACCAGACATGGAGCTTAGCATATAGTACAGGTGCCCCATAATTTCATGTATCTATTTATGTTGTTGAAAGAATGAATTTCTCTACCTTGCTTTTCAGAAAAAGCTGCATTCCTCATGAGTTGTGTATATATTCCTTTTTTATCTTTTAATGTAGTTGCAAAGAATTAATTAGTAAAGCTAATTAGTAAGGCTCCCTCAGTTACCTTTATAAATAAGTTTGGATCTCTGTGTATCAGGTGTCTTTAAAGTGGTGAACATCAGTGTTCATTGAGAAATTGATTTTATGTGATAAGTTGCCACTAAGTCTAACTTACATATTTATATATATGATGCTATAAACATAAAGCTTGTATATAAAATATATATATTTTTAACTTTTTTTGAGTATAGTTGACACACAATGTTACTTTAGTTTCAGGTGTACGATGTAGTGATTCAGCATCTCCATATGTTATGCTATGTTTTATACATTTTTATATATATATATATATATATATATATATATATATATATGTATTTTAAGTAGGCCCACTCCCAACATGGGGCTTGAACTCATGACCCTGAGATCAAGAATTGCATGTGCTCCTGACTAAGCCAGCCGGGCACCCCTATAAAATATATTTTTATTTTTACTTTTTTATAGAAAGTTTATTTATTTAAAGTAATCTCTACATCCAATGTGGGGCTCGAACTCATGACCTCGAGATCAAGAGTCACACACTCTTCCGAAGAGCCAGCCAGGGGCCCCTAAAATATATTTTTAAATAATGAAAGTGAAGTATAAAATTTAGAGAACCTAACAGCATAGCCTTTCCCGGACTGTGCCTTGCAGTGGTTCCTGTCAAGGAAGAAAGGGCAAAAAGTATATTTCTTCCAGAGAGAGAAGAGACCCCTGCAGCCTGTGTGGGTGGCAGCCTTTTTTAGCAGCACTGAAAATAAGGAACTCAAATGACCTGGTCTTGCACTGGACCATGCCCTGGGGTTTGTAGGAACATTTGGACTCCTTGCTTAATAATATAGGGGCTCACCCACTGTAAACAGAACAGAAAGATGAAACAAAGAAAAGGAGGGGTGCCTGGCTGGCTCAGTCGGACGAGCATGCAACTCTTGATCTGGGGGTGTAAGTTCGAGCCCCCGTTGGATGTAGAGATTACTAAAAACAAATAAATAAACTTTAAAAAAAATACAGATAACTTCACTTTCAACATGTTAAAAAAAAGAGGAGAGATGAAACAGGAAGAACAGAAAGATTAAAGCTTGGAATTTTGATGAAGTTGTTTTGTTTTAGCATTTTAATATGCTTCAGAGTTGTTTCATGTAGTTGTGAGAAGCATGTATTCTGAAAGTAGACTATGCAGATTTGAACACTACCTCTGCTTCTTGGACAAGATACTAACCTTACTTACTTATCTATGAAATGCGGATAGAAATAGTACTATCTGTTATGGTTGATTTGAGGATTAAAATCCAAAATGGGTGTGTAGGGCTTAGAACTGCCTGGCATGTAGTTATTAGTTAAAGTCAGATGTTTTCCCAAACTCTTTTTGATACAGTTAGTCAGTGAGCTACAATCTGATTAAATGCTTATGTGTCAAAATGAACACTAAATCTGCAAATAATTCCAAATTCTAACACCTTCATGCTCGCTTGGCAATCACGTGGAATTTTGATGAGTCAGAGAATGTGTGAAGACGTAGCAGAGTGATACTCAATAAGAAGTTGAAATCATATAGATGAATCTAACCAGTCAACTGTTTCGTATAGTGTGATTTAAAAATACTAATGTAAATATGTTAGAATATTCGTAACTCTATTTAATAAACATGCATGCGTTTTAATTAAAAGTATTGATTTTAATTCTGGCTTGAAATTCCTCTTTCATATTTTTCTACCAGGAAAGAAGACTTGGAGACAAAATGAGAGCAACTTAAAAGTAAATACCATTAATTAATTCAAAATTAGCTTTATTGCTGTAGTTGCAGAATTGGTATGGAGGCTTAAACCATATTTTTAATCCACTAAACCAATATTGTATGTTCGGAAGCCTATTTAATCTAAAAGAAAAAGCTGTTGCTGCATTGTGTCTAATTGTGGTCCTGGCATATCCCCAGGTGTATGAGCAGTTTCTCAGGTCTTGGCTCAAGTTCAGAATTAATTTCCGTAAAACATCTATAAATCCCAGCTTCTCTTTCCCCCACTCCACCTCAATAAACTTAAATAAGTATTGCATCTTTCTACAAAAGGAGGTTTCTTTCATAACTGATTACATTCCTGTAAGTATAAAACATGGACAAAGGACAGGTTCTAATGGTCCATACGCTGGACTCAAAAAAGACATCTGTTCATTTCTTGATCGATGCAAGACTCCTTCTTAGTTGTCCATGATATTCTGGTATCTGCAGAGAGTAGCCTCATCATAACTGTAGGGCCCTACATTTTCCTTGTGTCTTCCCGATGGTAAATAAGGACAAGAACATGTATCTCCAAGAGGCTACACTATAGCAGTGATAGAGACTACCTGGCTTTTAATCCCAACTCCATCAGTTACTGGCTATATAACCTAGGGTAAGTTCTCTGGAACTGCATTTCCTTATCTATAAAATGGGGATAATAACAGATCACCCTCAGCATAGAGTTCATGTAAACATAAAATAATATTTGGGAAGGGCTCCTGGGTGGCTCAGTCATTAAGCATCTGCCTTCGGCTCAGGTCATGATCCCAGGGTCCTGGGATCGAGTCCCACATCGGGCTCTCTGCTCGGCGGGAAGCCTGCTTCTCCCTCTCCCACGCCCCCTGCTTGTGTTCTCTCTCTCTCACTCTTTCTCTCTCTGTCAAATAAATAAGTAAAATCTTTAAAAAAAAATATTTGGGAAGTATTTCGAATAAAAGCGTGGCATATGGTAGTGTTCTTCATGTTGTATACCATTGTGAGCAGGCTAGTGAATGGCCTGTACTGATATACCATGCCTGGTTATCAGGTTGTACAGCCACAACTTCTGTTTTCAAGAAGGAAACAGGCTGAATACCAAATTCCATAGTCTTACGGGCCTTTCAGTTCCAGTTTCCACTCATGGCACCCTAACGTTCCTCTATGTGGATTTATTCGTTTACATACCCCGGGGGGAAATAGGAGGCTGTGGCTCTTGTACATTTTCTTGGTGAGATTTCTAGCTAGTAAACCAAGTTCCAAAATGCACACGTTCTTCCAATTCAAGTCAATTTGCATAACCCTTAGGCATTTACAAGTATAAATTTATGTTTCAAAACTTTCCAAACTTGTATTTCGGAAACCTGTTGGGAATAAATGATGCATACCTATCTGATGAGTGAAGAAGTATGCAACATTATCAGTCTTAGTTATAGTAGTAAAATGATGATAGTTGGTACATTCAGATAGAATGAATCAAAGCATGGTCTTAAAAAGAGGGAGCATAATGGTGGCACACCATGGGCTTGACTCTCTCTCGTCGCTTATTAGGTATGTGACCTTGGCCCGGTTGCTAAACCTCTCTGAGCCTCAGTTTTCCCATATGTAAAATGAGGATAAGTATGCCATAGCTTGCTCAATTGCTGGGAAGATTGGACACAATGATTTGTGTTAAGTACCTACAACTGTGCCTGCACAATATATAGGAAATAGTCAATAAATGTTTGTTCCTTTCCACATGTGTTTGTAATGTTTTGTGAAAATGCTTTTTAGCTGACAGATCTCATACTTCATTTTGGGTTCTACTTGTGACAAAGTAATGCTACCTTTACTTGGAGTTCAGGCATTTTGCAGCCTCAAAAGTCCAAATACAGCCAGGATCCTTGGAAAATAATTCTGAGGCTTTTGAAGAACAAATAACCACCACAGATCTCATGTAGTTGACTCAGTAGGCCAGCCCAAGTCCTGTAGAGTCTTCAAAATAAGACAGTGGTTTAGGATCAGGGAAGTCACTTGTAGCAAAAACTGACGTGTGGCAGAGAGCAGAGACAGAGATCAACATTTTAAGAAAGAATAGACAGTTACCCACATGTTATTAGCCCTGGGGTGTATCATCAGATTTTTATCACATCATTCATGTTCCTGATGATACCACTGAAGCATTAGAAAGAGAGTCAATGATGTTGTGTATCCTTGGTTAAAGAATTCAAGGATTCATGTAATATTTCCTAGAAAGTTTCCATCAAAAATCATTAAGGCTAAAAAGCTGGGTTTTTTTTCTTCAATGAGTAAACTTTAGTTATCTGGAAACTCAACTTTTTACAGATTAACCTCACTTCCCCAAAGTGCCAAATAAATGAGACATTATTTAGTGTGTAAAATAAATTATTTTTTTCTTAGAGCTCAAGTGGGGATTGGGGGAAGGTGGTGGGAGGGGCAGAGGGAGAGGGAGAGAGAGAATCTTAAACAGGCCCCACGCCCAGCCCAATCCCACAACCTTGAGATCATGACCTGAGCTGAAATCAAGAGTCAGATGCTTAACCAACTGAGCGACCCAGGTGCCCCATGTGTAAAATAAATTCTAATTAGTATCTTACATCTGTCCTCTTTGGCAACTCAAAAAATTTTTATTTATTTATTTATTTATTTTTAAGATTTTATTTATTTATTTGACAGAGAGAGACATCGAGAGAGGGAACGCAAGCAGGGGGAGTGGGAGAGGGAGAAGCAGGCTTCCCATTGAGCAGAGAGCCCAGTGCAGGGCTCCATCCCAGGACCCCGGGATCATGACCTGAGCCGAAGGCAGATGTTTAATGACTGAGCCACTCAGGCGCCTCTCAAATAATTTTATAATAATTTTTTACCAGTACAGATTTTTTTTTTTACCAGTACATATCAAAGTCATTCCTGAAAAAAATAATCCTCGTGTTTTCAAGTTACCTACACAGGACCTAGAGAAAACTTAATTTGAGCTAGATTTTCTTCAAGAAGAACTATACTTACATAGATGCTAATTTAACTTTTATTTTCATCATTTCAGAATGAAGTGGTGCATGATTGTCGGGAGAAGAGAAGTTCTGGTCAATCCTCCAGTTTGGACAATGACAATAGCTTGGATGTTTTACAGAAGTATCTTTTCTTTGTTGACATATACTCATATACACATCTACCAATAGGAATGTCTGATTCTGTGTTGAAGGCGAATGTGCTTGGATTTTGAAATCACAAAATGGGTTTCTGTTAGGCTGATGAAAGGAGCACTAGAGGAGGTGTAGAAGTCCTAGAATTAGGGCTGGATAACCTATGCTCTCTTTGTGTGACTCAAAAATTAACTAGCGTTTTCCAGAATCCTCATTTCCTCTTTTATAAAAGAGGTAAAAGTGAATGAGACAGATGTTTCAAAAACTACAAGAGTTATGTGGATATACAATGTTATTTTATAAATGTTTACTTTTATATAATTATGTTACTATTCTAGACATAAGAATATTCACCTTTTGGGTGCCTGGGTGGCTCAGATGGTTAAGCGTCTGCCTTTGGCTCAGGTCATGATCCCAGGGTCCTGGGATCGAGGCCTGCATCGGGCTCCCTGCTCCTTGGGAGCCTGCTTCTCCCTCTGCTTCTCTCTCTCTCTCTCTCCCTCTCTCTCTCTCTCCCTCTGTCTCTCATGAAAAAATAAATAAAATCTTTAAAAAAAAACGAATATTCACCTTTGTTTAAGATTTTATTTGTGGTACCTGGCTGGCTCAGTCAGTTAAGTGACTGACTCACGATTGTGGCTCAGGTCATGATCTCAGGGTTGTGAGATCAAACCTCATGTCAGGCCCTATGCTCAGTCTACTTGAGATTCTGCTTGAGAGTCCCTCTGCCCCTTCCCCCATTCGCACCCCCTCTCTCATAAATAAATAAATAAATAAATAAATAAATAAATAAATAAATAAAACCTTTAAAAAAAAAAAACTCTTACAGCTCAATGGTAAGAAGGAAAAAAACCCACAATAAAAAAAAAAAACGATTTAATTTATTTATTTAAGAGTGAGAGTGGTGGGGGGTGCGGAGCAGAGGGAGAGGGAGGAGGGGAAAGACTCTCAAGCTGACTCTCCACTGAGCCCAGAGCCTGAGGCGGGGCTTGATCCCACAACCCAGAGATCATGACCCGAATTGAAACTAAGAGTTGGATGTTTAACCAACTGAGCCACCCAGGTGCCCAGTAAATTGATTCTTAAGCTTAGTGAGATAGAAATAAAGTGGGATTTTTTTTTCGTTTAAAAATAAGCCCTGAGCCCCCTTTCCTTTCTTCTAAATGTATTTTAGAGTCTTGTGGGTGGTACTTATTCTAGAAACCATACAATTAATTTTGTATTTTGTTGATAAAACCGAAACCATTGATAGTTCCTATGCATTAACCATTTTTACCTTGGACAGTTTATAATGAGAATGATTGAAAGGTCATAATAAAATTCTGAAGCAACAAAATAACTGATAAATATTGTCTTTTCACTTTAGCCATGTCCTAAATGAACTGATACAGACAGAGAGGGTGTATGTTCGTGAGCTGTTTACTGTTTTGTTGGTAAGTGACTCAAGTGATATTTTCTCATCTCTGCCCAAATGTTCTCCTGCTACATTCAGTAGGAGGTGTTGAGTTTTCTCTTGCTGTCTGCTTCCTTGATTGTCACACAACCAGCAGTAGGTACTTCTCCCACTGTTTGAGTCTGCATGTGTGTGAAATGTGCATGTTCAGCTTCTCCCTCAGTAGTGAGAATTGTGGAACCCAGATTTTATTATGGAAGAGATAAGCTGTTTTCTTAAGGATCCCGCAGATTGTTATAATTATTCCCAGGGTGCTATTTAGAAATTGTGATGTAAAGAACTAAAAGTAGGAGTAAAACAGTCATTTGATACAAATGTCATAATATTAATTTGGTCTGAAAAACCTAAACATGTATTGCCAGTTTGAGGAGAGGTTAATGACCTATAATATATTTTTTTCATGCTTGGTTTCTGTTTTGTTTCCTACACTATAAGCTACGCTGAAGGCCAGAGAGTCACTTTATTCTACCTCTTGAGTGGGGAACCATGATTCCCTTGTCTTGCTTTCTTAAAAAAAAATTTTTTTGTAAATGGATAACTTTGGGTACTGGAAGATTTGATTATTAAAATTACCAACAGCTTTACCCACTCATTCCCTATATATTCTGCTGTATCTGTGCCTTTGGTGGCCCAAACAAATATTAATGTGAATATTTTTTAAATGAATAAATGTATTTATTTTGGGTAGGGCTATAGAGCGGAGATGGATAATCCTGAGATGTTTGATCTTATGCCACCTCTCCTGAGAAATAAAAAGGATATTCTCTTTGGAAATATGGCGGAAATATATGAATTCCATAACAAGTATGTAATTGCTGAATTGAATTTTCTTTTTCATCCTATTATTTAAAGGGCTATTGACCAATTTATTATACTTCACATAAAATTATATCATTTTTTTCTCTGAAATTTTTACAGCATTTTCTTGAACAGCCTGGAAAACTGCATTGATGCTCCAGAAAGAGTGGGACCTTGTTTCCTGGAAAGGGTTTGTTAATTATTATTTTAAAATATATAAATATGGGCCACTAAAATAGCAGCTCATTTTATAGGGCCAGATTTAGAGACAAAGTAGGTTTTTTTTTTTAATGTCTTTATGTTTTTGTTTATGTTTCACTCCAGCAAGTATTTAATGTTAGACCAAGTTTTGTTACAGAAGTTGATGCAGTGAAGTATCCAGAGCATGCAAATGGCCATTGTCTTCCGTGGTATCAAATGCTTCAATGGCTCAGCTTGTGACCACTGACCTCTGGGTGATCCCAGGAGTCCAGGGACCATCCTGGCTAGGAAGATGTGAGACTTGGAATCACCTTCGCATAACCATTCTTGGTTTGGTTAATTTTTAGTCTCAGAGATGCCTTGGCATTCCCCTTGAATGCATGTAAAGGCTTAGCCTCAAACGTAGTCTGGCTTTCAGCACCAGAGTATCTGTCACAGGAACTTGGTGAAACAGAGGGCTGTCTGTTCTTTTTATTCTACGAGATCATTTAGGGAGGCTCATTTCTCCATGTCTCAAGAGAATGCTTAGCACAATTGACTTCCCAGACTTTGTAATCATACCTCTCCTCCATTAGAATTTTTTCTTAGACTGTTCTCTGCTTATCTATTTCCTCCTCTTCCTGAAAAATCAGTTCCATCTTGCTTTGAGAGTCAATTTGATAATGGTGGTCATTTGAAAGCTTCCGAATAGGTGTCTTATCCCAGAGAGTGTTAAGGGACTCAGAATATGATAAGGTGAAGAAGAAACGATTTGTCATTACGTTTCTCAATATATTCTAACTTTAATTTGAGTGATAGCCAGATTCTTCCCTGACTTCCCTAAGCAACACCAGTCTCTTTCCTTTGGATTTGTGTAGTACTTAATGTCTGTGCTACTCATTGGGGATTTTATATTTGCTATGAATTTTGACACATATTTGTGAATTCTGTCTCCCAACCAGATGAAAAACTCTTTGAGGCAAGGTCCATATCCTATATATTTTTGTATCTCTCATAAGGTGAGCAGAGTTATTGGCAACCACTGTTGGTTTGATAAATGCCTATTGATAATGTTCATTCATTCAGTACCCATCTACTGAACGCTTACTATACACCAAGCACTGTGCTAGGCAATGTGGAGAGCAAGACCAAGACTGTTCCCATAGAAAAAGGGGGAAAAATAATTGTATTCAGTGTGAGTTGTGCTATATCAAGGATATACAAAGGATCCTGTAGGAGCCAAGAAGAGGGGCATCTTACACAGACTGGAGGTATAAATGGTGGCTTTCTAGAAGAGATGACTCATGAGAAGGATGTTAAAGAGTGAGTAGGAGGTAGCCCATTAGATGAGGGTCAGAGAGAGATGATTCCAAGCAGAGAGAATAGCATGGGCAGATGCCTAGTGGGGTTATAATATGATGATGATACCCCAGTGATGAACCAAGGACCTTGGAAGTTAGCTCCAGCTTCGTTCATTAGGGAACTGAGAGACTAGTAGCATGGAAAGAGCATGTTTCTTTGTACTGTGTTAGCTCATGATTATGAGAAAAATTCGTCTGTTTTTATAGTTCAGAGAAGGTTTTTCTCTCTCTAACTCTCAGACTTGGGAAGTGAAAGTTAGGGAATTACTGGGATAATTATGTGTCCCTCTACTCAGTCTGGTGGGCATGCTTTTCTTGGAATACAAACCGGCTGCCAGTGTGGCAGGCCCTTCAGGCCACATTCCCTATAATGCTTGGCCCCACTCATTCTTGTTCAGCCTTTCTTGATAAGAAAAGTACATGTTCACAAATTGATAATACATTTGAATTTGCTTTTTATCACAGAAAGATGATTTTCAGATGTATGCAAAATACTGTCAGAATAAACCCAGATCAGAGGCAATTTGGAAGAAGTATTCAGAATGCGCCTTTTTCCAGGTACAGTAATTATTCAGGTATTGGATATACTCCTTCTGGAAGATACTGGGGTATTTCTTATAAATTCCTTTTCTACTCTGAGTTATATACAATACAGATCAAAAAACAATTTGACCCTGCTGCAAAGCACGCACATGCGCTCAAATATATATGCTGCTTCTCAGAGGCAATCACTTTCAGTTCTTTTAGCTACTTCCTTTGGTATTTACCTCCATGTTTCCAAAAAACATGTTTATATTGCTACTTTAGCCCTCTTCACTGCCTCTGCCTCACCACTGGACACATATACGTACTTCTTTTCTTTCTTTTTTTTTTTTTTAAAGATTTTATTTATTTATTTGAGAGGGAGAGAATGAGAGATAGAGAGCACGAGAGGGAAGAGGGTCAGAGGGAGAGGCAGACTCCCCACTGAGCAGGGAGCCTGATGCGGGACTCAATCCCGAGACTCCAGGATCATGACCTGAGCTGAAGGCAGTCACTTAACCAACTGAGCCACCCAGGCGCCCGTACATGTACTTCTTTTCCTCCAAAACATCCACTATGGTTATAAGTTTAATTATATAGATATACGGTGTTAAATTATTAAGACTATGTAATTCCTATGCTCAGATGAATCGTGTGGTATAAGATGGTTGCTTTTCCATCCCTTTCGTTTTTCTTGCAATTGTCTTCTTTACTCACTTAATTTTTATTTTTTTTAAATTTTATTTATTTTTAAAGACTTATTTATTTATTTGAGAGAGAGCGAGCTAGCGCCTGCAGGAGCAGGGGGAGGGGCGGAGGGAGAGAAGCAGAGCCCCCACTTCGCTACCTGGTGAATAAGGATCTGGTTGTCAGTGTCCTGGTAGCCAAGCTGGGGGAAAAGGCTACGTAAATAGTCAAGTAATCTCTTTGCTTTCAGTATGGTACTCTGTCTTCAACTAGATTGGTATTCTCTAGCTCAAAGGCCTTCCGTTTTACTCTTTTCAGATAAACATCCGTTCTTCTGCTCTCCAGAGGGAGAGGCATCCATCCTGTTGTGCATAGCAGCATGGCTTTCGGAGAGCCTTCTCTTTCCTCACCTTTTTTTTTTTTTTTTAATTTGCCATTTTAAATGTTTTATAAAGATTTATTTATTTATTTATTTAATTTATTTATTGAGAGAGAGAGAGAGCGTGAGCATGTGAGCAGGGGGAGGAGGTGCGGAGGGAGAGAGAGAGAATTCCCAGCAGACTCCATACTGAGCACGGAGCCTGATGCCGGGCTCGATCCCACGACCCTGAGATCATGACCTGAGTTGAAATCAAGAGTTGGATGCTTAACTGACTGAGCCACCCAGTGCCCCCTTTCTCTTCCTTTTTAAAAATACTTTTATGCCCGGGCGCCTGGGTGGCTCAGATGGTTAGGCGTCTGCCTTCGGCTCAGGTCATGATCCCGGGGTCCTGGGATCGAGTCCCGCATCGGGCTCCCTGCTCGGCGGGGAGCCTGCTTCTCCCTCTGCCTCTGCCTCTCTCTCTCCGACTCTCATGAATAAATAAACATTAAAAAAAATACTTTTATGCCCATTTAATTTTTTTGTAACAGCTTTATTGAGATGTAATGAAAATACCAAATAATTTGCCCTTTCCAAATGTGCCATTAAGTAGTTTTACTATATCCACAGTGGTGTGCAAGCATTACTGCAGTTAGTTTAAGAACAATTTCATACTCCTCAAAAAACCCACCCATACCTTTTAGTAAACACCTCTGACATTCCTCCAACCCCTACAGTCTTCTGCAATTAGTAAGCTACTTTCTATCTTGCTAGATTTGCCTGTTCTGAACTTTCCTATAAATGGAATCAAAATATGTGATCTTTTGCGTTTGACTGATTTCACAGAGCATCATTTTTTTGCAGTTCATCCACATTGTAGCATGTATCAGTTCTTCATTCCATTGTATGGGTATTCGACCTTCTATGTACCCATTCATCAGTTGATGGTAATTTGGTTCTTTTCCACTTCTTGTGTACAAGTTTTTTCTGTGGACATATATTTTCATTTCTCTCAGCCATATACCTGGGTATGAAATTGCTGGGTCATTTGGTAACTCTCTGTTAACTTTTTGAAGAACTGTTGGATTGTTTTCCAAAGTTGCTGTGCCATTTTACATTCCTTCCGGTAGGGTATGGTATTCCTGATTGCTCCACGCTCTCACCAGCACTTGTTAGTATCTACTTCTTTTTTATCCCCCTCCCCCAGTATCTACTTCTTTTTTTTTTCCTGGACATCTATTTTATTTTATTTTTTCCTTCTTTTTTTATTTTTTTTAATTAACATATAATGTATTATTTGTTTCAGGGGTACAGGTCTGTGATTCATCAGTCTTACACAATTATCTACTTCTTAAACAGACTTTCAACAACCATATTTTTTTCAAACACACCTTCATCTCCCACTTTCAGGGGTACTTGATGTCTGTGATTCTGGACTCTTTGTGGAGGGAGGGGGAAACTGAGTTAGTTGTTCCTTAGCTTTTCCCTCTGTCAGCTTGAGATTCACTCTTCTCTAGTGTGCTCACTTGCTTACCACCTGTCAGTTTGGTTTCAAGGTTCCAGATTTGGTTGATGGCTTTTCCTCTCCCATCTTTGTAACTTTGGGTTTTGTCTTGTAAAAATGACTTTTAAAAATCATTTTAGTTGGGCTTCATGAGTGAGGAGAGCTAAAGGCGTGTATCAGTCCATCATCTTTAACCATAAGTTGCTAACTGAATTGTTTTTAAAGATTTTATTTATTTATTTTTTTTGAGTCATCTCTACACCCAACGTGGGGCTCAAACTCACAATCCTGAGATCAAGAGTCGTATGCTCCATTGACTGAGCCAGCCAGGCGCCCCCTAACTGTTTGAATTAGATTGTATATTGGTTTTTATCCATATCCAGAGGCAGGTCCCAGATCTTACACATGTATATCCTCTCCTACTCCCTTTGCATTCTGTAGTTCTTAAATGCACATTTCGTCCTAATCAGCCCCATCTTGCTGTCATTATGGACCCTACAGCGTTCCCAGGACCCAAAGTCACGACCCTTATATTTATCATGGCATTGAGCCAATAATCAGATGAGCTATAGCACCAGTTGATGAGGTCTGTATTTTTCTTGTGATATAAAAAAAAAAAAAAACTCCCTCTCATACCCAGTTTGATTTATATTCTGGGCCTTGGCCTGTGGAGCTGAGCCTTTTGTTAATTTTCTTAAATACATTTTTAGTCATGTTTCATTAGTCATGTTCATTTCTGGCCATTCATTGTTTTCTCATCTTTCAAGCATTCCACATCAATGTGCATTTTATGTAAAAACTTATTCGTATTTGAAATTTTAGCATTTTCTACCTCTCAAATCCTTGAAATAATGTTTACAGTAGTTTTTTTTTTTTTTACGTTTATGGCCGCTTATAATTTCCATACGGTCCGTAACAGCGGCTTTCCCGGTAGATTTTCCTCGAGATGTAAGAAACCTGCATGCATTGGGTCTAATCAGTGTACACTTGGCATTTTCACAGGTACATGTCTTAATTTAAATTTACTGATAATTATATTTTAATGACAGGAATGTCAAAGAAAATTAAAACACAGACTTGGTCTGGATTCGTATTTACTCAAACCCGTGCAACGAATCACTAAATATCAGTTACTGTTAAAGGTAATTATGTGAAGCATTTGTTTCTTTCTTTACTTACTGCTGTGGGTCAGATGTGGCAAAGCCATTAAAAAGGAAGCGGCTGGTGTGGAAGCCCCAGGAGCAGGGAGGCTCAGTGAACGGGAAGGCTGGAGTTAACAGTACGCTTCCTCGCTTCACTGTGGCACAAGTGCCCGATGCCTAGATGTAAGCAGAGACTCTCTAGAGTCTTTTTAGCTATTTAATTATCCACACAAGTTACACTGGTATATGCGTAACGAATGCAGAACTTTTACGTCATTAACTAAACAAATATTATACATGTTCACCACGTTTTGTGGTCTGTGCAAAACAAAGAAAACAAATTGTTGCATTTGGAGGGCCAAAAAAGTGTGATTATTTTAAAAATCAATGTCTAGTGTGTCCTAATGGCTGTTTTTCTGCAGCTGCAAGAGCAGTGAGTGCCCTTTACTTGATACTGTTTAGTCACTATTCCATTTCTTCCCAAATTTTGACACAGTTTTTAAAATAGAGTGTTAATGTGACAAATAGCAAATGAAAGATATGATTCCAAAATGACACTGTCTTTAGATTCCTCCTTGAAAGCATGTTAGCCAAAAATGTATTCATTTTCTCCGGCTATTAATATCTGCCTGATATTAAGTTTAATTCTTGACTTCTAATTACAGGAGCTACTGAAATATAGCAAAGGCTGCCAAGGGTTTGAACAATTAAAGGAGGCACTTGACACAATGCTGGATTTACTGAAGTCAGTTAATGACTCTATGCATCAGATTGCAATAAATGGCTATATTGTGAGTAAATTTTAACGCTTGTTGCAGTTTTGTGGGTAAGCGTGTTAAGAGGTCTTTCTTTGTCTCCTGGAACCAAGTGAGAAATAAAAAGGGCAGAAGAATGGAGATCCAAATGTCAGCATTATTATTGACAGTGCTGGATGAAGAACTGGCTTCAGATCAGCAGCCAAATGGATTTGTGATATCCCCTTGTCCCTAAAAGCCTACCTCCAACTCCAGCCTTGAGATACCCTGCTTGAAGGAACTGTTGGAGTCTTCTAAGGAAATGTATTGTCCCAGAATTGCTGCTTGTCCTAGTCTAAGATAAATGTGGAAGAAAAAAAAAAATCAAGTCTTTAGAGTAAGCTCTGCCTAGTTGTGATGCTTGCTCTGGTAGATAGGTGTCAGTCGCCAATCAGGATTGAGAAGATGGGCAGAGCTACCCTGGTTGAAAGAGTCCACGTGGAGACCGGAAGCCAGGGAAAAGGAGGTTTCTTCTGTCTCTTGTTTCCACTATAATTTTGTACCCGTGCGACACAGGGCATGGGTTAATGTAAACAGTTATGAGGAATAAAATTGCAAAACCCGTACAAATTGCATTTCACGGTTTTAGTGGCTCAAGCTAAACGGTATCATGTTGATGGCAGAGGTCTGAAAGTAGCCGTGCCTTGTACTGATGAGTGTTGATTTTCCTTCATAGGGAAACTTAAATGAACTGGGCAAGATGATAATGCAGGGCGCATTCAGTGTTTGGATCGGACACAAGAAAGGCGCTACAAAAATGAAGGATTTTGCTAGATTCAAACCAATGCAGCGGCATCTCTTCTTGTATGAAAAAGCCATCGTTTTTTGTAAGAGGCGTGTTGAAAGTGGAGAAGGCTCTGATAGATACCCGTCATACAGTTTTAAGCACTGTTTGAAAGTAAGACAATTTAAATTGTGTAACATAATATTATTTCATATATATATATATATATATATATATATATAAAGTTTGTATACCTTTGCAAGTG
Organism: Zalophus californianus; assembly: GCF_009762305.2. Lineage (NCBI taxonomy): Eukaryota > Metazoa > Chordata > Mammalia > Carnivora > Otariidae > Zalophus > Zalophus californianus. The sequence goes on from NC_045612.1 coordinate 13,263,498, forward strand.
AAATGAGTGGGTTTTATACTTTAGTTGTGTACCCCTTTTTTTAAATGAAATCTTTTTATTTGGGTATTATTGACATACAACACTATGTTCATTTCAGGTGTACAACATAATGATGTGATATTTGTATATATTGCAAAACGATCACCACGGTAAATCCAGTTAACATCCATCACCACACATAGTTACAATTTTTTTTTCTTGTGACAAGAGCTTTTAAGATCTACTCTCTTAGCAACTCTCAAATATGCAATAGGGTATTGTTAGCGAAAGTCACCATGCTGTGCGTTCCATCTCCAGGACTTACTTATTTTATAACTGGAAATGTGTATCCTTGAACCCCCTTCACCTGCTTCATCTGCCTCCAGCCCACAAAAGCTTAAGTAGACATCTTGTGTTGAAATCAGGTAACACAGAACTTTTGGAAATAAGGGTGAGGGAGAGCAGAGCCTTACCTCCTTCCTTTCCTCTCTCACTCCAGTCCCAGGCACTTGTGGGAAATGACCCAGGTTCTCCCATGAGCACTCTCTTACCAGTGGTACTGGGTAGAGCTGATGGTCTTGGTAGCAGGGAGCCTTTATTGTACGGGAGAGATGAGGAAGAAGGAGTTTCTTCTTTTTTCTCCACGCAATTTAAAAGTGGGTAACTTTTGTGCTTAGCATACTTCCACCTTTCTTTTTGTAACCCTCCTCCGTTCCTTAGCCCTTTCCCTCCTGGGTGTCCAAAGCCACTTACAGCTGAATCCTGCCCACATCTTCTTCCTTCCTATAACTTCTCTCCTATAACCCAAACTCTTTTTGTCCTAATACTAGTTTGGTATTAAAATGAGGTCAGCGTTGTTTGAGGGAGTCACTGGCAATCCAGTGATGTTCCCAGCAGGTTTTGACATTTGACAAGAGGAACTTCCAATTCATACAAACCTATAGTTGGTGAATTTGATATTTTTTATACCTAGTTAATTTTATCTTTCAAGTTTTAAATTGTAAAATCCGGGGCCACCTGGCTGGCTCCTTCAGTGAAGTGTGTGACTTGATCTTGAGGTTGTGAGTTCGAGCCCCATGTTGGGTGTAGAGATGACTTAAAAATAAAATCTTAAAAAAAAAATAAAGTGTAAAATCAACATCATGTTGGTTATAGAAAAATTGGAACATAGAGAAAACTATTGCCTCGATTCTCCAACCACCATCGCTTGAGTCATTTTTTATGAGCATGTTCTTTCATTGTTGGCAGCCATTTGCGAATTGATGACGTTTTCAGCAGCAGTGATAAAGAGGACAAGTAATGTATCCTGAGGTGTTTGTGTCAGGAGTCTACCAGATAGGCAGGCCCTGCTTTTGATTCTCCCCAGAAGGTCAACAGTCCCGTGCTGTTCGTAACAAAGTTCCTGCCCAGAGTTATGTCTCAGACTTCTTCCTACTGTCCACTTGCCCTGCTGTTACGTTTCCTTAAAACTTGCTGTTTTTACAGCAGATGCCCAGTTGCTCCTTTGCTATTAGCAACCCACCTCCACGTCCCCAAAATCTCCATTGGTCTATTTTATGTCTCTAATAAACATTGACAGAGAACCAAGATTTTATAGTTGACCTCAGCTGGGGTTTAGATCTCTTGCTGTCTATATATCTATTTCTGGGGAAGAGACTTGACCTCCATAGGCATGTTGGACCCAAATGCATTTGATTAACTTCGTATTTGTGGAGTGACCTAGTCAATACCAGATGTGGTATCTCCAGTGTGTATTGATTTTTTTTTTTACCTTTAATTTGTCACAATTATGGGCAACAGAATGTTTCTAAAGTACATTAGAGTAAGGAGGGACTGGAATGAGGGAACTAAGTCATGAGAATTCAAACTATAATGGTTACCATGGTAACGGTGGGATAGTTGCAAGACACATTTCAGTGGAAGGTGGACAGATGGGCTTGGTGACTTACTAGATACAGGAAAGAAATAATACCTGACAGTTGAAGGAACAAAAATCAGTGTGATTTTTCTTTGGTTTCCCGGAAATGCCTAGCTTTTTTTTTTTTTTTTAAAGATTTTATTTATTGGGCACCTGGGTGGCTCAGATGGTCGGGCGTCTGCCTTTGGCTCGGGTCATGATCCCGGGGTCCTGGGATCGAGTCCCGCATCGGGCTCCCTGCTCCTTGGGAGCCTGCTTCTCCCTCTGCCTCTCTCTCTCTCTCTCTCTCTCTCTCTCTCTGTCTCTCATGAATAAATGAATAAAATCTTAAAAAAAAGATTTTATTTATTTATTTGACAGCGTGCATGAGCCGGGGCGGGGGGTTAGCAAAGGGAGAGGGAGAAGCAGACTCCATGCTGAACAGGGAGCCCGATGTAGGGACTCGATCTCAGGACCCTGAGATCATGACCTGAGCCACCCAGGTGCCCCACGCCTAGCATTTTTTTTTTAATTTTTTTATTGTTATGTTAATCACCATATATTACATAATTTGTTTTGGTGTAGTGTTCCATGATTCATTGTTTGTTCATAACACCCAGTGCTCCATGCAGAATGTGCCCTCCTCAATACCCATCACCAGGCTAACCCATCCCCCCACCCTCCTCCCCTCCAGAAACCTCAGTTTGTTTTTCAGAGTCCATCATCTCTCCTGGTTCGTCTCCCCCTCTGACTTACTCCCCTTCATTCTTCCTCTCCTGCTATCTTCTTCTTTTTCTTTTTTCTTAAAATATGTTGCGTTATTTGTTTCAGATCTGTGATTCAACAGTCTTACACAATTCACAGCGCTCACCGTAGCACATATCTTCCCCAATGTCCATCACCCAGCCACCCCATCCCTCCCACCCCCGACCCACGCCTAGCATTTTTAATAAAAAAGATTATTCAGGGGGCGCCTGGGTGGCTCAGATGGTTAAGCGGGGTCCTGGGATCGAGTCCCACAGGGAGCCTGCTTCTCCCTCTCCCTCTACCTGCTGCTCCCCCTGCTTGTACTCTCTCTCTCTCTAATAAAAAATAAAAAATCTTAAAAAAAAAGAGTATTCAGTGATGCCTGCGAAGATTTAGACCAGGTATACTAGGAAAATGGTGATTACGCTGACAGAGAAAGATGGAAGTTTGGCGACTTCTTAAGCAATACTAGTCAGTGTGTGACATAACCATCAGGGTTACTGGTTTCAGAGTTTTCTCCTGGGTAGAGAGGATGGATGCAGAATGCTCCCCACTGCTGAGACGCTTCCTTGTCCCTTTTAGTGGTCTCTTGTCTTGACTTCATCCTATCAGGCTAGAACCCCATGACCTGATGATTGCGTGCTGTATTTTAAGTCGGCCACTTCTATGCCAAGGAAAGGCCCTAAGGTCACAGTCAAATGCCAAGATTTGAGTTCCTTGGATTCCTCAGTTCATGCATTTATGATCGTCTTTTTTTTAACTTAGTAAACATACACACAGTGCTTACTATTTGCTAGAAACTCTTCTAAGTGTTTATAAATAGCAATGTTAACTCACTTAACCCACATAGCAACTTTATATGAAGTAGGAACTATTATTAACCCCATTTTGAAGATGGGAAAGCCAAGTTCCAGAGAGGTGAGTAATTTGTCCAAGAGCACATAGCTAGTAAGCTGCGCAGCACAGATTCAAACCCAGGATGATGGTTCTAGAGTCCATGCTCTCAATTACTGCACCCTGCTGAAAGGCCTTGTGTTGTGTTCATTCCTCCTTTTACTCCTTCCTTCATTCCTTATTTTCCACACTTAATTTCCTCTCTACCCCTCTAGCAACGATTCTAATTTATTTGATGTATGCCCTTCAGTTTGTGTGTTTTTGTTAAATGCATATGAATATTCTGTGTACATCTAGTTTAATTATCATAAATTATATTCTAGTATGATCCTCTTTTTCTTTCTACTCTTTCTGGTCTCAGAAACTGTTCTTAAGATATAGCCACGTGACTGGTTTATACCCAGTATCTTGCTTCTAACTGCTTCGTAGCACTTAAGTTTAGCTATATTTCTTGTTAATGTGATTCAAGATCAATTTTTAAAATTATACTAACCCAAGAAGTAAATAAACTCTATTCCAGAGATAGAAATAAAAGTCTTAAGATTGGTAGTTGTTGGTCATAATCACAGAGTTCTTGACCCACTGGGTGACTTTTAACAAGGTGTTTGACATCTTTACACTACCTTGAGGACAAAAAGTTAGGTTAAAAGTTGGAGCCCTCAACCTTTGACACAGTGAGATGTCTTCAGATCAAATGCTTTATAATAAAGCATTTATATTCATAGCTACCAGGAATATCAATGAAAATGTGAAAGATAAGGCAGAGGCCACAGTTAGGGTGTGACTATAGAATCAGCCTTGTTATCTTGCTATTTTATTATAATATGTTATATAGTATATTATATAACTATACTCATATAGTTAGACCTTTAACTGCCTCTAGATTCTAAAACTGAGTGAATTTCATGGTATAGTGAACATTTCATGGTATAGTCACATTTAATAACATTTAAAAGCCTTTCAGTAAAACCTTTATAGTCTGTTACTTGAGAAAATATATACATCCACAAAATACAAATGGACTGTATTCCAGTGGAAGAAGTAAGTGAATTATTTGGAACTCAGGACAGTATTGTCTGATAGACATCATGGTTAGATTTCCAAGGTAACTCAAAAAAACTCATTTAATCTATAATGATGTGCTCTATGTATGCAATAAAAAAATCACAAAACTGTTTTGCAATTCAAATAAGGGAAAGTTTAGAAAGCAAACTCATATACTTCAAAAAGCTCATTATATGATCTAGGCATTTAATGTAAGCTATTTAATCCCTTAATAAACTCTGTGAAGTAGGTATTCTTCCCATTTTATAGTTGAGAAAACCGTAGTTCCGAAAGGTTAAGCACTCTGCACCAGAACACAGAGCTCCTAATGGTCAGTGATGAAGTTCCAACCCAGGCCTCTCAGACTCCAGAGCCCCGCACACTATCCATCTTATGCTACCAAGAGAAAAGTATGTGTTGAAACGCAGTTGAAATAGAGATTGAACATGAGATTATTATTTATCTCAAATCCTGATGCTGGAGCAAAAGTAGGTTTAGCTAGAGCAGTTGAGTAGGAATATGAAGATATTTCTGGAGATTCTGGAAGTCACTGCTGATTACATTCAGGATAGGTGTCAGAGACTCTTGTATGTGTAGATCTCCTTTCATTTTTAAGCACAATCCCTTTTCTTTCCCTGGCTATGAGACCTCACTAGCAATACTGTTAATGCTTATCAGCTCTAGTTAGGGCCGTTTGGAGGGCTTGTAAGTGGGACAGAGAGTGAGATATTCCTTTAGGTAAATAGACTGGAATTGAACAAAAAGAGGAGGCAGAAGAGGACTAAAAGAGGATGTGTATATGAGGGAAGGAAATTGCTCAAAATGGAATTAACCAAGCTATTAGCAGCACAGGATGAAAGAAAATGGAAGAGTTTGTGCTCTGCACAGTCATATGGAGAAGAAAACTCGTGGTAAGGAAGGGATATTGCATATAAAAATTTCACTGGCTACAAGAAGATCTCACTCTCCTATGACAGATCATTTGTTTTCTAGAGAAGCTGAGAGGTTGGTAGAAATAGAGGGGAGCCTTGTGTACCCAGCTGGTTTTCCCCCACCCCATAAATTGGATGTTTGTCACTTATAAAACTTCTATAGAGATAAGTAATGATCTGTAGGATAAATTTATCTGACAAATGATTTTTAAAAGTAACCATTTAACTTAATTTTGGATGAGCTTTTTTATTGATGTTTAATTTTAGTCCTGTGTTTGACATGATAATTTGTTTTAATTGTGTGCAGTTAATTTATAGTGGGATTCAATCTTAGGGGGACTAGTTGGATGTTCAGATTTATGACATTTGTTTCGATCACTGGAATGGAGCATGTAGTCTCTGCTACAAGGGTATGGTTCAGTGAAAACATTTAAGTAGAGCTGTGATTGTATTTATCATTTCATATTCTTGAATATAAAGTGTGTATTTTGCTAAGTGAGAAATTCTGGTTCACTTAGAAGATGATGGGGGGGTAGATTTAATGTAATTTCATATTCCAAGTAAAACGCTCATGAAAATTTTGACCAAAATATTACAGATGGATGAAGTTGGCATCACCGAATATGTAAAAGGTGATAACCGCAAGTTTGAAATCTGGTATGCTGGCAAGGAAGAAGTTTATATTGTCCAGGTTGGTCACTGAAATATTATTCTAGAAACCATAGAAACCATAACCTGTGTTAAGACACAAAAGTCTGAATTTGCAAACAAAAACAATGCTAGTTACGTTATTATAAAATCCTCATTCCTTTCATCTAGATCACTTAAAGATTATTTATTAATCTTTGTGAGGCAGTTACACAGTTTTCCAGTAGCACATGTTCTCTCTGACTTGAGAAGTGCCTCTGGGGCTGTCTAGGGCTTTGAGGTTTTACAACTACACCAGGATACTTATCGACTCTAGCTGATAGTCAAGAACATGGCTCCTCTGTCCCCATCAGGTTTCTAGAGTTACCGATTGAGAATGGTTCTGGGTTCCTCTTGTGCTTGGCATTCTGATGCGGGACACAGGATGGGACAGTTCACATTTGATCCTTGTCTCTAAAAAATATGCTTGAGACTGCACTTATCATGATGAAAAAAAAATATGCTTAAAGTCCTGGCCTGATGTGCTGTAAGGTCCAACCTGTTTCAGGGAAGGGGAGAGGAATGAGAAAATTTCAAGAGGATGATGTCATCTCAATAAGTATTTGTATCAGGACTTGTGACCGGCGAATGTGCTGTTACCCTGTTGAAAGTGCTCAGTGTTTTTTCTTTGTTTTAATTCTGTATTTGGTGATTAGGATCCATAGAAACACATTTTCTTGGCTTGATTTAGATATAAGACTTCTTGCTGTCCTTCTACAACCTTGTAAGTTATCAAGATTGCAGCAGATTGTCTTTTCAGAAACAGGAGAACTTGTTTTATTTTACCAAAATGAGACATAAAAAACATGTATCGTTTTAAAAGGACCCCGCCAATAAAATAAATAAAAAAAAACAAAGGGACCCTCCTACAAAGGAAAAAGAAGTTAGATTATATTTCACTTTTTCTCTGAGCAGTATTTTTTAAGGGCAGTTTCGAAATGGTTTTGACTATTATTTCATCTAACCGATGGCTACTTTCTTGCTTCTTAGAAGTTTTAAGAAGCAAAATGGCAGAGTTTGAATATAGTGGTTTAGGATGTAGACCATGCTTGATATACATAGTGACGTTTGTTTCATTATAAAGGGTTCTTTTTCAAAGGAAACATGTCCTCCCCTCCCCCCCCCCCTTTTAAAATCCTTAGGCTCCGAATGTAGACGTGAAGATGACGTGGTTAAAAGAAATAAGAAGCATTTTGCTGAAGCAACAGGAACTTATGACAGGTAATTTCAGAATAAGTACAGTGACAGCTCATTGACTTAGCTTTTGCGATAATTGGTGCAGGGAATGGGGCTGATATTTACTTTAGACTATAACGAAAGGGTTTGTTAAACTAATTAGAAGAGGATCAAGATTCAAGGGGTTGTTTAAACTATTTTGGAAATTGAACTTTACACTACAAAGGGAACCCTGGTGCTTGAGAAGCAGTTGCAAAATAATACAGCAAACAAACTGTGTTAAATTAATTCTAAGCCCTTCTTATGAGTCGACTGTACCAAGGACCTCAAGGAATCAGTAGTGCTTGGTAGTGTTGGCATGGTGATGGTTATAGTTATAAGCCTGAATTTCTTGATAAAATATTACACAGTTCAGTCCTTTTCCATACTTGAAATCCAGACTGCCCTTTCCTCTGGTTATTTCAAGCCTGCAAAGGTTAACTCTAACAGGAATGGTGTGTATGTGTGTATGTGTGTGTGTGTGCATGCACTTGCACATGTGAAGGACATTGGTTTCCAAGGAAGAAGTGTGGCTTCTCAATGATGATGCTTCCAGAAGCTTTGTTTTCTTTCACAGTTAAAAAACGAAAGCAACATAATCCGTTAACAGAACAGGATCAGCTTTCTTCTCAGCGGAATGATGAGTAAGTGATTATTCTTTAAGAAATATCACTCCTGCAATCTTCTGTTTTCCGTATGTACAGGAGTCAACGTCATTATCAAGTAGTGCGGACACAGACTGCCCTCCCTTTTAGCAGTAACTCATCAGGTTCCTTAAATGCATCATCTTCTCAGCTCTGTCGTATACTTGGAGCCTGATAGTCCTTAATCGTTTTCCCATTGTTCCCCTTGATGTTAAAAATATTACGGGAGTTTGGGCTAATTTTTAAACATGATCACAAATGCTTTGTTCTCAGTATAGCCTGGGGGGAGGGGCGTGTAGGTGAAACGTGGCTGCACTCAAGGTTTTCTCTTCAAAATATTTTTGGTCACCTCCCATCTGACTGGAGAAAGAGAGTGGTACGAGTGATGAAGGACTGGCAGTCACTGCTGGCCCCACAGCTCCACTGTCCCTAGATGGAGACCGCTGGCTGGCAGCTTGGCCTCTCTTTCTATGTGGTCAGAGAGAAGGTATGGATCCTGGGAGGGCACTGTGCCTGCATACAACCGTGAAATCTTTGAGGAAGGTAGCGGGCCTGAATGATAGCACTGCTGCTGGTCTAGAGATGTCTTCCTATTCTGCCTCTAGGAACCCTAAAAGACGCAGTTGCCCATAGATCATGTGCATATGTGCAGAAAGAATCCCCACACTGATTCCAAAGCCTTTGCACAGAAATTCACCGTGCAGCATCTGCATGATATAGGGATCATTGATCATGACCCCGAGATCATGACCTGAGTCAAAATCAAGAGTCAGAAGCTTAACCAACTGAGCCACCAGGTGACCCCCAAAATACTCTTAAAAAAATTAAAATAAAGGGGTGCCTGGGTGGCTCAGTCAGTTAAGTGTCTGCCTTTGGCTCAGGTCATGATCCCGGGCTCCTGGGATTGAGCCCTGAGTTGGGCTCCCTGCTCAGCGGGGAGTCTCCTTCTCCCTCTCCCTCTGCCCCTACCCCCAGCTTGTGCTCTCTCTCTCACTCTTTCTCTCTCTCTCAAATAAATAAATAAAATCTTTAAAAATTGTAAAATAAAATAAAAATACTCTTCTTCTCTTTGTTGCATATTATCTTTCAGAGGTAGCTAAAAATCAGGATCAATGTGTGCTGGTCCCATCTGGGGCTTTAGAAAAATCATTTAAAAGTCACAGTGGAAGTCTTTATCTTCCAGAGTCACAATACTCAATCTTCTGTCATAGATTATGGAAGGAAAATCTTTAGATTTCATATAGTAATTGACTTTACAGTAGGTGATACAGCCCAACAGTATTAATCAGATTAAGGTTTCAGTGACATTTATATACACCTTACCTAATTCACTGAGGTTAAAAGATCATACAGCAAGCAACAGGGATTTTTTTTTTTTATAGCTTTCTGATTTTCCCTTCAAGAACCTTCTCTGCTCTATTCAGTCCATATAGCTCAGATGACCAATCAGACTATTATCTTCTCCTAGTTCAGGGATGGACGTGTAGTCCGACTTAGGCTGTGATGGGCATCGCCACAACTTTTATCGGAGCTATCAGGAAGGAGGTTTTGTTCTTTGAAATGAAAAGTTCTATTAAGCCTCTGAGCTTAGGGCCATTTCTCCTTCCACATGTGACTGGGGGAACAGGGAAGCAGGGTTGAGAACCTACAGAGAGGAAAAGCAATGCTGAACCAAATTCCTGATGACATTACTTAAGCACCTGGATCCGTATGTGTTCAGCATTAATCCTTAGACATTCAGTTACATGAACCAATACATTCCTCTTTTTATGGGATTTTTTTGTTTACATTTTTCCAACTGTATTGAATTATAGTTGACACTTAAAACATGTATATCTTTAAAGAGTAAAACTTGATTTGATATACATATGCATTATGAATAATTAAGCCCAACCATCCTCTGTGTGTGTGTGTGTGTGTGTGTGTGTGTGGTGAGACCACTTAAGATCTACCTCTTAAAAAAAAATAAAAGCAAAGGCTAACAACAATAAACAATAGAATAATTAATAAAAAAAGATCTACCCCTTAGCAAATTTCAGGTATATAATACAACACACAATAGGAATTTTAAACAATATCCCTGCCGTGGGTCCAGAAGGCATTTTTTCCTCGCATATTAAAGAGAGACCTTGCTGGCTTGGAGCCTAAAATGTAAACTTTTGTTATATTGTGAACTGTCATTCTACAGACTTAAATTAAGGGGGGAAATCAGCTGTGTTTGAATGATTCTCAGAGCATGTTCCTAACATACGGTATCAGTGGGAAAAAATACCATTTTTAATGTCTTGTTATTCTTAAACTGGATAAAAGCTCACTTATTTTTACACATTTACTATTTCAGAAGGCAGCACGGATCTTTTCTGGGTGCCGAGGAAACCGAGCCGGAACCCAGTGGCGCTCTGGTGGAAGTCCGGGAGGCAGGTGCATCGGTCCCAGCTGAAGCTAACACAGGTATGCGTAATCTCCCCAGGGAGGCGAGGCTCATGGCTGTGCACGTTGTTTTCTGCCATTGTTAGCTCTGGAAATCTACCTCTCTCTTACCTTTGTATAAAGAAACCAGAGCGAAGCCATTTTTATAAGGCTCTTTTGTTTTCCACATGCAAGATACTCTGGTGGGCACTACAGGCGGCGGGTGGGGGGTGGTTGATCAGTAGTGTCGGCATCACGTGGGGACTTGTAAGGAAGGCAGATTTTCTGGGTCGGCCCCAGACCTGAGACAGAAACTCTGGGAGTGGGGCCCCGCCATTTGTGATTTCACACATTTTCCATGTGGTTCTTTCTGATGCATGGTCAAGTGTGGGGGAACCCCTGCTGTATAGTGCAGAGATGAACAAGACACATACACCATAGCTGTCATGAATAGAGAAGAGTCATTTACAGCTGGAATATTTATTTTTCTTTTGCTCCTTATCTCATTTAAGCTGATTTCAAACAAGGTGTTTAATTCAACAAATAGAACACAGCCCAGGTGCTGGGAATTGTGCAGAGCTTTGGGCATACAGTCTAATTAAGAGACACTCAGCTGCCATCCCTACGAAGCCAGGAGGGGAGAAAGAGAATTCAGCAAGCAATTAAAATTAAATGTGATCAGTGTTATAACAGAGACAGGATCACCTGCACAACCCTGGGGTCAACAGCATAGACTTTCCTAGAGAAATGCTTCCCGGAAATGCTCAACAGATGCCTGATACTCGATGCTCAGATATGGCGGTCCTGAGTCTGGAGGGGTTCTCTACTCATTGAAGAGAAACAAGTAATGACAATCTTGGTCGACTGAAAGCCACTGCCCTTGGGTCATCTGTGTGGCGGCCCCCTGAGCTGTCAGCAGAGAGCCTGGTACCAATACCTTCATTTGACAGATGAGGAAACCAAATCAGAAAAAGTTGACATGACTTTTCCAAGGCAACATGAATGGTTTAGTATGGCCAAGATGAGATTCTGTTAATTCTCTGCCTATGTTAGGTTGCTTAATCTGTGTCAATTCAGTGTATTGTATGAATTAAGTACCTCTTACACAGAAGGCTCTTAGAGAAGATACAATGCATAACGCATGGTCTCTGCCTAATAAGAGAGATAAGACAAGTTAAAAATAATAATATCACTAGGTAGGATGTTCTAAGTGCTATTTGAGTAGGACCGATAAAAATGCCCTAGAAAAATTTGGGAAAAGGGATTATTTTCTGTAAGAAACGGTAAATATTCTCTGGAATATTGTTTAACTTATTATTTTTGATAACTCCCACCAACTCCAACTTGAAACCATCCCAAAAAGTAAAAGGAGCATATGACATTCCAGGCCCTTTCTGAAATTTCAGAAATTCTAAAATAGTACAGGCTAATCAGAGGTTTTATTATATAAAGATAATATTCTTGGACCATTGAAGGTGACAGCCTTGATTATTATAGTTAGTTTTACTTCTCTCCCTGTGTTGGACCAGCATCATTAAGTAACTGCCCCCTTCCACATTTTTCTTATAGTTTGGACCCAGGTGTCCTCACCTGCAGAAATCTCTGAAGACCCCGAGGAATGGTCAAGCAACTATTTCTACACTTCTTACGATGACAATGAAGAAGAAAGGCCCCTAATGGTCAGTGATGACATATTCAAATAAAGAAATAAAAACTCTCAGGGCAGTATTACTGATGCAATAGACAGGCATTTGGGGGCAATCTTCTGTCCGTGTCCTCGAGGTCATTTAGGTAGATTTCATCGCCAAAACATTCGAAACCGGTCTTACCACGAACACTCAGTAGTAAGCACTTCTGTCTGCAAGAGCACGTGGCGCTCCTCCTGAAGTTGATGAGACAAATTGTCCATCATTCCAGTCTCTGTATATCGACCACTTTTATCTTTAGCTGAACTTGACCACTGTGTTTTCAATCTAAGCATAGGAGATAAAATCAGAACGAAGGAGAGTCAGATATACTTTAAAAATCAGCTTAGATGCCAGATTGGCAAATCTAGGGAATAAATTTGACACGTATGAAACTACCTGAGAACATCTGGGGAATATATTTTCGTGGGCTGCTAAAATACGTGTTAGGGATACCAAATCGGCCTAACAGAGCAAGGGAGCACCCCATAAAACTAAAGGAGTTTGCTTTAGAGTAAAGGTAACTGATAGAAGAAATAGTGTGCAGTGTGGTTAGGATCCTAGTAGATTTTTGTGGGGGGCGGTTAGGACCGTTTACGGTATACGTACAATTTCCTGAAGTCAGCAGCTCGGAGGGTGGGATGCTGCTTTGTAGCAGACTGCTCCTTGGTGCCCGTCAGAGGAACACATTCAGTTTGGCAGCTCTAATGTTGGCGTAAGGGAGTAATGGCTTGGGGAGTGGCAAAGCTGCGTAGTAGCATCGACTCTGGAATGCTTTCTTTAAAAAAGTAACAGAATACTCTTTCTCTCTTTTTTTAATATTTATTTATTTATTTGAGAGAGAGAATGAGATAGAGCATGAGGGGGGGGGGTCAGAGGGAGAAGCAGACTCCCTGCTCAGCAGGGAGCCTGATGCGGGACTCGATCCCGGGACTCCGGGATCATGACCTGAGCCGAAGGCAGTCGCTTAACCAACTGAGCCACCAAGGCACCCAGAATACTCTTTTTCTTAATAATACAGTGAGCGTAATATGTACGTGTAGGGTAGTTTCCCTCATGAATTCTGTCTGAAGATGGGAGAGGCACTTGTTCAGATGCAAGCAGAAAATCAGAGGAAACCAGTTTGGGTTTAAATGTTTTCTGCCAGGTCTTGAGTCAGCATGTTCCCAGCTCGGGTGTCAGAAAATAAAGCAAATATGCAGAGTTGATGACTACTTTAATCCTCGGGGATGGGAATGTAGAAAACCCCATAAGCTCTCTCTTCTCGCCGTCACTCCCTGACTTGTGCTACTAAAGAAAACATACAAAAGAGCAATACAGTGCATTCTAGATCCTACCACCTATACCACGCCTCCCCCCAATATCCCCAAAGCCAAAAAGCAAAACAAGTTGGAATGAGATGCTCTCTTAGCCTCACTTTATCAAGGCAAAAACTAAGAAAGAATGGGTGCTGCCTTCCTTGGAGAGGCCTGTGTCAGAGATGGCTCCTAATTCGATGAAGCTGTTCTATGAAATGGCAGGTAGCTCTTCCCTGCCTGCTCCTCAGCCCATTTGATAAAAGTACTTCTCAAAAGATGTTTAAGCCCAGGTGATGTGGATATTGTTTTCAGGTTAACTCCTTTGCATGTGCACAGAATCAACGCCACATAATTCCTTCATTTAAAAGATTTTTAGCCATGGTACTCCTTTTAAATTCACGTATTCAATGTGTAAGATACTGTGCTAGAAAAATCCTCATCTCAGAATACTTTTGGACTTGGGGCACCTGGCTGGCTCAGTCGGGGGAGCGTGCGACCCTTGATCTCAGGGTTGTGAGTTTGAGCCCCACTGGGTGTAGAGATGTCTTAAAAATAAAATATTTTAAAAAAGAGTATTTTTGGACTTTAAAATTATTTCTTCTCTGTCTACTTTGTAACGAAGTGCAATCAGTGTGTCTTGGGTAATTTAGCTTAGTAATAAATCAAGTTCAAATTATAGCTGCCAAAAGATTAAGGCCAAGTAAAGCACAACAGTATGGTTTAATATGCTTTTGTTGCACCCAGAGTTTTCATGCTTATTATTTTTACCTGTGCAAAATGATACAAATCCCAGAAATCCTTTTGAGGGCATTAGTGGGTCTTTGTTCAGGGCCGCTGCCTTTAATATGTGCCTAGATAAATTTTCCATGGGTGTAGTTTACAAATAACAGTACTTAAAAATTATTTTTATGCTGGGCTTTTTCTGAGTTTATGCTTATAATTCATATCAGTTAAATTAGTCATGCTCTTATTTTTTGTGTAATTCTCTTTTTGCGAATAAAAATGAATTCTTCAGGTTAAACACATGTTCTGCTCCGTGTTTGCTCATTCCTCCCTAAGCTGCTGTAACCACCCCTATTACCACTGAAGTAAAGAGTGCATTCTTTATGTCACAGAGCATGCAGTTAATGCAAGCTGTTTTACAAGCAAATTTGTAATGTAATTTCTCGAAACAACCTTCCAGTCTCCAGGCAAATACAAAGCCCTAGCAGATTGTAGGAAGAGGGACCCAGAAGACCTCCTGATTAGAAATGGAGATGTCATTCAGTTTCTCCATGAAGATGCTGCAGGTCAATGGTAGGTGTGTTCTCAGTGCTTATGATGACCTCGGCCGGGGGCACACGGATATCTAATCAGATGTTCTGCTTTACTTGTATCTTTGTTATACAGTCTCAAGAAGCAGAAATACCACATTTCTTATCAGTGTTTCATTTTCATTGCTTCAGCTATGCCTATATAGCTCACTGAAAGGAATGTTAACCTTTGGTGAGTGAAAAATGCTTTGAAAGAATGAAATGCTACGGGTCTGCATGCTCTTTTGTGGTTTACCTTTGGCTCAGACATTTCAGCTGATAGATCTGGCTTTGTAATGGCTACAGATCATACTACATTTGGTCATTTAAGTCATTCATTAATTCATCACATTTTTAATGAATGCTCACTATTACCAGGAACCCTGCTTTGCTACTCTACAACATAGCCACCCTTCTCTTTATCAATTCAAATATTGACTTTTTAGTCTTACCATTCTATTCTGATGCATTCGACTTCATATGGCACCAGTTGCAAAGATGGTTCTGCCAAATATACTGTGTAATTATAATGAACCCAGAGCAGGAAGGAAATACTGTTTGGAAGAGGACTGAATGAAGCTTCCATAAATCTTTTGGAACTTTTATGTGAAATAGTTCTGTCTCCATTGTGTCAATAACTTTAACTGAAATGCTACATTGACTGTGTACTTTGACCCTAAAGGTGGAAGAGTACACACAAGGGTGAAAAGTAATGACGGATCATTAAAGTAATAACCATTTTTGCTAATAACCTAAGTCCTTTGTAGGTTACTCAAAGGACTCAAGCACAATGTCATGAAAGTCGTTGAATACATGCAATAGCTTTGTGAAAATTTGAACTGCAATGCGATGTATTTGTTTTTTATTACTGTATATTACCATTGTTGGCTACTAATTCATTTATTATTTAGGTTGGTGAAAAATCTAAACAGCAGAAAAGAAGGTCTGATTCCAGGAAACACTGCGCAGATTTTAATCGGTGACTATAGGTTTCGGAATGCCAAAGTTACAGGTATAATATGAGCAGACTGTATACTATTTGTTTGAAGGCTAAAATTTTTAAAGCTCCACCAAGGATGCAGTTGACATAGGGTAAGAACCTCTCTGCACTTAGAAACAGAGCTGCAAACCTGTTATGTTTGCTAGGATTTAATATTTTCCTTTAACGGTTTTAAATTAATGAAGAAAGATTTTTAAAACATGTTAAACTTTTCCCTGCAAGGTTGATAGGTATGGAAGAGAGTTTCAGATACTGTGGTGTCTTGTAAGAGATCCTTCAGAACTAAATACTGATGATATGCTTTTAAGGTACCAGCCTTAATGTCTAAGAGTGTTTTACCAGTGTGTTTTCACCTAGTTCTAAGAGCACATTATTTCCTTATGGTGGCTTTCAGCTACGCGCACACACACACACACACACCCGTGTCTATGTCCAAGGCTTAATGTATGAAGGTAGTATGAAGCAATGAGTGCTAATCTGATATTTCTTTCTATTAACCAAACCCTTAATACATACAATTTCTGGATTTTGAAATAAGCCCCAGTATTCTTGTATATTTTCCCCCTAAGTAATACTGAGCTATCTATAAAGAGGTATCACAAAAAAAGAAAACAGACTTTTTTGTGAACAAGGTTATTATCATATGCACATATTTCCTTTGAATTCCTGGTTTGGGACTTGTATTAGAAGTCTGGGTGATGGTACACTGGGTTGAAATGAATCTAATATACCGGGAGTAACTTTTTTGGTTCTGAATATCATTTATGACATGAAACAAAATCTACAAGTGACAGGGCTAAATATAAATATCTGGACACATGGGAGCCCCACAATTAGGGTCACTTCTTATTTGTTTTTTTTTTTTTTTTAGGTAGTCTAAATCTGGATCACCTTTTAAAGTTTTTCTGTACCAGTGTTGAATTATTATTAATATTTTTTAAGTAAGCTCCATGCCCAGCATGGAGCCCAATGTGGGGCTTGAACTCATGACCCTGAGATCAAGACCTGAGCTAAGGGTTGGACACTTTACCGACTGAGCCACCCAGGCGCCCAGGTGTTGAATTATTTAGATATTTATTGAATTGCTGAATTATTTAGATAATTAGTAATCAGAAGAGTCTGACATATCTGAACTAATTGACATTTACTTAAAACATACACCCAACAACTGCAGAATACAGCATTACTTTTAAGTATGCATGGAACAGTCACCAAGATAGATCATATGCTGGGTCATTAAAATAAGTCTCAATACATTTCGGAAGAGTGCAATCATATAAAGTCTTAAAAAGCATTATAGTAGAAATTGATATCTAGGGGCACCTGGCTGGCTTAGTCGGTAGAGCATGTGCCTCTTGATCTCAGGGTCGTGAGTTCAAGCCCCACGTTGGGTGCAAAGCCTACTTAAAAAAAAGAAAGAAATTGATATCTGTAGCTATCTGGATATTAAATGACATACCTCCAAAGAACACATGGGACCAAAAAGAAAGCATAAGAGAAACTCAAATTATTTCAAATTGGATGTTTAAATACTTGCATCACACACTTAAAAATCAGTGTGATTCACCATATTAACATAACATAGGGGGAAATTATGTCATTATTTCAATAGATGCAAAAAAAAGCTTCACAAAACTCCATACTCCTCCATGATAAAAACTCTCACCAGATGAGGAATAAAGGGAATTTCCTCAATCTGATGATGTACGCTCATGAAAAATCACAACTAACATCATACTTAATGGTGAAGTATTCGGAAGCTGTTGCCCTGAGATTGGGAATAAGCGAGGGATACTCACTCTCCCCATTTCCATTATAGCCAGTGCCAATACCTCAGATAAAGAGAGAAAACAAAATGAAAAGAAGAGGCAGCGCTGTCATGCTGAGCAGATCATATATATGTACAAAACCATAAGGAATCTCTACACAAAAAGACCCTACTAGAAGTAATAAGTAAATTCTATAAGGCCATAGTATACATAATCATTATACAAAATAAATTGTGATTCTATATTCTGGCCACAGAGAACTGAAAAAAACTAATTTCAAAAAATTATACAATTTACATAAGTAATATAAACTGTAAAATAAGTAGGAATAATTCTGCCAGTAGGTATTATCTAAGGCTTCTATACTGACAACCACAAATCACTGCTGAGATACATTTAACAGGACCTAATAAAGGGAGAGAGAAACCATGCTGAAGTATTGGAAATCTCAGTGTTGTTACGAAATCCATTGTCCCCAAGTCAACCTCTAGAGTCTATGCAGTCAAAATCTGAGCAGCCCCTTCTGGAAAAAAAAATGCAGGTTTATTCTAAAATGTATACAGAGAGGCAAAAAAATCCAGAACAGAAGAATCCCCCAAATCTGGAGTACTTACATACCTGATTTCAAGACTAACTGTAAGGCTACAGTAATGAATGCAGTGTGGTATGGGAGTTAGTATAGAAAAATAGATTCCTAAAATAGATCCACATATACATAATCGATGAATGTTCAATCAAGGTACCAAGTCAACTGGATAGGGAAAGGAAGGCTGTTTTAACAAATGGTGCTCCAGCAATTGGGTATCCATATGGTAAAAGAAATGAACCTTCATCCCTATATCTTACTGCATAAACGAAAAGTAATTTGAGTTGGATCTTAGACCTAAACATAAAACCTAGAGTCAAAGTTTCTAAAAGCACAGGACAATAACTTCATGACCTCGAGCAGTTAACAATTTCTTTTTTGTATTATACAAGGCGGAAAAAGCACTCACTGTAAAAAGAGAGTATCGGGCAAATAGGAAGAAATGTTCCACATGCTGAATTGAGCACTTTACTACTTTAAAAATTTATATCTGTTGGGGGGGCCTGGGTGGCTCAGTCGGTTAAACATCACCCTCTTGATTTCGGCTCAAGTCATGATCTCAGGGTTGTGAGATTGAGCCCTGCGTCGGACTCCACACTGGGCCTGGAGCCTGCTTCAGATTCTCTCTCTCTCTCTCTCCCTTCCCCCCTCCCCTCTCCTCTAAAAAAAAAAAATGATATCTCTTAAAATAAGATAAAATCTAAGCTAGTAACACTATGAATGCTTTCAGAAGCCAAATGGTTGTAATGAATCACATTTTCCCCCAAATTTCACCGATTCCATTTTCTACATTGAAAAGCTAAGTTTGAAAGTAAACATGGCCAGCTTTCTGATAACTGCTTTATGCTTAGTTAAATCATTAATGAGGGAGAAGAAATACGTGAGTCACTTGAAGTATGTGTTCAAGAAGCTGTTTAAATTAACGTATGTAAATTGTTTTTTTATGAACCAATTAAAAAATCAATAAAGCCATGTGTGTACCAGAAAATCATGGCCTTTCTTGTGCTCAGGTCTCCAAGATTCAAAACTGAAAACACCAAGTGTATTCATCTAACTTCCATATAATATAGGAACTCGGTAGGTTTTCCCTAACGTGTCATCATTTTAAATGTAGAGCCAGATGTCCTCCTACTTAATTCAGGACAAAGTTAATTATGTTACATTTTAGCTAACTGTAATGTGGGACATGTAAAATTACATATTTGATTAGTTTTAATTTGAAGTGATTCCATTACTGTAACCGATCACAGTAGATTGAGTGTGTATCACTACCCTTTGAAAAGCGCGTGGCAAAACGACAACTTAAATCTGCTTTGGGCCTCTGTTTCAGGCAGTAAAGAGCTTATATGTTAACATATATCCACGTTAGCTGGCAAAAAAAATCCCACATTCTTCTTCTGTAGTCATTTTTATTTTCTCCCATCAGTACTGTTTTTCAATGCTACTAGATCAAGGGACTAAGTCCCCTTGGTCCCTGTTCTCTAGAAAGTTCTGACTTAAGACCTTTTAAAAGTATATAGTTCTTACAAATAACATGCACTTACGACTTAGGTCAATTGACAAATTCATACTTATTGGTAGATTTTTGTTGAATGCTATAATATCAAGTAGTCTTGATCGAGATCTAGCCTATTACAGTGCATCGGGCAAAACAGTATATTGTGGCCCTACAAAAATAGAATGTGTGCCAATTCGTGGATTAGGAAATTACAGTTGACCACCTATGCAACTGTTCGTAGCATTTAGGTTTAAAAATAGATATTAGACTATCTTCTTTGAGATCTGGCAAATAGAGTGATACTTATGTGCTTACCATGTCTCCTGTTCTCTATATGCACACAGCATAATTCATATAATATTTATGAAATCCAGTTATAGGAGTTGTGAATTCTGTTGATTTTGCTTCCAGTGAAGCTATGCCACTCATAAACTAGATGCCTCTAAGAAATAATTTTGTAACAGAATGACGACTTTCATAGACAACCAAAAGACATCACCTTTGAATTCAGGATGAACCTTTTGAATCCTCCCATTTAGTGTTAGAAGCCTCTAGCACCGACAGTTTGGGCCTTAGAAGTCACTTGAGTATTAACATCATTCTTCATTACTTTGTAGATGCTGCTCTGAGTAACACAAGGAAACTCAGTTCCCCTTGAATTAAAGGAGAATGAATAGACTTTTAAAAATATTTCCTTTGGAGGTGTGAACTAGATTATATTTCTTAAAAGTGTTACAGGGCAAACAGCACGAGAGTCAGGATGATCCGTGCTGCCCATGACATTCACAGAATTTCCTCAGGCCTGAGGAGGACTTCGTCATTCAGTTTGTCTCATTCTTGCGAGAACCATCTTCACACCTTCCGTTCCCCTCAGGTGAAAAGTGCAGTGTTGCTTCGTTTCCCAGTGGGGTTTTTCATGGCATGCATTCAGATTCCATCTCAAAATCTCAAAACCAGAAATCAATGATTTTGAACATGTGCAGGTAAAAGGCTTTACCTGTAATTGTTTGCATAACCTTTCACTAGCAAAACAAAACAAAAACACAGAGAAGAGAGATCATCAGAGATTTTAAACCCCTTTGTTGGTTGATAGTTTATTTTATTCTTTGCTTCTGTTACCTAGGGGACTATAATGTACGAAAGGGATGTATGTTCTGAAGGACCTCTTTTGCACTTTGACTGGTATTTAGGGTTGTCAGAACTGTCTTATGGTTCTGGAAAGATCCAAAGCCAAAAACTCCTCTAGTTAGGATGTGTTGAAGTTTACATTTTATGCATCGAAATTTAGATACACCTATCACAGCTTTAAGTTAAATATTCATATTTGCACAAGAGGTGTTCCTGTAACAAAGTTCTACGTTCCGCTGTCTTGAGTTGCTTTTGAATTTTGTAGAAAAACCCATTCTGGTAAAGGTGTTCTTAAGTTATATTGTGTTCCTTCCTAGGGTTTTTCTTTGATGATACATGTGTAGATGTCTTTCTTTTAAACATGTAAAAAGTATGATCACTTGTTTTAAAGCCCAGGACCAGTTGTTGCATGCAGTGTTGAATTTATGCTTGGAGTATTTTATAGTCTGGACCAGTGAAGACAATGGTTTGAAATTGCTGCCTTTTGAATCACAGACTGTGAGTTTTACTGTCAATTTGGCTTATTAGGTGCATGTTTTTTGATTATTGGTTTTACAATAAACAACTATATTATACATAAATTTATCTTTTAAATAGGTTTGTGTGTCATGTGAAGATCGTAGTTTATGCCAGTGGTATCATTTGATGTAGCAGTTTGTATGACAAACCCATTGTATTTTACCTGCAAATTATAACTCTTCTAATGTCCAATTTAATGAATTTATGATGGGTGATTTATATTATAACTCACTCATGAAAATGCCCATATATTTGATTGTTCACTTAATGCTTCTACGACAATAACAACAAAATGAGATTGAAGTACATTTCTTTTGCGTGCTGATCCTGTGGTTAGAAGACAGAATTCGGAAATAAAATGTTTGATGATGCCCCTCTGCACAAAACGTTTTAATTTTATGGTATTAAACTAGGGATTTTAATCCTTTAAGACAAAACTGAGTTCTGTAGATTCAAACATACAGTTATAGTCTTTTAATGTCTTAATCACTGTACAATGAATGCTACATTTGTATATGTATTTGTATATGGAACCGCACTGTATTAATTTTATTGGGCTATAAATGTGTGTTACTATAAAACATAGCAGCAATTTCCCTTTATGTCTTCAAAATTTAATTACATTGTAAATGTACTTACAATGTAAATGTACTTGTGTTAATTCCACATTAAAAATATTCAACCTTAAATTTATTCATGTATTTTTTTTCAGTTTAGTATCAATTATACATTGAAATCTCCTTTCCTCTCATTTATTAGTGACAACCTAAAGGCACCATAAGTATTTTGAGTTAAATGTTTACCTTCAGGTTCTTCATAACGCTGTCATAAATAAAACAATGAAAATGAGCTCAACGATAGCCAGATAGAGCGGAACAGAGAAGAGAAACCAGAAACAGAGTCTTACATATATGGAATTTGCTGGGTTATTGGATGTAGTGTTGCGTGTGGGGACATGAGACTTTAATAAATGATACTAGGAAAACTAGAAAAAAAATAAATGTTTACCTTCATCCTTGCTTCACGATTCTCTGAGAGATAGACAAAGACAGGGAGATCTGACTAGAACTAGGGTAAAATGTTTTGCTCAAAAAGTTTCTTCACCCAAATTTGTAGGATAGCAGCAAATGAGGTTTCAAGGGTTAGATAGCCGCATTTATGAGTGACTATTTCTACACGCTGAAAAACAATCTGCTTCCATTTAATGCAGCCCAAGGAAACCTGGAAGACACCTCGATATCTGCCGATGTATTCTGAACCATTGCTTGCTTTTGCAAGGGGCTCATAGTTGGGTGCACAGCCCATTAGGGAGCTAGAACTTCAGGCTTAATATAGAGAAGGAATAAAAATCTATCCAGTTGGTTTGACTCAATCTTCCTTTTTTTTTTTTTTAAACTGAGAATGTTTCAGATGCCTCAACGAGCATCCCATTGCAGAATCAAATTATTTCTTTTGCCTTTAAATTTATTTTGAGTCCTTTTGAGGAAGTGTTGTCAGTGAACTAGTTAATAGGTTAATCTGTCTCCCAAGAGCTCCTTGAAGATTAAAATGTGTATTCCAGTTTTTATTCCTCTGTTGGCAGAAGAGTAAATGTTATTGTTGACATTTCCAAAATTGTGTACAAATATCATACTATAGAGTATGGAGTTGTTAAGAAAGCCACCCTGACACCTGGGCTACAGTATTCTCTTAAGAAGAGAGAACTTCTCTGAGTATATTTTTCTAAGTGTAAGGGAGTGTAAGAAATGCTCCACTTGAAGAGAAATTAGTGATTTTGTTTGGGACTTAGAAATCAATCCAGTTTCACTCAATAGACTTTCTCTGAGAAAAATGCTTATTATTAATAGGTACTAGACCACAGAAACCCGCTTCCCATGGAGGTAGCAGACCTAACAAATCACGTCGCAAGCAAGTAATTGTGAAAGCAAGTTGTTTTTATTACATTTTAGTACATTTCCGTACATTGATTTGGAATGGTCGGTTTGCAGTTGGTTTTATGGGGCCCGCCTAAGGACAGTGAAATACTTAGGAACAAACCAGCGTTAAAGAGAAACCCTAAACCCTTTATACTGGTCAAAAGAAAATCATAGAAGTGACAGCAGGCTTTTCTTTTTAGTTCAAGATGTATCTTATATATTAAAGCTCATGACGTATTCAAGCCTTAAGTTCTTTGCATTTAGAGAGGGCCTACTTGATTTGTTGATCACCTCATTTTTACATGTGCAAATTAGCACATTCCATCCTGAGGAGAGAGTTTCAGCATATGTCCACCAAAAAGGACTACTAATGTGTATTGAGAACAATGAAGTTGAACTTCATGAAGATGTATTCCTTCAGCTCAATGAAACTTTCCTTAAAGCCAACCAAAATAAAATAGAAACCATTTCAAAGATACATTTCATCTACATATTTGTGAGATAGACTCACTAACTCGATCACTACCAAAATAAGCAAACAAGTACAACCAGGCTGGAGAAGAAAGTGAGGTACCACAATGGAGCTGAAGAGAAAGTCAAAGATTTGAAACTTGAAAAGAACGTGATGTGCCTAGGATTACTTCAGTTAAGTTTTAAACTCAGTTTGATCGTGACACGCTCTTTTATATGACAATCTCCGAGAAATCAACTGAGAACCAATAAAGTGTTATTAACTGAGTGAACTGTAACTCTTCAACCACAGTGGACATTTTGGAATCTGTCATTAGAAGCTAAAATGATTTCTTTACTGAGCCTGGGGAGCATACAGGGCTATACCCACCTGTGCATTTACAACTAGTTTCAAAATACCCGAATTCAGTGCAAAACAGCTATTATACATGCAAATAGTAACTTAAAAATTTGCTGGTATTTCTAAAAATACCAAGTGTTGGGGAGGATATGAAGCAAGAAGAATTCTTACACATTGTTACTGGGAGCATAAATTGGTACAACCCTTTGGCGAACAATTTTCTAATACTAAGTGAAGTTGAAATGAATACCACATACTTAGCAGTCCCATTGCTAAATATCTGCCCCAGAGAAACACACACATGCTCGAGGAGATGTGTGGCAGAATGTTCATAGCAGCATTGTGAAGAATTTGGAGACAACAGGAATGACCATGAACAGAAGAATGGACTATTAACAGAATATCCTACAACAAAGTACTGTGTAGAAGTTAAAATGAAAGATCTAGAAAAAAAAAAAGATGTAGAGCTATGCTATCAACGTCAGTGACTCTCACAGGAAACTGATTGCTGGATAGATATAGCATTCATATAAAGTTTTAAAATATGCAAAATGTGGGGGCAACTGGGTGGCTCAGTTAGGTGTCTGCCTTCAGCTCAGGTCATGATCCCAGGGTCCTGGGATCGAGCCCCATGTCAGGCTCCGGAGCCTGCTTCTCCCTCTGTTTCTGCCCCCTGCTCATGCTCTCTCTCTCTCGTTCTCTCTTGATCTCAAATAAATAAATAAAATCTTTAAAAATATGCATAATGTGTACTTTTAAAGCATAATTTAAAGTAAAAATATGTGCTAGATAATGATGAACATCAAATTAAGGATGGTAGCCGCCTCTGAAAGTAGGGGGAGAGAGAGAAGAAATGGATGGGTGTTCCTACTTGGGAGTTCATGATACTATTCTCTATACATTTTTATGTGTCTAAAATATTTTATACTGTAGAAAACTATACTCACTTTAATTTAGTACTGGAAAAGTGCAATATAATGTCTTATCCCCTGATGATTGAAAGGTAGTGAAACCCTGCACAAAATTTATATTCCACTCATCTCTGTGGGGATTTTTTTTAAATCTTACATGCTGGCTGAAAATAACAGTCAAGAACTCTTTTCCACAGTCTTTGCTACTGTGAACTAATATACCAGCAGAAAACTACCATAGAATAAACCTTTGTCAACCTAACGTGTGAATGTGCTCTGTAGGAGGAGAAGTTGCATTTAAGAAATGTTTTATTTTACAACATAAAATACCTGTTGCTATCTGAGAACAACTTTAATGGTCTGATTTTTTAATATTTCTAACTTGTGAACACTATCCTTCCTTAAATAACTTAATTAGAGTTTTATTTACATTGTTATTTAGTGCTCACCCATAGCAATAATTGAGTAGCAGGACTGTAAAAATGAAGGCTTTTTAGTCAAATAATCAGATTGTGCCCATTGGTTTGTTAGTAAATGTTAAACAATGGAGCCTCTTTAAAAAACAAAAATAGGGATGCCTGGCTGGCTCAGTTGGAAGAGCATGTGACTCTTGATCTTGGGGTCTTGAGTTTGAGCCCCGTGTTGGGTGTAGAAATTACTTAAAAAAATAAAATCTTGGAGCACCTGGATGGCTCAGTCGGTTAAACGTCCCCCTCTTGATTTCGGCTCAGGTCATGATGTCAGGGTCATGAGATCAAGTCCCACGTTGGGCTCTGCGCTGGGTGTGGAGCCTGCTTGGGGTTTTCTCTCTCCCTCTTCCTCTCCCCCTGCCTTCCCCCCTACCCAACGCGTGCACACTTTCTTTCTCTCACAAAAAAACAAAACGAACATTTGTAGCGTTTGTCAATATCTATAGTGTAAATATCCCTCCCGTGGCAGATTTCAAGCCACTGACGTGAAGTCACTGTACTGGGAGCTGGAAAGAGATGTGCAAAATTGGTGTTTGTGAGTTGGCATAATAAGCAAGTTCTAGCACACCACCGATATTTTTATGAAATACACAGTGTGAAGCCCACAGCGAGTGCTCAGTAAAATTTCTTATTAGAATGTGCTAAGATTTCTGAATTATAACCCACCCTTATGTAATATGTAGTTGTTCTTTTAGCATATCTATAACACAAATTTACATTTTTTAAACCAAGGAAGCAGATTGTGATCTCAAGTGTGATCATCTAGGACTAGAAACAGTATATGGAAGAGTGGACAGTGAAAAATAGGGGAGGCATATTTTAATGGAAGAAATGAAATCCTTGTGGCCAAGAACAGAAGTTTGATTCAGATATAAAACTTGAAAATCAAAGTTAAAGCTAAGAACTGACTCTATAAAAACAAGGTACAACAACAAATTATCTACCTAAATGAGGATACAAAGCACAGACGAGAGGTAAGTCCAGTTTCTATTTATTTGTTTGTTTGTTTGAGAAAGAGATAGCATGAGCAGGCGGTCGGGGGGTGAGGGGGGAGTAGAGCAGAGGGAGAGCGACAAGCAGACTCCCCGCTGAGCAGGGAGCCTGACATGGGACTCGATCCCAGGCCTCTGGGATCATGACCTCAGCCGAAGGCAGGTGCTTAACCAACTGAGCCACCCAGGCGCCCCAGTAAGTCCAGATTCTAGAGAACACAAACACAAAAGCAAGAAATGTTAACAGGAGAGGAAAAGGCCAGGGCTATAAGCAGAGATAAGCAGAGTCTTCTAGGCTAATCTTTTTTGCATTTCCTAGAAATTAGTGTTAACTCCTCTTTATATCCTTGGAAGTAACTGATTGTAGAAGGTCTCTCTGTTGGTCTGTCTCCCTTTCTATGTCATATTCCTGTATGCGTTCAGGATGATGACCTCTTTGCTACCTTAGACGCCTGAATTTTGCATTGATGTGGTCTGCAGTAGAGTTTGTCCTCCCATTTCATTCATGTGTTGGTTCATTCATTTAACAAGCATGCGCTGAGTTTCTCAGAGACTTGTTGCATTCTTAATTTGGCTTCCTTTAGAGCTGAGTTTCAATATCGTGAAAATGCATGCTTATTTTTGTCATGTTCCAAGAGGAAAATAGATTTTTATATATAGATGTTCACCAAAGCACATAATGTCTAAATCATGGTATCCCTTTATCTTTATGAGGTCGGTGCTTAAGCCACTTCACGGTCAGAGATCT
Organism: Zalophus californianus; assembly: GCF_009762305.2. Classification (NCBI taxonomy): domain Eukaryota; kingdom Metazoa; phylum Chordata; class Mammalia; order Carnivora; family Otariidae; genus Zalophus; species Zalophus californianus. The sequence continues at coordinate 13,290,569 of NC_045612.1, forward strand.
GGAGAAGTTAGAGAGTACCGCATTTTCAAAAGCTTAAGAATGACAGCAATTCGGAAGATTTCCTATTTCGGCAATTTTTAGAGATTAAGATTTCATATTTAACATTGCAATGAAGCAAGCTTTTGAAAAGAAGTCTTTGGCATCAAGAATATCCCTGTTTCTATTTCCATCCTTCTCTGGACCAAGAGGGAAACTCCTACCAGAGGGAAAGGATCTGGCCAGGGGTTGGAGATCCTGCTGTCTTCCTGTGAGGGTGCAGAGAAGACACTTTGGCCCTGTTCCAGAAGCCGTGGCTTCTTTATCTATAAGAAAGTCTGCTAGAGGTTGAAATAACTCTGGAAATCTCCAGGCAAGCCATAACTTCAAGGATAGGGTAAAAAGGGTCTGCTTTGAAAGTACTGTCAGAGACAATGAGTCGCGTGGTCTGTGTACCTGTATAGGTTGAAAGGGCGGGGACTCCACAGTCTCTTGCCTCCTCTGACTCCTCGGCAGCCTCCAGAGTGTGCGGAACATGCTGATTTTTGTGGCTTTCAACCATGAGATGTCTAGATGGCATTAGCTTCAGATTCGGAAAGAGCCCGGATTTCCTGAGCGCTTTGCTCAGACAGGCCTGCCAGCCGCTGAAACCTGTTTCCTGGCCGCCCCCCGCCCCCAACCCCGGCTGCACCGCTTGGTCGGGAGCACCGCTGCAGTGGGCCTCCCAGCTTCGGGAGTGGCCTGCGGGCTCCCGCGAGCCCCGCGCGCCTTCGCCAGCACAGCGGCAGCGAGCGAGCGGAAATGGTGCCGGAATGCCCGTGTGCCCACTGACACTGACACGCTGGCTCTACAAGTCAGGCGTCCCATCAGGAAGGCCCCCCGTGCCCGCAGCTGGGCTGAAAGCTGGAGTCCGGCGCCCACAGCTGTGTTCCCCATGCCCTCCCTCCCCAGTGCCTGCTGGCAGCCGGCGGCTGCAGCCCCACCCGCCTCGTTCTTTGCCGGCCACTCTGCCTCCCAGACTCCCTGAGGGTCTTGAGTCGGTCCGCCTGTGTGTCAATGAGAGCATCCCTGGTAGGAATTCTGGGCGATTTGCGGTCCCAGGGTTGGAGGCCTGGGATGGCCAGCGGGGTAATACTTTCATGGTTCAGAGCGGGAGACCTGAGTTCTAGTTCCGACTCTGCCATTGTGTCACTCTTGGCCTCCATGGCCTCATCTGTTAAATGGGCAGAGTGGTTTTGATGGTGTCTGAGGGCCCTGGCAACTCTGACATTCTTAAATTGGACTGTGAGCCCTCGGGAGTTGTTGAGAAATGCGAATTAAGCGACTTTGTGAACTGGTCTGCCATGGTTTAGGAGAGCAGGGGGGAAAAACCTTTCTTTTTCTTGACAGAGCAAATTGGACAGTACTCTGTTCCTGCCATCACGAGACAACTACTCTTCCCAAGAACCAAAACCAGTCCTACTTAAGCAGCAAGTTACAATGACTGCACTGCATTAACACACTTTTCTTCGCTCAGCAAGAGCTCTATTTTCATGTCACTTGCAATATTGCAGCAGCATGTTTCCGCCCGTTTAGGTTAAGTAGCTACAGCGATTTCGAAAGCACCAATGATTCTTCCATGGCGACTGCACATGGCCTAGGGAGAGTCTAGCGAGGCCCTGGCTCCGAAGGCTCGGGCTCTCGGGTGGGCTGAGGGGCCCCACGTGTGTAGTGCTGCAGGGGGCTCGTGATGAATCCAGTCGTGTTTGAGCTCATGGGAAAAAGGCTAACTGTGGCTTGGAGCTTTGTGGGCCCAGGATCTTCTTTGCCACCGGGAAGACCAATCACAGGAGGTGTAAAGCCACCCCCCCCCCCCCACTGCTGCCTTTGTCAGGGGTGGTCTCCATGGCAACCAGGCCGGAATGGCTCACTTTTACCAACTGCTACAGACCTTTAGTCATTCAAACGTGAAGTAACTGGTTTTCTGGCAGGAATCAGTATCCTCCTCAAACCTAAGGCGGACGATTGTAGTGTCTCCTCTCTTTCGCTCCTTTAGCTAACAATAGCAGAACTGATTTCTTTTGTTTGTTAAGCGAAACCTCAATCCCACTCACTATTGTTATTTATTATGGCCTCCTTTCAGGACTCTCGATACAAGACTGATCCCTGCCTTGGAATAAACACGGGTTCAGATTCAGCTAACATTTGTTGAGCATCAACTGGGTAGTAATGTAGCAGGGATGGACAAAGCAATGTATATACGTTATTTTAGTTAACTCACAAAATACATAAATATGGATTCAAGTTTAATGAACACATTGGCGTTTGGCACACAGTACTCCTTGAATATTTGTCGAATGAAGGAATGAAAGAGCAGGAAATCACAGACTATCAAGGTCAACAAGGGCCTGTGGAGAGCATTCTGTCAAATGCCTTCATTGTACAAATGGAGAAATCAGAGCCCCAAATGTGGAGTGATTTATCCAAGGCCATATCCACAGCTATTTAAACTCGATTCTGTCCCAGGTGGATCCAGACCACTGTCCTCTCCAGGACAGGACACACCGCCTCATATGAAAGCCGGGTGACAGTGGAGCATCGAACTCTGATGTGTCGTATTGCCCTCGGACACATTATGCTCAGCGTTCTGCTGAATGGGGTGTTTGCGGTACTTCTCTGTGAATGATGCAAAAGAAACGCTTTTTGAGAAATTTGAAAATACGTTAATCGGTGCTTACGTTTGAAAGACTAAAGTAAAAAGGTATTAACTAGAAGCACTTGAAAGAAATCAGCAAGAGTGAGGCCTGGCTGGGGGCGGGGTGAGGGCAGCAACTTGGTGGGGTCAAAGCGGTCCCAAACCTGATTTCGTCAGTGGTCTGACACATCACGAAATACGGGATGACTGATTCACATCAACCAAATTCACAAAAAGCTGCGGTATGAACCAGAACACCAGTTTATTAATTCACAAAGGGAGCCATTCTAACACATCAAAGTACATGTGTAGGTTGGTCAGCAACCCTGTAGAAGATTCCATATGGAAGGCCTAATTATAATGAAACAGTTGCCTGGAGAGCATGAAACCAGAAAAGGGGGAGTGAGCCACCAGCGCACCCTTCTCCATGGTGGAGATATGCTAGTTCAGGAGACATGATGCTCATGTTCTCTGGTCTAGGGCAACTTCTTCCTTAGCCCCGGGTGGTAGTGGAGACACACTGAGGAATTCTTCCTTGAAGAGTCTACTAGTTCTAGATTGCAAACTGACTGTTCTCTTTCTGTTAACATTTTTTGAGATGGGGGACGAGACACGTGAGGTGACGTCACCCTTCTTAGTTACCTCCATCAGAGCGCAATGACAAGCTCTTAGGGAACTATTCTGATGGGTCAGTCCTTCCGTGATGTATGTATTTTAATAACATGACTCTCTCAGAGGAACTTTTCCTCCCAAGTTCTTCGGGCACCTTACTTCATCCCTATGCTCTGAAAAGCAAGTCAAAGACCAAACTGAAAGCAAGTCTGGGTTTGACAGACATGTATAACTGTGGACAGCAGGAAAACAGCATGATGTGCCCCTTCCCTCCTTTAATCCCGTGTAGGGAAAAGAGGAGAGAGAAAGAGAGAGGGAGGGAGAGAGAAACTGATTTCGGGATTAGGAAACGGAAGAGATCGAGGAAGCAGGAATAAGGGTACAGAAAAGGAAGTAGTGTTTTCTGGTGAGTTTCCACCTGTCGGCTCCCCCTGTGTTCATCCTTTATGAGTGTGGTGCTGGCCTTGTTGTGAACTAGACCAAATATCCCGGATACAGATCTAATACGTTTTGATGATTTTGGTGGGAGAGGTAAGAAAGATCTGGAACATGGAATGCTGCTAAGGAGGGAGAATCAGAGAGTTGCCCCAGTGGAGAAACTTAATGCCCGATGGGCAGGATGAAGAACTTAACTTCACAGTTTTGTCAAGGGCTGGACCTGTGGGAATGGTCACAATTTCCTATCACAGTACATTTCTCTAGTGATTACATTTGCTAATCCGCTTACTCTAGTAAAATAGGAATTCTAGATAGATTTCTCCCCATAAAGAGAAAAAGCAGTATTCATAGAATGCAGACAGTCAAATCTAAAGAGATAGGAAAGTGATTAGTCAGTAAAGGCCCTTGTCCATCTTCAACCCCAAATATGTCAACCTTGGAAATACATTGTTTTTTCTTTAGTTGAGCTTTGTCTTTTCTTTGATCCAGTTGACATACCGGGACACCTTGGTATATATTCCGTATTTTCCTTTCATTGCACACTCTTCACCCCAGCTAATGATTCCAGTTAAGAAACTGATGCCTTCCACTTCGGTAATATGGGGTCCCCCACTATCTCCCTGACATGAATCTTTACCTCCCTCGTGGAAGCCAGCACAGAACATGTTATTATAGATGGTGAACTTTGTGGAGCGAAGGCATGTGGCTCGGTCAACAAGTGGAACTTTAAGGTACTGAAGAATTGAAGCTGATCTCCCTCTGTTGAAGACTCTCCCCCAGCCACTCACGTAGCCGGATCCAAATTTGAGGAAGATGTTCGTGTATTCCCTGTCAGCAACGCAAATAGGTGTTACATAGCTATTTAGCGTTAAGGGTTCATCCAGTTCCAAAAGGGCAATGTCATGGTTGTACTTGTTAATAGTTGCGTTGTAGCTGTGGTGAAGAATAGTGCGAATCACATTTCGCTTTTGCTCCGTAGGTTCCCTCACCTCGGTGTTATATTCACCTACGGAAAATAAATTTCTCTTCAGTCACAGGTAGACGTACACATAAGGAAACAGATTGGCCAAGATTCTCGGCATCCCTGAATTAACTGGCAGTCAAGTGTCAACAATCTCAGTCTTACATTGCTAGGATTTTGGTAAAATGTAATGAGGGCTAATGCATACATTTCAGACCAAAAACCCATTCGGGACCATCATGGAGCTGGTTTGTTCTCCCATGCTGGTGCAAACCTTACATTGTTCAGGTGGTAATGAAGCTACTTGGCATGAATTACCCTAGACTTTCCTAATTTCAAGGATTTTGACCCCTTTTTTGAGCACAGATAATATAGTCATTGGGTCATTCATTCAAAGGTCGTGCCAGGCACCAGAGGTACAAAGGCGAATGATAGGACACAGCGTTGGGGAAGGCTCAGTCTGGGTGGGGAAGTGCACACATCATACATAATTGTACCCCCGTGAGATGGGGGATGAATCTGGGCACACCGAAAGAACTATGGGGGGCTTGGAGGTTGGAAGAAGTTAGGTTCTAGAAATACAGCTCCTCTAGCACTAGCCCAACTTATTTCGCGAAGAACTGAGTAGACCTTAGGAAAATACGGTGCACCAATTACATAGAAGATCTAGTGATACTGCCGATTCCTATCCTTTTTTGTTTACTTACCTGCAACCACGGTAATTTTATCATCAGGCTCAATGCAGTGGGCTGCAGTTACCACCCATTTTTCATTGATGATGGAACCTCCACAGAATGCATCAACTTTCCCATTCAAAAGGACCTGTGGAAACAAAATCATGAAACTTACTACATAAGGTGTTTGATCCAGAACAAAATAAATACAGGTGCTATTGATAGGAGTGGGCAAAAGTTTGAATCTAGGTGCTGGCAGAACTGGAGTGTTTCTGGGAAGTGTCAGCTTTGCAGATGAGTTGGTGTTTCTGGAGCACAATCAAAAAAGACATTTCTGTAACTGTCTTGAAGAGAATGTGCAAGGAGAGCCAGGGGGAGCTCTAGAGGAGGCGAATATGAGGGAATGGCTTCTTTTGGTGATTTGGGGCCCTTGGCTGCCTTTTCCAGGTGAGTCAGATTCTCTGATGGCACAGATTGTTTCATGGGAATATGGCAGGTAAATTCAGAAATTTACTTGACTCCTCCAGATCCATAGTTATTATTGAGTCTTCTGTCGCTGCATGAGGAAACCTTGCTACAGGGTGATTTGAAAGAGAAAAAGTACTGATTTTTCCCTGAGGTTTTTTTTTTTAAGATTTAATTAATTTATTTGATAGAGAGAGAGAGAGAGCATAAGCAGAGGGGGGGGCACAGAGGGAAAGGGAGAAGCAGGCTTCCCGCGGAGCAGGGAGCCCCATGCGAGGCTCCATCCCAGGACCCTGTGATCATGACCTGAGCCAAAGGCAGACACTTAACGACTGAGCCCCCCAGGCGCCCCTCCCTGAAGTCTTTTTAAGCCCATTTCAAACTATGAATTGAGACCACTGGCATCCGTAGGAGCTGTGCTTACAGCCATCCAGGCAGTGAGGAACAGCAGGGCACATGCGCTCCTTCCCTTTCCCCTAGCCATATTCCAGTCCCCTTGGCTGGACGTGGAAGCTGCCTCTGTCCCGACAGGTCTCCTTAGCCGTGCTTGGGCAAAGTGGACAGAGGCGTTCCGGTGCTGGTTTGATCCTGGGCATTATTAGATAAGAGGCCAGTCCACTCTTTCATCTGTACATTTTATTGTATAACCAGAGTGGACAATGAATATTTTTACCACCTCAATGTCTAGACCAACTCGGAGAATTTCACTTCCAGTGTGCCCAAAGGCCTCGAGCCACCTCTTCAGGAAGGAAGCTGAGAAGTATGGACACTAGAGGGTGCACTGAACATTTGGTAAACCCTATGTGGAAGCCGGCTAGCTCTTAAGAACTCGTGCCCTTTTACTAAAACCTCCTCTCACACATAAATCCATTTCTAAACCAAGGGAAAAAAGTGGTCAATGCCCTTAAGTGTGAGTCTGAGAAGGTTCTAGTGAAGATTCTTTTTGTCCTGAGTTCAATTTACTGAACACCTACTAAGTCCTAGACACTGAAGCATTGGCCTCCTACCCGGAGACCTCTAGGGCTGACTCACTGCAAGCTTCTGACCCCTTTTTCCACACTTTAGCCTTCTCTCTCCTTCTGGCTGTTGCTTTTTATTTTGAAAAGTTGTAAAAATATAGGAAAACTCACATAATAATATAATAAACACCCGGGTAGCCACCACCACCCAGACGTAACAGTGTTAATTTTTTTGAACATTTATCGATTGCTTACCATGGACGAATCATTGTGCTGTTTTACGTACATTTAATACACCACTTTGGAGTGATATTAATATATCCATTTACAGATGAGCAAACCGAGGTTTAGATATGTACATTAACTCCTTTAAGATCAGTGGTGAAGCTAGGATGCAAACCCTAGTCTACCAGGCTTCAGAATCTATGCTCCTAAGAACACAGTAGGTCTCCAAGTGTGGTCAGTGAACCAATTGCAGTAGAAGCATCTCAGATGCTTGTAAAATGCAGATTTGGGGGCCCACCGGAACTTAATTAGAATATTTGGTGGGTGTGACTGGAGGAAATGAAGATCTCCAGAAAATCCTTATGCGTGATTAAGTTTGAGAAATTCTGTTTCAGAATTTCCAAGGCTTCGTGAACTTTGTGTTTTAAAAGTGCTCGGTCCACACAGAGCTGGCTACATAATTTGTGGGGCTCAGTGCAAAATGAAAATGTGGAGCCCCTTGTTCAAAAGCCAGGAAAAAAACATGCCATTAAAAATATTTAAGTACAATTTTTTTTTTTCTTTCTTCTATGGTCTCTTGCAATCTATCATGGGGTTTTTATTTTTTTGTTATTTATTTATTTTAAAGATTTTTATTTATTTGAGAGAGAGGAGAGAGAGAGCGAGAGGGTGTCCACAGGTAGGGGGGAGGGGCATAGGGAGAGGGAGAGGGACAAGCAGACTCCCTGCTGAGTGGGGAGGCCAACACAGGACTCGATCCCAGGACCCCGAGATCATGACCTGAGCTGAAGGCGGACGCTTCACTGACTGAGCCACCCAGGCACCCCAAGGGGGTTTTTATTTTTTATTTTACTTTATTTTTTTAAAGTAGGCTCCATGCTGGGTGTGAGGCTTAAGATCAAGACCTGAGCTGAGATCAAGAGTCAGATGCTTAACCGACTGAGCCACCTGGGTGCCCCCATGGTGTTTTTAATTTTACTGTTTCATGTCATGCGTTCTCAGGCCTGGGGGCTATTTGTTGGGAGAGCGCAGACACTGATGGGTGCCCAGGAGCTGCACCCCATGATTTGGCATGCAAGGACAAATGCCCTGGGCTGCCAGGCCCCCTGTCCCACCAACCCCATGTCGCAGCAGGGGAAGGTAAGTCAATCTGCCCTTCTCACTGGCCCACTGCAGCAACCAACAGTGGAGGCGTGATCCTCAAGGGGTTACAACTTCCATGCTGGGACGTGCTCAGCACCTGCAATGGAGGCGGGCAAGAGGCTTGCCCCCACCATCCACCCTCCAAATGAGCTGTGACACACTTCTGGGCCTGAGATGCTTTGTGCCGTGCCCCCTCCCCAAATGGCATAGAGTGTGTATACCCAGCCTCAACCCTCCCTGTGCCGGTGCAGGAGGAGGGTGACATGGATGGCTGTTGGAGAAGTGGAGGGGAGTATGCCAGCGTGCCATGGGCTGAGGGTGGCAGTGGTCGTTGGGCATGTATGGGGAGGAAGATGCAGACCTGGCCAACGAACCAGGGGACAAGGGAGTGGGAGGTGAAGAATCCATCCCAGGGAGGTGTTGAGAGGTTCCAGGCTCCCAGCGCACTGCTGCTTCCCTGTCTCATCAGACTCGAGTTACAAAACACAAAGCGTTAAACTCCAAATTTGGGGCCCTTCCAAACGCAAGGCCTCATGCCGGTCCACTGGTTTACAAGCTCATGAAGCTGGCTCTCACTGCAGGTGATTTGTATCACTAGGCAGGTTTGGGTAACACTGTCCTACACGGGGCCTCATGGTCACATCTGAATACATCCGTTCCAGTAACTGGAGTTATGAATTCACATGCAACAACAGAATGGTGCTTTTCCTCTGTATTAGAGGTGACTGGGCTTCTCTCAGCTTAGTGGGTTGGTTAGGCCAGACTGAATGATATCCACAGCTCCTGGGCACAGAGACTATGATGTAGCTAGTCTGACTCCTGCCAAAGACTTGCTGCCTGGAGCTTCTATTCCTTTTTGGTGGATGGCTGAGAAATATAATTGTGTTTTTTTGAGCCCGAAGAGCTTTTTTTTTTTTTTTTTTTTTTTTTGCCAGTCCCTGATTGGTATTAGAAATTTTAGCAAACATCTTTGCCAATAAAACGCCCTAAAATATATTTGCATTTAAAGATATTACAAATGACTAGATTTTGGAATGTTTGCTTGGCTACCACAGGATCACAGCTATCTAAATATGAGCTATTTGGAGATGAGCTGTCTACTTGGCCAAGGACAAGTTCTTGTAAGACATCACTTTGGAAAATGAAGGGAAAAATGGGAAAGCATATGTTCTGAGCAAGGCATCCAAGTTCTGATCCGTCAACCCTTTTCATGTTTGTCCTATCTTAATAGGAGCCTGTTTTCTCTCTTTCAGACACATACACAGATGCACACCAAACACACCCACATCCATCTAGAAAATACACACTCACATATCTCTTCTGATGCTCTTCATTGAGAATGCCAGCCCCGAGTAATAGCTGTCGCCCTGTTATTCTCTTCCTAACCTTTAACTTGAATCTGGCCTTTCCCTGTGATTTTCAATAAACTCTTCTCTCTACGTAGCCACCTCCAGCTTTCCAATAACATCTTTTTCTGGTTTGCACACTCATTCTCTCAGATAGAAAGTACAACCATTTCTGCAGGATGTACAGCCTGTTATGCCCACAGGTGTGATTCGCCCAGCCATTGGCCGGACTTCATTTTTCCGGGCACAGAGGGGATGGTCATTCTCTTTTTCATTTTCAGATTTTAACGGTTAACTAAACTCGTCATTGAAATAGCTTTCACCGGGGTGCCTGGGTGGCTCAGTCCTTAAGCGTCTGCTTTTGGCTCAGGTCATGATCCCAGGGTCCTGGGATCGAGCCCCGCATCGGGCTCCCTGCTCCGTGGGAAGCCTGCTTCTCCCTCTCCTACTCCCCCTGCTGGTGTTCCCTCTCTCGCTGTGTCTCTCAAATAAATAAATAAAATCTTATTTTAAAAAAGAAATAGCTTTCACCAATCCATCTTAGAGAATAATAATCTAAATGTTCTGTCCAAAGTGGTTTTGTGGGGCCAGGTGAGATTACATATGTCATGTTTTTATTTCTCTTAATTGAAAGTTTATCATTTGAGGGTTACTTTTTCCAGGTAAAGACGTGTCAATAGTCTTAGGCCCATCATATAGAATCTTTCTCCCAATCCCCCCCTTTCCAATAAAAAGAAAGAAAAAGTTCTGATTCATACATATGGTAACTGTATGCTATCTGCCATAGGGATGTGTCTTAACCTGATGGAAAGGATTGGGTGTGCGTAAGTAGCTGTGCAGGTCAAGAGCTCAGGTAACCTTAAGGATAGCTTCAGGCCAAAGCTGAGGAAAGCTGAGACTGGGGAAAGTGCTGAGATGTTTTAAAGATTTTTTAGGCCAAGAACAGAATAAGGAATAGACAGACTGCTTCTCAAGACATTTTGCTGGTTAAAACATTTGAATATTGTCAGTTGTATACGATACAAACTAATATAAAGGTTAAAGAAAGCTTAACCACTTGGCTTCCATTGTATTCCATTTCTTCAATCTGGTAGAATGATCTTCAAATTATTAAATGTACAATAACTATGGCTAATACAGAGCTGAGGCCCATGATGAAACAGAAAATAGAAAGACCAGGTAGTTCACATTCAAAGCCAGACACCTCCAAACCCAAAACAGAAGAGGCTGGAGGAGCTCTTGGGGCAAGTTTGTGCATGCCCAGAATTATTGGCTGACAAGGTCAAGGGCAAGGGACCAAAACTAAAAGCTTTAGAAAGCCAAAACATGGGGTTGTTTTCTCAAATTTCTCTTTTAAGCTGTTGATGAAGGTGGTCTTGTAGTATAGGTGTTTTGATTTCCCTTTTTTCTCTAATATTCAAAGGTTTTCATGGCTTCCCTATGTACCTGTATGAAATTTGAGTCTTGTTTTTGTTTCCCACTCTAAGGATAATAGTGACTCTAGGAACTATCCTTTCTGTTCCTGTGCAGTGCACTTCACCCTCCAGCTTCCTCTCCTGGCTCCTGGAGTATCCCTGCAGAGTCCCTGCCCCCCCTCTCCCTGAGCTCTCCAGAGGCTCTGAGCCCTCCGGCGCCATCTGGAGGGAAAATGAAGGAACTTGGCCTCACGCCCGCCCCGCCTCCCCTCCACCGCAGGGAGGTTAGAGGTCAGGCAAGTCCGCCAGCGCCTTTGGCCTTAGGTATGTGTGTGTGTGTGGGGGGGGGGGGGGGGGCTGGCCCCACGGCTGGAAGCGAAGGGGGTTATGGGAACCCCCCCGGGGCAGGGGGCAGGCCCAGTGCGGCTTCGCCTCCAGCCCGGAAGCTGAAGGGAAAGCCCTCGAATAAGGTAAGGACTGAACATGGCCACGGCCACGCTTGAGCTAGGGGCAAGGTGAACCTCACCTCTTAGGTTCTCAACCTGGATGGGGTGGCAGAGGTCCCCTAGCCTGCTCTACTCTCCCACCGGACGAACCAAGGCCCTCGATGCTCTCTCCACGGCTTTATCAGGCCGGTGCTGTCCCCAGCTCTTCACCTTAACAGTTCAACAAACATGGGTTCAACCAAAGTTGCCTTCCAAAGCTGCCCAGCCCACCTCACCGACACTGTGGTTGGGGAGGGCTTTCTTAACCGGGGCCAGAATCTGCTTGCCTGCCTCTAACTTTCACCCATAAACCCTCAAAGGAAAAGTCGCCTTCTCCCTTCCTCTGTGGCCGCTTACCTCTTGCAAACAGCGAACTTAGCCCTTTTCTGCTAAACCTTTCCAGCTTGACGCCGTTCATTACTCCAGAGGAAAGTGACCTCCCTGCGTTCTTTTTGTGCGATTTGTTCACCCAAGTGGTCGCTTCGTCCCCCGCTCCCCACCCTTTTAGGAGGCATGGGAATTGGGAATCCTTTCTGGGTGATATCACTAAACTGTTTCATATTTCGGAGCCATAGATGTACTATTTTGGCCATGGAAGCCCCAGCTGTTGCTTGCTTTCTCTTGATGCCTTGGCTGCAGCAGGTGTATTGCAGTGTTGCCTGCAATCAAATCAAGTATTTCCACCTTGCAGATTAGCGGGGATGTGGAGCTGGCTCACCCACAGATGAGAGACTCTGGTTTGTTTCATTTCCTGTTTCGTCTTTGAAAGTGACTTTTGGTACATTCAGTTTATCTCTTATTTTTGAAAACCAGTAACCTTTTGTGAGAACGTGGATGGAGGTGGGTGTGGAGAGACTGCTCTTGGGTGAGAAGGAAACAGTGCAGAAGTATGACAGGGTCTTTCTCAAGAGCTCTAGGAGCTCAGCTCTTCACCCTTGATAAAGACTAAAACTTAGGGTTTTGTGCCTATACAGTCAGTAATCCTACTTCATATGGACGAAATAGGGAGTGAACATATGCTTGAGTGGTCTTGAACATTCCAAATGATCTTAGCTAGGCTTGATGGGAAAGAGGCAACAAGTATACTATGTAAGTGTGCAGTGAGGATGACATCACAAGATTTGAAATGATGTGTATCATTTGTATCTTCTTCCTTAGCAGTACAACTGCAACCATCACCTAATAGTTTCTTCTATTTAAAAGAAAAAAAAATAGCTTGCTAGAGTTACTAAAATTTCTATTAGGAAAGACTTGCATTGTTAAAACTTTGGCGAGCATCTGGCTTAAAGGGGGTGGGTGGAGAATGGAGAGATTATGTGACTAAATTGAGACTTTTACCCCCCATTAGCCCTTATTTAAGTGTGTTTGCCAATTTCATTTCTGGGTTGACAAGGGAGCAATGCTGAGCTCACAATGTGTGCATCTTGGGATATTTTTTTAATGCTGGAGTGTTTTTGTTTTTGTTTTTGTTTTTAAAGAAAAGTCATCTTTTAGCTAATAAAACACCCCTGGGTTTATGGATCCTCCACTCTAGGGACTGCTTTATGTCCCACAACCCTAAGGAAGATAATTATTATAAAGTAGGATCTTTTGTTCCAACCACCTATCCATGGAAGCTGGATACATAATGAAGGAGAATGCACAAGAACACAAATAGTAAAATTAGATAGAATTAGATACATGGATGTTAAATAGAATGAAAGCATAATTAGAGTGGCTGGATCCAGTTGCGATTGTTCAAGGAAAGATCAGTGGAGAAGATCATTCTTATTGAAGAGTCATGAAGGAGAATAGAGATGTGGATGAGTGAAGGAAGAGGTCATGGTGAATGAGGGAAGCGGTGCTGGTAGGATGCCTAAATAGGGCATAGAGGGGTTATCAAGGAACACACAGTGTATTTTAGTGGCTGTAAGATCAAGTCCAACACATATTCTTAAAAGCAAAGCCAAGGTGGGGCTCAGTCCGTTAGGCGTCTGCCTTTGGCTAGGGTCGTGATGCCACGGTCCTGGGATCGAACCCCTTTTCAGGCTCCCTGCTTAATGGGGAGTCTGCTTCTCCCTCTCCTTCTGCCCTGCCCCCTGACTTGTGCTCTCTCTCTTTCTCAAATACATAAAATCATAAAAAAAAAAGCAAAGCCAAGGTAAAAGAACAGAAAATATAGTCTTGGTTGTGAAGGCCTACCCCCCCTTCAGTACGGTTCTCTACAATGTGCCAATCCCTACCTCCCAGGCAAAAGTTCAATATCCTGAATAGATACATAGAATCCTGAATAGATACATAGTTTCAGAGAATTCCAGTGGTGTTGCACCTGGGACATTTACCTGATCCTGGCTTAAATTGTCACTGGTTTGATGATTGAAAAGTCTTTGAAGTTACTGGTCCCTGATGGCAAAAATTCAGACCTCAGTAGAGAAAATATTTTGGAGTGAAGTATTTTGAAATAGCCACAAAATCATATGACTGTGGCCACTAGGGAGTTTTGAGTTAGACTAAACTATTATAAGCACTGTCCAAGAGAACTTTCTGCAATGATGGCTATGTTCTGTATCTGTGCTGTCCAGTACCATGGTCACCAACCATATGTGGCTATTGTGCACTTGAAATGTGGCAGGTGTGCCTGAGATGAGTTTTTAATTGTACTTAATGGCAGTTATTTAGATTCAAATAGCTACATGTGGTTAGTAGGTACGTTACTGGACAGCACCACTTTATATAAGGACCAGCCTGGCTCCTGGCCTCTGGGGCCCACTTCTCGCAGCTGGAATCACAGACTTTAGCTGTAGGGTCAATGACAAGTTTTGCTACAAACCTAGTTCTTGGTAGTTGCCTCGGAAATGTGCACAGGTGATTCTCATGTGGGTTGTCTGAAGATCACATCTGGAGAAATGTGGGTCTAGGTACCATGAGTTTACTGTTTGGTGTTTGGTTCCTTTGGTTTCAAAATGTAGTATGCATCAAAATCACCCGAAGGGCTTGTTAACTAGCACTCAAGTTGCTGTCCCCCCAGAGACTGTGTTTCAGTACCCTTCAGTGGGGTATGGCAGGAAAATTTGCATTGCTAACAAGTTTTCAGGTGATTCTGTTGCTAGCACACTTTGAGCCTTGGACCAAGCCCCTATTTCAGACTCTAGTTCTAGTAACCCGGTTCTTGCTTTACTCCTTCCTACATGAGTCCTTTTAAAAATCCCTTCAAGGGCACCTGGGTGGCTCAGTCAGTTAAGTGTCTACCTTTGGCTCAGGTCATGATCCCAGGGTTCTGGGATCGAGTCCCACATGAAGCTCCCTGCTCAGTGGGGAGTCTGCTTCTCCCTCTACCCTTCCCCCCTGCTCGTGACCTGTCTCTCTCACTCTCTCAAATAAATTAAAAAAAAAAATCCCTTCAAAATAATCCAGTTTCTCTGGACCTAGACTTTCTTTCACCAGTTCTCCCATGAGCTGAAGTAGTACCCTGAACCCCAGTACCTGTGACCTCACTTCCAGACCTCCCAGTTTCATGTCTGGACTCCTGCTATGCTTCCCTTGGTGTCAAACTCTTCTTGACCTTGTATGGTAGCTGTCCCTGGACTTCTCTTTCACTAGCTCCCCACCACTGAGGGCTTCTTCATATTGCTTAGTGTTGAAACTTGCCTAAACACTTCCCCCGCTGCAGTAGGCCTGTCTGGTGCCCTCGCCTCAGCCCCCACCTGGCCTGTCCCTTGCCCTCTGGGCTCCAGTTTTGACACACCATTAATATAGAGTACCTGCCAAGGGAATTGACCTGGTTTGGCATCTTTTCCACCAACAATTCGAGTAAGGTCGTTGAGAGGTTGGGTGAGGTTCTCGAAATTTTTTTCCACTTCAGTGGAATTTTCATAGTCCATATTGGAAAAAAAAGTTTCAGCACGGGTGCGTGTCGTAGAAACGTGCGGGACAGAGACTCTTCCACATGGAAATGGCACTAGAAACATGGGAAAAAAATTTAGTATTCTGATATTTCTCATTGGCAAGCAGAGTGTGTATTACAGAAATCGAGGATGAGGCCTGTCCTTATCACTTCTGAGAAGCAGGCCCATCAATATTTTAAAAATGCAATCAATGAATATAGTCTCAAACTAAAAGGTTAATTGCATTATTTTCATGGAAAGTTTTCAAACCCTTCATGAAAAGAACATTTGGCTCAGGAATCCATCATCTTTACAGAAATAGAATAGGTGTTCCAGAATCAAATTTTGTAAGAGTTTTATAAAGTCTAATGACTTTTTTTTTTTTTTCCTTTACTGAAAAGTCTTACTCCTAAGTACTGTCCCTAAATGGGATTCTGATGACTGGTGCCCTGTAACTTTAGAATTAGGAAAATGGGACTTCTGCTGCTTATTGTGAACCAGGCTTTGTTTAGTAGACTAGAATGCCTTCTAGACACCAAGGTGGATTTTGGGATATGCTGGGAAGAAATTATGATTTAATTATTTAATTTGGTTAAGTATTAACCAAATAAATTACTGGGGCACCTGGCTGGCTCAGTTGGAAGAGCACGTGACTCTTGATGTTGGGGTCATGAGCTTGAGCCTCATGTTGGGTGTAGAGATGACTTAAACTTAAAAAAAAAAAAACCCTTTAACCAAAGAAATTACTAATATGATTATCATAGCCACATCTGCCTGGGAACTGGCCACCTTTTTACCTTGGGTCAGTTTATTTCCTAAAGACAAGAAATCATCTCCTGATATACTGGGGACAACCAGAACGGAAATTTGTAGTCAAGCAAAGTCACCTTACATTTCATTTTCATTTCTCACTTTCCTTCTAACCACATTCCTTATAACAGACATTTCTATAGCAACCAGCTGCAGCAAACTATCATGAAGACAGCATGTGGTTGGGAAAACAGGAAATTAGTTCAAAATACTTATGTATAAATATATATCATCAACAATGGCTAGAGAAAAAGGACCATTACTATTGAAAGGCAGGAAAGCTTATTTTAGGTTTGACCTACTTACTCTGCTAAGGATAAGGCTATATTCAAATATAACAGTTAATGGCTCAAGGTGGTTCTCAGTTCTTTTTTTTTTTTTTTTTTCTTCTAACATAGAAGGGCTTATAAGGGTTTAGCTACTCTGCCATCTGTCTATGCTGGAAGTCAGATTCTGAAGGTTCAAACATACAGATCTTCTTCTCCGGAGCTGGGCTAGCTGTGAAGCAGTGCATGTGAAGAACTGGGCAGAGGGATGGGTGGGTAGGTCCCTGAAGCATTAGAGACTCTTCATTTTAGTTGCAACAGTATGTATACTCTTGGCGTCTGGCCCTTTCTTTCATTTCCTCTGCCGGGTGCTTTGGTGAGATAGGTATCAAACCCCGTTAACAGAGGAATGGTGCATGATTTAATGTATCAATTTAATACCAGGCTTTGAAAATGCAAAAGAAATGATACCTAGTTTGCTTCCAAAAGGCCCCTCATTTATCAAATATAATTGATCCTGTGGAGCCTACTTTTTTTTTTTTTTATCAAAGTTTCTATGGCTTTCATTTCAGAGAAGAGCAATATGAGTGTGGAGTGGAGATGTTCTGAAAGCACTGTCAACATGGTGGCCTGGTTGACATGACTGGGAAACATTGTTTTGTCCACAGCTGTACAGACTGACTGTGTTGGTCAGCCTGGCACAACTTGAAAGAGATGGTTGTTGGAACTCTTCGGATGCCAAGCGTGTAAACTCAGCCCGAGACCCAAGGATAGGAAATAACCTTCTCAGAGTAAGCCAGCCACACCCTGACGGAATCAGTCTTAACATTCACCATTCCATGTACTAGAAGCCTATCAGTCAGTTATGTATCTTGTATGGCCTGCGATTACTACAGCAATTTGACTCGATAAATTACAGATATACAGAAATCACACAAATTGATTGCTTCGTGATCTAAAAGTCAGAAAAAAAATGGACATGGAAAAGAATTCAGACTGAGGACAGTTGCAGAATTTCTATTTAAAATGACGATGCCATTTGGAAAGTTGTCCAATTCAAGCTACTAATCTTTTCTATGATCTCAAAAGGAAGTAGAAACAAATAGGGATTATAAAAGTATGTATGTAGTCTAGTTAAAATGCCCTGAAGGTTCAAATATAGATTTGGAGGATGGATCTCCCCAGGTTAAAAGAAAAAAGCAACTTATTTAGATTTTGACCTGCTGGTTCACAGGACCTTTGGTCTCCCGCAAGTTGGTACCCCGTGGTACAGGAGCAAACCACCTTGTTACCAGCGCCCAATTTACAAAACTGCTTGCATCTGCCATTCTTAATGTTGCACGTTACATCTGAAAGAGAGCAAAATCAACAGCAATAGCATCATTTCACATGCATTTCTCAGGAGTACATAAAACCACTGACTCATGGATAGGTCAAATATAAGCAGGGGGCATTCATGGAGAGAAGCTTGGGAGCCTCGAGCTAAGAGTAGAAGGAAAGATAAAATTCTTAATAAGGCATACAAATGGCAGCAATATATTTGATTTGGGGCATAAACTGAAGGTTTGGGTGTTCTACTTTCACTAAATCTTAGACTGCAATTTTAAGAAGCTGTTTATTAAAGGATAATATATATTCAGAGAAGTCCCTCAAAACTTCAGGGTGAATTTTCACAAAGTGTGTGCACCTGTTTAAACACTAAAGCGATCAATGCATGGGCCATTATCCACATCCCAGAGGCTCTCTGCATGCCCCCTTCCACCACTACACCGGTCCTCCTTTCCAAAGTTGCCATCCATTACCAGATTCTAAGAGGGAATTTTGCCTGTTAATGAACTTTATGTAAATAGAAGCTCACAATATGCACTCCTCTGTGTCTTTCATGTAACACTTTGTGAGATTCATCCATGTTATTTGTACAGCAGTGGTTCATTTGCATGCTGAGTAGTATTCTGTTGTGTAAATGTTACTGTTTTATCCATTTTATTGCTGATGAATATTTGAGTTGACTTTCCAGTTTTTGGCTCTTAGGTGTAATACTGTAATGAACATTCCTAATACATATCTTTTGGTAATATATGCATGAATCCTGGGTATATACTTAGGAGTGCAATTGTTGGATCATATGTTCAGGTTTAGTAGATACTGCCAAGTAGTTTTCTGACATAATTGTACAAATTTAAATTCCCAGCATCGGTGTGTGAGGGTTCCAGTTCTTGGACATATGTACTGCTGGTTTCTTCTCCCACTCTGACTTGCCTTTTTGTCCTAAAATAGTGTATTTTGCTGAATAGACGTTCATAGGTTTTTTTTTAATGTTTTATTTATTTATTTTTGAAGATTTTTATTTATTTATTTGAGAGAGAGAGCACAAGCCGGGGAGCGGCAGAGGGAGAAGGAGAAGCAGGCTTCCCAGGGAGCCTGACGCGGGGCTCGATCCCAGGACCCTGAGATCATGACCTGAGCTGAAGGCAGACACTTAATGATCTGAGCCACTCAGGCGCCCCCCATAGTTTTTTTTTTTTAAGATTTGTTTATTTATTTTAGAGAGTCGGGGGGTGCAGAAGGAGAGAAAGAATCTCAAACAGACTTCCTGCTGAGTTTGGAGCCTGATGCAGGGCTTGATCTCATGACCCCAAGATCATGACCTGAGCTGAAATCAAGAGTTAACTGCCTGAGCCACCCAGGTGCCCCACTGAAGTTCATAGCTTTAGTGTAATCCAATTTATCTAAGCACACTTGAAGCTGGCTGAGGTGGGTATATATCAGCACAAGAGAATGAAATCAGGTCCTTTAAGGTGGCTAAATGCCAAAGATATGAAGTGTAGGCACTGATGAGCATTCTAGTGACCCACATTTTCTTTACTTTCCTATGCAGTCTCCCTTATTAATATGAGGTGGTGTTCTTTGTGTCTTGTAATTCTTTTTGTCTTGGATTCTATTTTGCCTGATATTAAGATTGCTTCACCAGTTTCTTTTCGTTAGCATTTCCCTGGAAATATTTTTACATCCATTTAGTTTAGCCTCCTGGTGTAATTTTATTCTAGGTGTCTTTTTTGGTCAACAGCATACAATTAGATTTTTAACTCCAGACTGAAAATTGCCATTAACCCCAATTCACATTAACTCCGACTTCTGTTAGAATTCTGTTAGAATGGCAAAAATGGACAAGGCAAGAAACAACAAATGCTGGAGAGGGTGTGGAGAAAGGGGAACCCTCTGACACTGTTGGTGGGAATGCAAGTTGGTACAGCCACTTTGGAAAACGGTGTGCAGGTGCCTCAAACAGTTGAAAATAGAGCTACCCTACGACCCAGCAATTGCACTCCTGGGTATTTACCCCAAAGACACAGATGCAGTGACAAGAAGGGCCACATGCACCCCAATGTTCATAGCACCAATGTCCGCAATAGCCAAACTGTGGAAAGAGCCGAGATGCCCTTCAACAGATGAATGGATAAAGAAGATGTGGTCCATAAATACAATGGAATATGACTCAGCCATCGGAAAGGATGAATACCCAACTTTTACATCCACATGGATGGGACTGGAGGAGACGATGCTAAGGGAAACAAGTCAAGCAGAGAAAGTCAATTACCGTACGGTTTCACTTATTTGTGGAACATAAGGAACAGCAGGGAGGACATTAGGAGAAGGAAGGGAGAAATGAAGGGGGTGGAAATCGGAGGGGGAGATGAACCATGAGAGACGATGGACTCTGAGAAACAAACTGAGGGTTCTAGAGGGGAGGGGGGTGGGGGGATGGGTTAGCCCGGTGATGGGCATTAAGGAGGGCACGTACTGCATGGAGCACTGGGTGTTATAAGCAAACAATGAATCGTGGATCACTGCATTCAAAAACTAATGATGTATGGTGATTAACATAACATAATAAAATAAAATTTAAAAAAACCTCTGACTTCTGATATATTTGGTTTATTCCTGCCATCTTATTTTGTATTTTTTAATTACCGTGTTTTCCCTTTGTTTCTCCTATGCAGTCTCAATAGCAGGAAGTAGCGTGGTTCAGGGCTGGCTAGCTGAGACCTGCTGCATTAAGAGAAACAGGCTCTGCCCTTGGGCTTATTTCTGTCTCTGGAGCAGCGCAGGAACACAATGGGTAGGAGATGCCTTCCCCCTTACCTAGCTGTTCAACAACAGTACCACTTTCAAGAGAAACGCTCACTTGTTGGTGTAGTAAGAACACAGAAAGTTTGAAAAAGAATGACTATATTAGACACCTGCTATGTGCCACTTTAGTTCCTCTCAGCCCCACGTCTGTCTTTGCCAGTGCTGTGGTCATCCGCCGCTCTGCCGCGCCTTCTGACCTCATACAGGTGCAGCCTTGAATTGCCTTGGCTCGCATCCGCACCATGTGCCTCTCCCTTCTTACCTTGGCACTTCCCTGTTGCCGCTGAGGCATGGGATCCCTCATCACCTGGGCGGGTCCCCCCAGTGAGTACAACCTGGAGATGCGGGGGAGTTAAGGGCCCCTTGGCTAAACTTCTGACTACTGGGAGACAGATGCTGCTAGACAAATTCTTTCATCACTTCTCCCCTCCCAGATGGACTGTTTTGAAGTCAGTTCCTCTGGCTCCATGGAAAATAGTCCCAGGAGATCCAGTGATCAGTTGCAGATGAGGAGAGATGACTCTCTCTAGGATCCGTTCTCCTTTCCTCACTGCCTCATGCCCCTGTCCCTTACTTTTGCTCCCCAGGATTGCACACCCTAATAAATAAGCTCGAGTCACAGACTTGGGGAATCCAGGCTAACAGAGTGACTATACGGGTTTGGAGTATATTATGGATTGTTGAGTGTCGGATCTCACTTTTCAAATTCCATTTTACATAGGCTCGCATAGGTTAATGTAATCATTTGCTCATGTTCCTTCCTGCCACTTCAGGAATTAAGGGGAAGCAAATCAACTGTTGCCGCGTAGGTAAAGGAACCCACCTGAGCTTTAATCTGTGCTGCCAATAATCTAAGTGCGTGAGCCAAAAAAGATGGCACTTGGTCCTTCATATTTATTTTTAAAAGACCTTTCTCCTTACTCATGGTGATTACATCCCTGGCTCTTTTCATGTTTTTGGCTATCATTTTGTTGTTACAAAGCAATACTAAAGTGTTCAGCCAACTCAAATACCACCTGTAGAAAGTGTTCAGTCAATATGAGATTGTGGTCAGTTCACAGAGGTAGGTGGTAGGTGCAGCCTGGTGTGGTTCAGGGCATGTACGACGGGAATGAATAAACTCGGGGTGGTTTTCCCAATTCTGATTCTGTGTCCTTGGCTTAAGTTACTAGACCTGTCCGCCATTTTCCTCATTTGCCGTCTTTCTTCATGGCTTGTGTTGTGTGTGCAGTGGGAAATATTGCTGTCTAATCAGCAGTCTTTTGCTCTCAGAGAAAGGACTCAAGATTCTGGAAATAGAATAGTAGCACAAGGAGTTCCAGTGGGGAGGTCTCTGGTCCAGGATCTAAGGAACAGTCACTATGGGACTCATTCATCAGTGCTTTATTGAGCATTTAGATGTCCAGCGCTGTGTTGGGTATGGGTTCTCCCTGGTCCCGAGGCTGGTCTCTGTGCCTAGAGTATCTGTTGAGCCTCTCAAAGCATCTGTTCTTTTTCCCCTTCGTATTTGCCCAAACACCTCTTTCTAATTCTGCCCCTGCCTACTACCAAAGTTATCCTGTTCTGCTTTATTTTACTCTGTCTTCATGTTCCCTCATATATTCTCTGATGTGAAAACTAAAGCTCAGACAAAAGATGTTCTATTTAACAAGCTTACCATAGAATATACTGGTATTCAGCTAAACTCAAGATATTTTCTTTCTCCAATCCACTGAAATACTCAGTAAATAAGAGCGTGGTGTCTACAACATGTCAGCAAAGTGTAAAAAGTGTTTATGTGCTTGTGATGTTTTTCTCTCCCTCCTGTCTTACTGTGGGTAGATGTCTTTTGTACTCTTCAAAGGGGAATGACCCAAGTTCTTACAGACCTTGATCTCTCTGGAAAGGCCTCAGATGTGATGTGTAAATGGGGACCTATAGCGGTCATTATTCTAACCATGGGGGCACAGTAGCCAATTCATTGTTATTCTTTTAACTAGAAAGCACGCCCTGAATGTTTGTACCTCTTTCTCCCAGAGAGGAGCCTGATGAACAAGGGAAGAGGCAAATGACAAGATCTTTACAATGGAAATCTACCCCCCACCCCACCACATACTTTTTTTTCTAAGACAAGGGTGAGGCAAGAAATTTGGGCCTCCAATGCTCTGTAAACCGTGCTGCCTAGCAGGCTTTGAGGTCAGTCTGTAGATCGGTTTGAAGCAACAGCTTAAATGGGAGTTTGTATATGCTTCTGTTTTCCTCTAGTGTCTGAGATAAAAAAGATTTTTGGGAGAATTCCCACTTTGTCTCTGAACTCAGTGCACCAAGAGGATTTTTCTTGACCTTGATCAGGTAGGCCAGGGGAGATCGATGCTCCCTAGAGGCCAGATATGGTAGTAGACGAAGTTGCAACTGTAGAGCCTTTCCCAAACCAATGTGTGTGGGGCCTGAGGCCTGAGGAGGTGGCCAGTATAGACGGCCCTTCTGCTGTGTGGCCCACAGCCTCACGTGGGTAGCAAACCCTGTTACAGAAGTCCTGTGCTTATACTTACATTCCTCAGTGTAACTCTCCTCCATTAAAGTGTCTTCATTTTAAACTAAAGACATTTAGGAATATTTAATGCAAAACATTATTTTTTAAAAAATTGCTCCTAATTTTATTTTATTTATTTCTTTTTTTTTAAAGTAAGCTCTGCACCCAATGTGGGGCTTGAACTCACGAGCCCGAAATCAAGAGTCGTGTACTCTACCGACTGAGCCCACCAGGCACCTCGCTAAATACTATTTTCAATTATACTCTACTACAATGTGCTCTTCATTTTGAACTGAGACTAATTGAGTTATTCGTTCCTTCAGCTCCAAGGCTATATTATTTAAGCTGCTGATGAGTAACTACTCCACAGATTTCCGTAGGTTTCCATAATAGCAGGATCAGGTTTGTATACGGAAATCTGAATTTGAAATTAGAAACTTTCAGATGAAAGTAACACTGCAGAGATCTTGAGCAAGTTACCACAACCACAGGAAAGGTAACCCAGGCATTGGTTTGCCCCCATGCTGGGAAATTTGAAGGGATGGGAGGTACCCCGAGCCAGGGGTATCAGATCCTCGACCTGCATCCATTCTTTTCTTTATTTTTAAATGTTTTTGCCCTGCCACCTTTTCCTTTTGTTATCTTCTATTCTTTTTAAAAATCTTTTAGCTCTTAAAGGTAGATGATCTGTGGAGTTCTCTTTAGTACTGAAAAGATTTCTGAACAACATTACAGGTGACTTTTTTTTTTTTTTTCCTTTCTCTGTAGGACAACCGCAGCTGCTGAGTTTCATTTTGTTTTATGTCTTTTTCATCTGTGTGTCAGGTGGATTGTGAGAAAGTCTTAATAGAGTCCTGCCAATTTTCTACTCTTTGCCCTTAGTCAGGTAGCCTGTGCTGTTGAATTCTTTCCCTAGGATTGCATCTCCATTCTTCTGGAGTTTCAGAGGAGAGAGAGAATCTGTCATTAGCATGGTGTGCCTTTCACAACCGCAATACCAGTAATCTTGCATCCAGAGATAATAAGCAAGTAGGAGAAGGACTTGGGGATTTACTGCTCCAGTTGCCAAAATCCCGGGGGCGGCGAATAGGCTATAAGGAGAAAAGATGGACAGTGCTCCTAGATTTGCTATGCAACTCTTTCAATGTGATCCATATAGTCAAATTCAGGAGTGAGCTCCGATTTTTGTCAACAAATTTAACACGTGAAGTGGTTCGTATGTGCAGAGAAGTGGCTATTTTATGGAGAATTGGCCTTGCCATATCTCAGTTCTATATTTCATGGACTTCCACTGCCTATGTTGATAACGATTTAGTCACGAGTTCAATTTTATGGGTTCAGTTTTCTTTGCATTTTGTGGATAGGAGAAGGGTGGGTTTTGGTCAGACAAAGTGAAGTTCAAGTTCTAGCTCAACCATTTACTGCCTCTGTGATTTTGAGCTGTCTGAGCTATAGTGTCCTCATCTGCACAGAATGGGGATAATAATGGTACTGAGGGCATATGGTTGTATTGAGGATTAATAAGTGAGGGGAGCATCATTACCACTTAATATTAGCGACCAAATATTATTATTGCTCTTACTGTAGTTTCTTGAACTCATCCAAGAAACTAGGACTACAGACCCAATGAATGTTTATAAGCTTTGAAAAGTATATGCTTTACACAATGGAATACTATCAGCCTTTTTAAAAAAGGAAATCCTGTCTTAGGCAACAACACAGATGAACCTGGAGTACATTATGCTAAATGAAATGAGCCAGTCACAGAAGGACAAATACTGAATGATTCTACTTATTTGAGGTGTCTAAAATAGGCAGACACATAGAAACAGAGAATACAATTGTGTTTGCCAGGGGCCGAGGGAAGGGGAAATGGGGGAGCTGCTGTTCAGTGGGT
Organism: Zalophus californianus; assembly: GCF_009762305.2. Taxonomy (NCBI): domain Eukaryota; kingdom Metazoa; phylum Chordata; class Mammalia; order Carnivora; family Otariidae; genus Zalophus; species Zalophus californianus. The sequence continues at coordinate 13,315,421 of NC_045612.1, forward strand.
ATAAAGTTTCAGTTACGCAAGATGAGGGAGTTCTAGAGATGTGCTGAACAACACAGTGCCTAGAGTGAACAGTACTGTATTGTACACTTCAAAATTTGTTAAGACTATTGGTCTCCTGGGACACGTGGGTGGCTCAGTCAGTGAAGCGTCTGCCTTCTGCTCAGGTCGTGATCTCAGGGTCCCGGGATCAAACCCCGCATCGGGCTCCCTGCTCCTCGGGGAGCCCGCTTCTCCCTCTCCCTCTGCCCCTCCCCTTGCTTGTGCTCTCCCTCTCTCTCTCTCAAGTAAATAAAATAAAATCTTTAAAAAAAGGGTATAGATCTCCTGTTAAGTGTTCTTTACCATGATAAGAATATGTTTTTAAGAGAAAATTATGATACATAAATATTGCATTTTCTAGTTTCATCCGGTTCCACAGGGAAGCGTGGAACCACGAGTAATCAAAAAATAGTTACTTACCTAATTCACAGTTCTTTCCTTCAAATCCAGCTTGACACCAACATTCATAGGAATTAATATCATCTTTGCATATGCCGCCATTTAAACAGGGATTGGACTCACATTGATCTCCATCTTTGAGATAGGTTAAGAAAGTTGAATTAGCAAATAAACTGCTTAGAATGCCTCCGTGCACAGACTCATGGGGAGGGGAGCCTGATTTTAGGGTCAAAACTGCTGCTGCTGCTGCTGCTGCTGCTTATGGGATGCCCCCTGTCCTCCTGAGTTTCTAAGAACAACCCAAGCAAAGGTTCTTAGGCTACTACAGTCCTAGGAAGAGGGAGAAGAATGTCGGAGGTTAGAAATGGACTATCTGAGCATAGGGGGAGAAGGGTTTTCATTCCTTTCTTCGAGAATGAGGACAAGTTAGCTCTGAATCAAACCCCGTCCCTTCAACAATTGGTATCTCTGTCATACAGGCCTGTCGTGGCAGGTCTTACAGAACATGCTGAGCTGGAGAGCAGACGGGACTTCTACTCAGAGCCCTGGCAGCCTCGGCTTGGAGCAAATGCATCTACTTCTTTCTGGTATCATTTAACTTCTTCAAGTATAGTATGCAGTGATGGTTCAAAACAATGGAAGAGATGCCAGAAGCATCTCTCCCTGCTGAAAGGTATTCTGCTGAGTTAGGTCCCAAATGGTCTAGGTAAAGTGAGAAGCCACTTTTCTTTTTTAAATTTTTTTTTAAAGTTTTAGTTTTTTAAAAATTTTTAGGTTTTTTTTTAAGTGTTAATTTTAATTCCTGCTTGTCGACATACAGTGTTATATTAGTTTCAGATAAGACACTGCTTCTCCCACAAAGAATCAAAAATGAAAATGTTCTGAAGATTTGCGTTATTTATGTATAGGTCCGCTGTGTTTCCTCTCTACCTTTCCTGAAGTTTGGACATTCATGGAGTTCTTGAGAGCCTTAGAAGACACCTGGGGTAGGAAACCAGGAGGAAGGAATAGGCAAGTGGGGAAGGGTCGGGATAAGAAGGGAGCCTTTGAGTCTGGTTTCTGAAAGCTCTTGCTCGATCCATACTGCTAAGGAAGCCTCGGGAGAAAGGGGGGAATAGAACCACAAGGGAGATGGGTACACACCTTGAACTAAGAGAAACAGCTCTGAAGAAAAAAAATAAGAGCTAGGTCGGCCAGAGTAAGAGGTAAAGATGACCTAAGAATGAAAGAAAGAGAAAGGGGGCGATGAAAGAGAAATTTCTAATTCTTGGTCCAACTTTGGAGCAACCCCCCCCCACCACCACCATCTAGTGTGTAGGTTGCTTGCCCCGGGGGGAGGGGCAGCTCATCTGTCATGCTCTTGGTCAGGAGTTCCAATCCAGCTCCCATGGACTAAGGGCTCCTATCCCTTTCTCAGACATAGTCCCTCCCTGGAAAATCTGCTTGCTGTAAAGATTAGACCTTGTCGCCTCTGCCCCATGATCCAGTGTGCTTTTGCACGGATAGTTCAATTTGTTCCAATTCTATGAAAACAAAATACGTTATCTCTGGCTTATTATTATTGATGTTCAAACTGGTCTAAAAAACGAGCTACATTTGCACTTTATATTATAGACCAACGGATCTGAATTATTTAGGATGTTTCACTGAAAGGGTCTGGGCTTGCAGCCAGCTACACAGCAACTCATTTGCTGAGACATATCTTTAAAGTGAGTGTCATTTTATCCTGCCTTTAGTCCTCCTTTGGGTGCTTGTCTGTGTGTACTTTGGGCTCAGGCAAAGCCACAGACAGTAGGGGTCAAAGACAACAAGGGACAAGACCTTGACAAGTAAGAGATTCCACTGAAGGCTCCTAGGTGGTTGTTTAATGAGTAACTGCATGTAGATCTGAAGGTCAGGAGGGGGTGATCATGAGAGCAAGGCCTGGCTTGTTAGAGAAGTTGGGTTCTCTTCTGGGCTCTGCGACTCCCCAACTGGATGACCTCTGGCAAGTCTTTTAGCCTCCCTAAGCCTCAGTGTCCTCTGTAAACTGAGGTTAACAATGCTTTGCTCACTGGGTTGGTGTGTGGATTAAATATGACAGGCACTCTGTAAACTGTAAAGTGCTTGACGGATGCTAGCTAGCTCTTGTGCTTGGGCGATCTTTCTTCTTCCACCAGGCTGTTGATAGTAGAAGATAAGGCAGGCGTGAGGGGCTTGCGCCCTGCAGTATGTGAAAGCCCACAGGGTAAGAAATAGCATCGGCTATTTTGGGGTGGTTAGGAATCTCGGCTGCAACTGAAAAGAGGCAGGGAGTTATTTTCTTTTTGCTTTTTTGTTCTCGTTTTTGGTGGATGAAGCAGTAGTGACAGAATCATGCCCCCGAGGTTTCCGAGCTATCTTTACCCTGGATACAGTAAACAACGTGGCCTTTGACCCAGAAGGCAGGGCTCAGCTTCAAAATATGGTGCTTAAGAGGTTCTGACCAACCCCTGCTGGGGAGTGGGGTGGGCAAACGAAGAGGTCATGGGAGTTTAAATACAGCTGGGATTTTTTTTGGGGGGGGGATGGGGAAGTAGAAATTGATTTGCTTTAAAAATCTATCACAAGGGGCACCTGGCTGGCTCAAGTCGGTGGAGTGTGTGATTTTTGATCTTGGGGCTGTGGTTTTGAGCTCCATGTTGGGGGTAGAGATTACTTAAAAAGAAAATCTTAAAAAAAAAATCACAAGATTTCAAGTTTTAAATATAATGGAAATAAAGAATAAAAAGACTCATTTGGACTAACGGCAGGGGAACACCTGAGTAGAGAATTGGCTTGGTAGTCTTCATTACTAACAGCAAGGAAAGGCCGAGAAAGTCAGTGTTAATGGAGTGGACCTCATCCTCCCTCAGGAGTTAAAAACAAAAGTGGGGAAATTGAGTTACTAGAGTATGAACGAGTTCCAGAATACCAAGTGGAACATAGCACTGGATCTCCACTTGCTGGAACTCAGTGAATTTGCTGTCTAGGTTCTGTCCGTGTGGATGGTCTTAGATAAGTCAACCTCTGGAACGTATGCTGCCTCAAAATCCTGCTGCTGGATTTTAAGTTAGTTTTAAAGCTCGGTTGTCATGGAAGTTTTGACTTTTCCTCCTTTTGGTCAGTTCATTCAACAAATATTTATTCAGTGCTTCTGTACCAGATAGTGTTCAAGGTACCAGGAATACATCAATAAACAAAACACTTGAACACCCCTGCCAATGTGAAGCTTGCATTCTAATGAGGTGGGGAAAATAGATGATAAATAGTAGAAGTAAGAACATTCATTATATGTTCCCTCAGATGGTGAAAAGTGCTGTGAAAAATAGGAGAGGAGGCTGTGGTATCTAGGTGATGGGGTTATAGGGAGGCAGGTTGAAGTACTAACAGATGGTCAAGGTAGGTAGGCTTCATCGCGATGGTGACATTTGGGTGAAGAGCTGAAGGAGGGGAGGGAGCGAGCCCAGGGGAACCTGGCAGAGGAGCAGTCCACGTTCAAGGAACAGTCAGGTTAGAGACCAGAGCGGAAGCATGCCTAGAGTGTGCTGGGAGCAGCAGGGAGGCCAAGATGGCTGCCCCTCTCCTCCCCCCAAACCTCCCCACCCCTACATGTGAGGAGGAGAGCAGGAGAGGAGGGTCTGAGGGCCAGTGGAAAGGGAGGGCTGGGACGATCATGGAGGGCCTTGTAGGCCATCATAAGGAGGACTTCTAAGCAATAAACATCTAAGTCAGTCAGCGTTTTTCACATTCTCTGCGGAAGACTGCAAACTCTCACTCAGTGCCCAGGGGCAGTCATCTTAGTTTCTTCCTTCCAGCTGCCTGGAGTACAACAATGTCTTGTTGAAGCCCTAGGGAAGAGTAAGCTTATCTGCTAGCTCATGCCCGCCCCCCCCCCCCCCCCCCGGGCATAAACCTGTCGTATATCACCATTCAGTCTTGGGTAAAAGAGTCAGACCCTTTTGACAGCGTTTAATATATTGTCTGTTTACACAGAGAAATGATACATAATTCTCAGATGTTTCCTATACCAGCTAGAGGAAAAAATTGCTTACCAACGTATTGCTTCCAAAATTCAGTCTATAAAGAAAAAGAGGACAAGTTAGTGGTAGTACTCAAAATATTTTGGATTCGAGTCTTCCCCTTTTATAACTTTTATAATACATATATATGGGTAGACATTTTAAAATTCCAAAGAGAAGTTTCTTTCTTTTTTTTTCTTTTTTCGTTTTCTGTACTTTGCTCTGCATCTGAAGAATATTATGTGGAGATACTCACGGTTTTTTCAGTGTTTTCAAAAACTTCTCGGGCTTCTTCAAAACTACACTTTTCTTCCATACATTCTCTCTCAAGGTTACCTTGAACAAACTCTTCCAGTTTACCTGAATTATACCTCTTTGGCCGATTCAGAATTTTGGTGGCATTTTTGCGATCAAGAAAAACTGAAATTCAAAAGAACAATTCTTTAGCTTTAGGAAAAAGAAAACATCATGAAAATTAAATACATCTCTTAAGAAAGGCTTTGTTTTTAATTCAAGTAATCCCAAAGCCAATTTATCTTTGGGGCATGGAACCAAAATCTGTGATGTCCTCATGGTACTACTGTATACACATGGAGATTTAGGAATTAAAATTCAATTTGGCTTTTAGTCAAGAGAGTTCCAGTGATGAAAGGTCAGATTTTCAATCATATTTGAATTTACTTTGGATGAAAGAGAAAGTTCTCAAATAGGCAGTTAAGTTCACACTTTGTCATCATTTGAAAATAGCTAATTGCAGATCCTTGCAAGGTGATCCATCACCCTGGCTGGGCTGCATTCTCGGGATGCGGTTGCCCAAATGACTTTGCAACAAATTTCTCTTGGAAGAACAGAAGCCTAATTGTGGTCCAGCTGCAAATGCAACCCCAGTGTCTCTCACTAGATGTTAAAGAAAAACCACTGCATTAATTTGTTTGTTTTCAGATTCACAGTACCTTCGGTTGGCATGTGTTAAGGGAATTCCAGTGACCTAAGTCTTTCTCTGGGATTCAGGATGTGACTGACTTTAGCTGTGACAGCCTAGCCTTTAGGGACACTCCTGAACTCTGGAGGATTGGGGTCTCTAACCTAATTCTCTCCTTCCCTCCCTCTCTCCCCACATTCAAATCTCACTGTCTCTCTCTCTGCCTCTCTCTCTCTGTGTCTCTGTGTCTGTCTCTCTAGGTAGATATTGAAAACATATCTATATCTATAATTAATAACAGGAACTCAAGAAGTTGCTGGAGTTGTTCCTTTCTTCAGGGGACTATCTGATATGATCTGAACAGGACCAGGAGCTTATAAGATGAACTTTCCAGGCATTTTGGGACTGCTTTCTCATAAATTCCAAAAAAAAAAAAAAAAAAAAGAAGAAGAAGAAAGAAGGAAGAAGAAGAGGAGCTAAACTGTATTCCCTTATTTTCATTGCAGCTGTTCACTTTATGGAGACTTCGGGTCCCCTGACAACCTCACTTTTCTCTTGCTCTGCGAGTCCCCTTGGACTTCACATTTTTTCGGAACTTAGCTTAGACTCCTTCTCTTCAACTCTTGCCAACTTTCTCAAATCCCTCACTCCTTCCTCTGTGCTGCAATACCCTGCAGTGCCAAGCGCTAGATGAATGCGGCCATCTGCCTGTCTTCCCTCTTGGGGCCGCTGAGCACTGTGGGAGAAAACCACCGAGCTGCAGATGGATGCCACCACCTGGTGATGCCTCCCAGCCGCCCCGCCAGGCCCTTCTCTCTGCTTGGCCCTGGGCACCCCGACGGTAGCATTTATGTCCGCCCCCAATTACAGTGGGGCTGAGTGGAAAAACAGGGGTTTGCAGTCAGATCAGACACACCTGGACTTGAACCACATATTTACCACCTGTTGGCTGTGAGACGTTAGGCAAGTGACAAAAATCTCTGAAGCTTAACTTAGTCAAATGCAAAATGGGTATACCAGTGGTATAATAAGAATTATCTACCTCACAGTGTTTTTGACAGGATCCGTGAGATAATACGTGTACACAGTACGTGGTGTACGTGGGTTCTCTCTCTCTCTCTCTCTCTCTCTCTCTCTCTCTCTCTCTCTCTCTCTCTCTGATCCTCTCATGCTGGCCTGCCTTTCCGTTTCTCAATTCCTTCTAGTGCCTTAATGCGCTTTTCTCTGGCTCTTTCCCTTCTTTACTCCCATCCATATAATGAAATGACTATTGTCAGGATCAGCAATGACTTCCTAAAGGATAATTATGAGTTTATGTACTTCTTGACCGCTCTGAAACATTTCTAATGCTTGATCTCTCTCTCTCTCTCTCTCTCTCTCCCCCCCCCCCCCCCCCCCGCCCCAGGGTACTCTTTCCATGAAGTCACTCTACTGGCTCTTCTCTTTGCTCTAACTCTTGTTATTCATCCACCACTTGAATCAATGCATTCCCCTTTGGCTGCCTGCCCCTTCAACGTTCAGAGTTCTCTCAGGTTACTGCCTTAGCCTGGTCATGCCATATGTCTTTACCGCAGGGCCGGGACTAGGGTGAAGTAAACAAGGCATCTAGGGCACAACATGTAAGGAGACCCTGTCTCTCAGTGTGCACATGCAAGTACAGTTACACTCTATGTATGTACCTTGCTTACCTCCCCCTAGGCTGGCCCTCACTCTCTCAACACCAGTTTCTTTTCCTTTTTTCTTTCCTTCCCTTCCCTTCCCTTCCCTTTTCTTTTCTTTCTTTCTTTCTGTTAGTCTTCTGAGCACTTGCTACAGCTGGGCCCTATGTCAGCCGCCACATTATCCATGCTCACTCCCGGGACCCTCACACACACCATCGGAACTGCTCTTTCTCCGACAGTGGGGGTTCCAAATATCTACCTTCTGGTCAGATCTATCTTCTGAATTCCAGATCCTCTTTCCAGCTCCCTAACTCTACATTGTCCTGCGACGAATCAGAGCTGGTGTTTATCTAATGCTTCGGAAGGGCTGGACCCTGTGCTCATTGCTTTGGGGCCATTATTTCATTCCATCCTCACAGTAGTCCCACGAGATAGGTACTGTCATCTCATTGTAAGTGAGAGGAATGGAGCTTCGGAGAGGTGAAGTCACTTGGCCCAGGGAGCATACTAAAGTGTCAGAGCCAGGATTTCGGGGCATTGGCAGTCAGACTGCACAGCCCATTCTCGAAGGTACGATGCTGTGTCCTGTAATCATGTCAGATGCCCAAGACCACCCTCCACGCTTCTCTGAACCGGTTCCCCTTCCACACCCAGACGGTGATGGGGGGGGGGCGGTTAAAGAGTACACGTATCAGGATGTGCACTGAGTAATGTATACAATTGTTGGGTCACTATATTGTGTACCCGAAACTCATATAACAGTGTATGCTACCCATACTGGAATCGAAATAAAAAACTTAGTAAGAAAAAAAATAGTAAAAAAAAAGAATGTTGCCAGACGGAGCATTCTAGATCAGCCATCAGCATTATTCACGTTTACACTTCTGATGACCCAGTAATTGGGTTCTGGTGTCCAACCTCCTTCATTTCAGAGTTTCATTATCTGATGACCTGACCCTGTCTAGCTCTCCTACCTCACTTGTCATATTTAATATTCAAAACCTACTGAGTTCCTGAAAGACCTCACATTCTTTGTGAATCTGGATCTTTGCACACATGTGATTCTCTCTGTGTGCAATGCCCTAGATCAGACATTTAAGGAGAGTGAACCTACTCATCTTTTAAGACCCATCTTTTAAGATACTGTCTGTCTGTCAAGTGTTTTCCCAGTTAACATATTCCTTTCTGTATGGTCTTTTAGCACCTGGCACACATTTTGTCACCTTACATTGAAATCTCTCACTTGACTTCGTGGGGCTTTAGGTCAAAGAGGGAGTCTGGATTATCCCCGTGCCCCTGATACCTCACCCCGGTACCTGGCACCATGTTAGTCACTCAGTTTTGTGACGTTTTGTAAAGTGTACGGACCGAAGCTGTCTTTCATTCGTTCATTTCATGCATTCATTCTGAACGAAAGACACCTTCAGCCCATGCGCCTTATAAAACTGAATTGGTTTCACAGAACAGTTTTGATTTCAAAATTCTAAACAGATGCAAATAATACCTAAGGGCCGTGGTCATGAAAATGTAACATCTCTGTAAGTCATTCACAGAAACAGCTTTTCGAAGCCAGTGACAGTTTAAGAGCAGAAGAGAGTCATGCATCAGTGCTGCCGTCCTGAGGGAAATCTCCTGGCTCTCTCCTCAAGGGCCTGTTATCTCCGACTACAAGGACTCCAGAATCACACTGCCTTTCTCCTCACTATTGTCTGAGGGTCATATATTTAGTCTCTCTTTGGGTTTATCTCTTCTAGTCCCTCCCCCTGCCCCTCCCCACCACCATACCTCTCCTTTTTTCCAACATCTGAGGTCTTCAAGGGAGAAGTAGCCCTCTTGAAACGTCCATTATCTCAGCACTTATCTTGAAGGAGGGACTTGGATCTTTTGTCCTCCTAGATCTCACACTGATGAGATATGTGTAAAGACTTAGCTTTATGTCCTACTTGGTGAATTTTCCGGCTAAATTTCTTTATTTCTTCACTCTACCCACTTGGCTAGTTTGATTTAACCTTTGCGTGCTCGGATCATCATTCCTGCATTTCAGTCTGACATCATGTCTGGAGAGGGAAACACAGGGCCAGTCTGCTTTCCAGGGACCCTTAGGGTTGGCACCCCTGATCCTGGCACTGTCAGCTACTAGATTTGATTAGAGTAGGTTGACAAGTAAGGGTGATAAATGTTTCCTGTGAGAACACACTGTCTGCCTAAATGGGGTAATTTCTTCCCTGTGTGCCTTCCTTTGGGAAATGCATAAAGTCACTGAAGTTGTGAAAAAACCAAGTGATATACATTGCATTAACTAAGTTCCTACTCCTTATGTCAGTTCTTGGACTTGTTTTGCTCAAGTGAGTATTGGGTTTCCCCATGTATTAACTCTGCGATGTTTAGAATCAGAGACAAAATAATTTTTCCTAATTCATGAAAAACTTTAGGGATAAGTAACAACTTAGTAATGAAAAGTTTGTTGTAAGTAAAACTTAAAATTGTAGGTGTATGATTTTAGGGATGTTTAAAATTAGAGGCTTGCCTCATTATGTAGTTCTAAAATTTTGAAACACGTCAGATACCTTAAAATCCAACTTTGTGTGTAAATAAAGCCATTGTTTGTAGCTTTAATGTGACACATCCCATTTTGATCTCAAAATGGTGAGTTAAAAAAAAAAAAACCAAAATGACAGGGTTAATGTCTTCTTCACAGTCTGCTGTTTCCTGGTTAAAACATTTTCCCACTCTTACTTTTCTTTAACCAAGGAGGTGACTGTTTTCTAAGCAGAATTACATTGTCAAATCACAAGCCTACCAGTGTCCATTAAAAATAAAAGTACCGTAAGCATTGTAGATCTATTTAGTTTTAACAATTAAGAAGACACAGCTACCAGAGAACGAGTACTTAGCAACCCACATGCTGACAACGAGAATCTTAAACGTTGCTGTCAAATCCTATAATCGTTATTTAGTGAAGATAGCTCCAGACATTTCTATATCTAAAAGACAAGCATACTCAATGTATCTTTAAAAAGGAAACAAACCTGTACATTCAGCACTGAGTAGATATCCTAAAAGGCAGATGGTGATGAGGCCCAGTGATTCTGCCATGATCCTATTCAGGCACTGCATAACCTTTGCTGACGAATTGTGCAAGTAGCAAGGTTGACCAATTGTTCCAAAGTACAAGCCGAGCTGTATTTACTTCTGGGAAACAATGTCCATCTCCCTCAGTGGGTCTTTGGGCTATTTCCAATGGCCTCTTGGGTGAAGTGAAGAGTATAGGCAGTGTTCATCTTTCAACTTCACCTCTGATTCCCTGGGCTTCTGCCACTGTGGCTGATGGGAGGCTGAAGCAGGGAGCAACACATCAGAACAGGGGGAGGTATAATGGCAGTTGCTGTGGCAGCAAAATTCATCAGTGAGATCCATCTTTATCCTTGTCAGGGAGCACTAATGTCATAGAGTTTAAAAATAAAAGAGACAGGGGCGCCTGGGTGGCTCAGTTGGTTAAGCCTCCAACTCTTGGTTTTGGCTCAGGTCACGAACTCAGGGTTGTGGGAATGGAGCCCCACACTGGGCTCCGCACTCAGCACAGAGTCTGCTTGAGATTCTCTCTCCTTCTCCCTCTGCCCCTCCCCTCCACTCGCACTCTTTCTAAAATAAACAAATCTTTAAACAAAAAAGTTATAGAGATAGAACCAAGTCATTTGGTGATCTACCTTAAAACACTCCCAGTGTTTACATACATTTAATCACCTGGTGGATCCTTTATGTTCCTCCTCATAATGAGTTTATAAACTTTATTGTGCCATGTTCCCATAGAGTGAAATGTGAGGACCCTGTCTCAGAACATATGTATGTGTGAGCATCTGTGTATGCATGTATACTTATATATTATGTATATAAAGATGTATGAATATTATAATAGTTTGTGGTAGTATATTATAATACCACTTCACGTATAATATAAAAACAATAGTAAACCAACATTTACCTGTCATTCTTTGTGCTGTTGTGCTACCTTTTATTTCTACCTGTTATAAACCCTGTATTACATTATTCTGCTTTAAGCAGTCAAGTCTTTCAAAGAAGTTTAAAAATGAGAAAAAACATTTTATATTTAGCCACATACTTACCGTTATGATATTCTTCATTTCTTTGTGTAAATCCAAGTTTCAATCTGTTAAAATTTTTCATCACTCTGAATAATTCTCTTTAATAATTTTGATAGTGTAGGTCTTCTTATGATGAATTTGCTCAAGTTTTATTTGAAAATGTATCTATTTTACTTTTCTTAAAGATTTTATTTATGTATTTGTCAGAGAGAGAGAGAGAGCACAAGCAGGGAGAGTGGCAGGCAGAGGGCAAAGCAGGCTCCCTGCTGAGCAGGGAGCCCGAAGCGAGACTCGATCCCTGGACCCTGGGATCATGACCTGAGCCAAAGGCAGACACTTAACCAACTGATCCACCCAGGCATTCCAATTTTACCTTCATTTTTAAAAAGTAATTTGGCTGCATATATAATTCTAAGTTGACACTTTTTTTTTTCCTTTTAACACATTAATGTCATCCTATTGCCTTCTGGCATGCATTGTTTCTGATGAGAAGGCAGTGAATATCCTTATCACTGATTTTCGGCAATTTGCCTACGGTGAGTCAAGGGAATTCTTGGATCTGTGGCTGGATATTTTTATTAAAATGAGGAAAATTTTTGGACATTAATTTTAAAATTTTGTTTTGAAATTATCATAGGGTCCCTGGAAATTGTAAAAATGGTTCAGAGAGGTCCCATATACCTTCCACCCAGTTACTCCCAATGTTTATATCTCACATAAATATAGTATAACATCAAAACCAGGTAATGAACATTGACAAATTGTATGTGTGTAATTCTAAGTAATTTTATCACATGGGCAGATTTATGTAACCACCACTACGGTCCAGATACAGAACAATTCTATCACCACAAAGATCTCCCTGGTGCTACTATTTTATAATCATACCCACCTCATTCCTCCCAATTATTCCTAACCCTGGCACTACTTACTAATCAGTTTTCAGCCTCTGTAATGAGAATGTTGTATAAATAGAATCATGGAGTGTGATCTTTTGAGATTGGCATTTTTCATTGAGCACAGTGCCTTTGAAATCCATCTGGGTTGCTGCACGTTTCAAAAGTGAATTCCTTTTTGTTGCTGAGTAGTATTCCACGATGTGGATATACCACAAATTGTTTATTCACCTACTGAGGAACATTTTGATTGTTTCCAGTTTTTGCTATTGAAATAATGTGCTATAAACATAAATGTACTGTTTTCTCTATGGATGTAACTTTTAAATTTCTCTGGGATAAATGCCCAGGAATGTAATTTCTAGGTCATATGGTAGTTGAATGTTTAGCTTTTTTTTTTTTGAAGGATATTATGCCAAGAGAAGAAATTTTTTTATTTTTATTTTTTAGCAAGAGAGAAAGAGAGAGCAAATGGGGAGAGGGAGAGGGAGAGAGAATCTTAAGCAGGCTCCACACTTGGTGCAGAGTCTGACACAGGGCTCAATCTCACGACCCTGAGAACATGACCTGAGCCAAAAGCAAGAGTCAGACGCCTAACCAACTTAACCACCCAGGTGCCCTGAATGTTTGGCTTTTAAATAAACTGCCAAACTGTTTTCCAAAATGGATGCATCACATTACATTCCCACCGGCAATGGGTGAATGATCCAGTTTCTTGGCATCCTTGCCAGCATTTTATATTGTCACTGTTTTTTTTTTTTTTTTTTTACTTTAGACACTTTGATGGGTGTGTTGTGATAACTCATTGTATTTTAATTTGTATTTCCCCAATGGCTAATGATGTTGAACACCTTATAATTTACTTACTCTCTGTATATCCTCTTCAGTGAAATGTATGTTCATGTTTTCTGCCTATTTTCCAATAAGACTGATATTTTACTGTTCAGTTTTAGAGCTTTTTAAAAAAATATTATGGATATGAGTCCTTTTCAGATACATGGTTTGCAAATACTGTCTCCAAGACCATAGCTTATCTTTTCATCCTCGTAACTGAGTCACATAGCCAAAGATTTAGGTTTTGATGTAGTTCAATTTATCTTTTAAAAAAAATTTTTATTTATTTATTTAGCATGCATGTGAGCTGGGGGAGGGGCACAAGGTGATAGAATCTCAAGCCGACTCAACGCTGAGTGCTGAGCCTGACACGGGGCTTGATCTCATGACCCCAAGATCATGACCTGAGCCTGAATCAAGAGTCAGACACTTAACCAACTGAGCCACTCAAGGGCCCCTCAGTTTATCATTTTTTAATGGATCATATCTTAATGTCCACATTTAGAACTCTTCCACTAACACTAATCCTGAAGCTCTTTCCCATTTAAAAATATTTTATACTTTTAGGTTTTAGATTTATTCTGGTGCTCCATTTTGAGTTAATTTTTATAAGGTATGAGGTTTAGATTGATTTTTTTTTTTTTGGCCTGTGGATGTCTGATTCCTCTAGCACCATTTATTAAAAAGATAATCCTTGTTCTGTTGAATTGCTTGTGAAGTTTTGTTTTTTTTTTTTCCACAAATCAGTTGAGTATATCGGTTTGGGTATATTTCTAGGTTTCCTCGTCTGTTCCATTGCTGTATGTGTTTATCCCTCTGCCACCCCCACCCTGTCTTGATTACTTATAGCTATATAGTAAGCTTTTGTATCAGGTAAAATGATTTCTCCCACTTTAATATTTTGTGGCAAGATTATTTTGGGGGGGGTTTCCAAATAACTTTATTTTGAAGGAATGGTACAAATGAAAGAAGTTAAATAGATGTTTTGGTACAACTTATAGAAAAGGTAAATGTAACCCCACCATGCATGCACTGCCTTGGTGACGAGGGAAGTCACCCTTGGGGCTATGGGAAGACCCTAAGGTTTAGCTCTCGTTATCACTGTTTCCCAAGGTATGTTTGTCAGAGAGATACTCTCCCATGCCAGATTCAGGAGCCCCCATCTTGTGCGGGTTGGTTACATGGTCACCCAATTCTTTGATGGATTTCACTTGTTTATTCAGGTAATGAGTCTCAGTGAAGTCCCACAGATGGGGTCATTTTTTTATCAGTGACAAGTTTGTGTAGTTCCAGTAGTGACTGATTCACACTCTTTTCCAAGTGTAACGCACACTCCATTGCATTTGGTCCCTTTTCCCAGTAATCACGGTCTGGTTTCTTGATATCCTGAGGGTCTTCCCTGCAGCTTAATCAGTTTCTCAGCATGTTCCCTCTCCTCATGAGATGGGTGAAGAAAATATTTGGCCAAGTTCTACAAAGCCTTCTTAGCAGTCAAAGTAGTAAGACATGGACTACAGGTAGACATAGGCATAGAGCTCCAGGTTGATCTGGCGGTCGAGGGCAGCCTCCGAGTCCTGGTGGTAGTTCTGGTGCACCTGTAAGAGGGACGCAGTCATCATGGCAGCCGCTGAGGAGAGGCAGTGTCAAGTGGTGGTGGCTGCAATGGGGATGGTCTGTGGGCGCTGTGAGGAGATGGTGGAGGGTTGACTCTGAGCAGCCACCAGTGTGGGGGACGAGTGCCGGGGTCTGTCCAAGCACTGTTGAAGCAGGAAACTTCAGTGACTTTTGGTGGAGACTCAATATTCTGTGGCAAGATTGCTTTAATTATTCTAGGGCCCATAAGATTTTATATAAATTTAAAAATAATCTTATCTGAAGCTACAAAAACTTTTGCTGGGGTTTTTTTGGTTTGTTTTTTTAAAGATTTTCTTTATTTATTTGACAGAAAGAGAGACAGCGAGAGAGGGAACACAAGCAGGGGGAGTGGGAGAGGGAGAAGCAGGCTTCCCGTGGAGCAGGGAGCCCGATGCGGGACTCGATCCCAGGACCCTGGGATCCTGACCTGAGCCGAAGGCAGACGCCTAACAACTGAGCCACCCAGGCGCCCCTTGCCGGGGTTTTGGTAGGGATTTCGTTAAACCTGAATGTGAATTTGGAGGAACTGACATTTTCACTGTGTTGAGTTTTCCACCTGATGGATGTGGTATGGACATGCATGTCCATTTCTTAAGGTCTTTGATTTCTTTCATCAGCATTTTGTAATTTTTAGCATACAGATTTTATATAGTTGATCTTTGAGCAAGACAGTTTTGAACTGCACACAGGTCCACTGTATGCGGATTTTTTAAAAGATTTTATTTATTTGAGAGAGCGCATGAGCGGGGGAGGGAGCAGAGTGGGAGGGAGAGGGACAAGCAGACTCTCACGGAGCAGGGAGCCGACCCGGGGCTTGATCCCAGGACCCTGAGATCTTGACCTGAGCTGTAGTCAGATGCTTAATTGAGTGAGTCACCCAGGTGCCCCTGCGGACTTTTTTTTTTTTTTTTTTTTGAGTATAGTTGACACACAGTGTTACATTAGTTTCAGGTATACAGCATAGCGATTTGACAAATGTATACATTATGCTATATCCACTGCAAGGGAAGCTACCATCTGTCCTGATACATCGCTATTACAGTATCGATTGTCTTCCTTATGCTGTGCCTTTTATTCCCATGACTTATTTATTCTGTAACTGGTAGCCTGTATCTCCCCCTCTCCTTTACCAATTTTGCCCAACCCCAAACCCCCTCTTCTTTGGCAACCATCAGTTTGTTCTCCGTATTTATAGGTCAATTTTGCTTTCTGTTTATTCTTTTTTTTTTTTTTAGATTCTACTAGTGAGTGAAATCATATGATATTTGCCTTCCTCAGTCTGACTTATTTCACTTAGCATAATACCCTCTAGGTCCATCCATGCTGTCTCAAATGGCATAACCTCATCCTTTTTTATGGTTGCATAATATTCCATCATATATATGTGATGTGATATATCACATCTTCCTTATCCATTTGTCTATTGAAGGACACTTCAATATTGTAAATAATGCTTCAGTAAACATAGGGGTACTTATGTCTTTTCAAATTAGTGTTTTCGTCTTCTTTGGGTAAATACCCAATAGTGGAATTATTGGTTCATATAGTATTTCTATTTTTAATTTTTTGATTAAAATTTCTAATTTTAATTTTTTGAGGACTTTCCATACTATTATCCACAGTGACTGTATTAATTTACATTCCCATCAACAGTTCCTTTTTCTTCACATCCTTGCCAACACTTGTTTCTTGTCTTTTTGATTTCAGCCATTCTGTGAGGTGTAAAGTGATATCTCATTATGGTTTTGATTTACATTTCCCTGATGATGAGCGATGTTGAGTATCTTTTCCTGTGTCTGTGGGCCATCTGGATGTCTTCTTTGGAAAAATGTCTGTTCAAGTCTTCTGCCCATTTTTTAATCAGATTGGTTTTTTGGTGTTGAGTTGTATAAGTTTGTTATATATTATAGATATTAACCCCTTGTCAGATGTATCATTTGCAAATATCCTTTCCCATTCAGTAGGTTGTCTTTTTGTTTTCTTGATGGTTTCCTTTGCTATGCAGAAGCTTTTTATTTTGAAGTACTCCCAAGAATTACTTTTTGCTTTTGTTTTCCTTGCCTCAGGAGACACATTTAGAAAAATGTTGCTATGGCCAGTGTCAGAGAAATTATTGACTGTTCTCTTGTAGGATTCTTATGGTTTCAGATCTCACATTTAGGCTTTAATCCATTTTGAGTTTATTCTTGTGTATGGTGTGAGAAAGTGGTCCAGTTTCATTCTTTTACATGTTGCTGTCCAGTTTTCCCAGCACCATTTATTGAAGAGACTGTCTTTTCCCCATTGTATATTCTTGCCTCTGCTGTCATAGATTAATTGAACATATAATTGTGGGTTTATTTTTGGGCTCTTTATTGTTTTCCACTGATCTATGTGTGTATTTTTTGCCAGTGCCATACTGTTTTGATTACTACAGCTTTGCAGTATATCTTGAAATCTGGGATTGTGATACTTCCAGCCTTATTCTTCTTTCTCAAGACTGCTTTGGCTATTTAAGGTCTTTTTTGGTTCCATACAAATTTTGGTATTATTTGTTCTAGGGTTGTGAAAAATGCTGTTGGCATTTTGATAGTGATTGCATTGACTGTAGACTGGTTTGGGTAATATGGACATTTTAACAGTTAACAGTATTCTTCCAATCCACGATGGAATATCTTTCCATTTGTTTGTGTCATCTTCAGTTTCTTTCATCACTGCTTTATAGTTTCAGAGTATAGGTCTTTCACTTCTTTGGTTAAGTTTACTCCTAGGTATTTTATTCTTTTTGGTGCTATTGTAAATAGTGTTGTTACTTTCTCTTTCTGCTACTTTGTTATTATATACATGGATTCTTTACAGTCCTGTAAATGTATTTTTCTTATTAATATTTTTTAGCTTATTTTATTGTAAGAATACAGTATAAAACACATATACAGAATATGTGTTAATCAACTGTTTATGTTGTTGGTAAGGTTTCCAGTCAACAGTAGGCTATTGGTTGTTAAGTTCTGGGGGACTCAAAAAGTATACAGGGATTTTCATCTATGTGGGAGTTGGTACTCCTAAGCCCCATGTTGTCAAGGGTCAACTGTACATGTTTTGGTGGGAGTATATATATGTATTTCATTTTCTTTGGAGTAATTTTAAATACTACTGTGTTTTTGATTTGTTTTCACATACACATTGGAATGCAGTTGAGTTTTGCACATTTTTTTGTATCTTCTGACCTTGATGAAATCACTCCTAGTTCTAGGAGTTTATTTTTCTTTTTGTAGATTGCTTGAGGTTTTCTATGGTGAAATCTGTAATTTCATATTATTTGCAAATAGGTATAGTTTTATTTCTTCATTTCTGATCTGTATGCCTTTATGTATGTATGTATGCATGTACACACACATATGTGTGTGTGTATATATATACACATATACATATATATGTATATATATATGTATATATGTATATATGTATATATATACACATATACACACACACATATATACATATACATACACGTATATATGTATATGTATATATACACACATATGTGTGTATGTGTGTGTGTGTGTGTGTGTGTGTGTGTGTGTATATATATATATATATATATATATATATATATCCTACTGTAATTGTTAGAACTCTCAGTACTGTGTTGAATCACAGTGGTGAAATAAAATTCCTTGTCTTAAACCAGAAACAGATTCTTTTTTTTTTTTTTTTTTTTTTTCACACGCAAGTGTACTTTATTGAATTCAGCTGTAGGCAGGCAAGTGTGTTAATGTAAAGGGCTGGACGCTAAGGGACAGGGCCAGCAGCGCACGGTGGAGGACTTGGGTCTCCTGCCATGAGCACCTAGTGGTACCCATTGTTCTCCTGCATAGACTTTAAAAATACACTGTAGGCTGTAGCGTAGACAAACACCAGAAGAACAATGGATCCAGTGGTCAGAAGGAGGCCCAGGACCAGGGCCCAGATGTTGAGGCACTTGGCGGTGGAGGCATAAGTCTGGGCCCCAGTCATGTCACCCACCATCTTCCGGTCCCTGGACTTCACGGAGTAGGCGAAGGCCACGAAGCCCAGGCAGCACCAGTTCATGAAGATGGTGTTGAACAGGGACCAGACGATGTGGTCGGGCACGGCTGTCTCACTGCGGATGTTGATCACAGTGGTCGTCACGGGAGCCGAGCTCTGGGGCGCCCCGAGTACAGCCACCTCGTGCTCCTCCTTGAGCATCTCATAGGTCGGGGGGACGCCGTTGTGGGCGCCGGAGAAGAAGTGCTGGGAGTTGTGGTTCATGGTGGGAGATGGAGCACCGGTGGTGTGGATGTGGGCGCCGGACCTTGCTCTGGGCCCTCCCTTCCCCAGTAGTTTCGATTTCTCCAAAGATTCCTTTTTTGGTGTTCCCAGAAACAGATTCTTAACCATAGAAAACAAACTGATGGCTACCAGAGGGGAGGAAGATGGGAGGATGGGGGGAATGGGTTGACTAGTTGATGGGGATTAAAAAGTACTCTTATCATGATGAGCAGTGAGTAATGTATGGAATTGTTGAATCACTATATTGTGCACCTGAATCTAATATAACACTGTATGTTAATTATACTGGAATTAAAATGAAAAACTTAATTTAAAAAATCCTTGTCTTGTTCCTGATCTTAGTAGGGAAAGTATTCAGTCTTTCTACAATAAGTACAATGTTAGATGTAGGCTTTTTCTAGATGTTCTTTATTGAGTTGAGGGTAATACTCCTCTTTCCTGAGCCAAGATTTTTTTTAAAAATCATGAATGGATACTGGTTTTTGTCATGCTTTTTCTCTGTCGATTGATAGGATCATAGCATTTTCCTTTTTAGCTTCTTGATAATGTGGATTATAGTGATTGACTATCAAATGTTGAAACAGTCTTGCATACCTAGGAAAATCCCACTTGGTCATGGTATATATATATTTATACATTGTTAGATTTAGTTGCCTGTTGTTTTGTTGAGGATTTTTGCATGTAATTTCATTAGTAATATTGGTCTTCTTTTCTTTTTTGTACTTTGTCTGGTTTTGGTATATGGTAATAATGGTCTCCTAAAATGAGTTGGGAAATGCTCCCTCATTTGTATGTTCCAGAACAGTTTATGTAAAGTTGAAGTGAATTCTCTGTATGTTTGGTAGAATTCTCCAGTGAAACAATGTGGTTCTGGAGATTTCTTTTTGGGGAATTTTAAAATAACAAATTCAGTTTCTTTCATGGTTGTGGGGCTATTCAACTTATTCATCTTGTTTGAGCTTTGCTGGTTTGTTGTTTTCAAGGAACTTGACTATTTCTTCTAAGTTGTTGAATTTATGAGCATAAAGTTGTTTGTAGTTTTGTATTCCCTTATTATATTTGATAGTTGCAGGATCTATAGTAATAGTCTCTATTTTATTCCTGATATTGGTGATTTGTTTCTTCTCTCTTTTTTTTCTTGTCAGTGTTGCTAGAGGTTTATCAATTTTATTGATTTTTTCCAAAGAACCACCTTTTTGTTTAATTTTCTCTATTTTGTTATTAATTTCATTGATTTGTGCTCTTATATTTAGTATTTCCTTCCTTCTGCTTGCTTTGGGTTTTTTTTTTCCTTGTGCTTTCTTGAGATAGGAATGTAGATTGTTTATTTGAAATCTTTTTTCATTCTAATGTAATCATTACTGCTATAAATTTCTTTTTTGGCACTGCTTCAGCCGCATCCCCCAAAATTGATGTCTTATATTTTTATTCAGTTTGATGTGTTTTTGGATTTCCCTTGAGACTTCCTCTTTGACACATGGCTTACTTTAAAGGTAGTTGTTTGATTTTCATATGTTTAGATATTTTCCTGTTGTCTGTCTGTTACTGACTTCTAGTTTGATTCCATTATTGTCAGAGAATACACTGTGTAAGTTCAATTTTTAAAATTTGTCTTATGGCCCAGAATGTGGTCTATATTTATAAATATTCCATGGCTCTTGAACAAAAGATGGTATTCTGCTGTTGGGTAGAGTGTTGATTGTGTTGTTCATATGATCCGTGTTGCTAATTATTTGTCTAAAAGTTCTGTCAGTTGCTGAGAGGGGGATGTTGAAGTCCTCAATTTTAATTTGGGATTTGCTTATTACCCTTTTCAGCTTGATCAGTTTTAGCTTCATGTGTTTTGAGGCTCTGCTTTTTGGTGTACACATTTAGGATCTTTATGATTTCCTGGTGGATTAATCCTTCTAGCATTCTATGTCCCTCTTCATCACCAGTTTTTTTCTTTGCTCTGATGGTTACTTTTTTTTTTTTAAGTAAACTCTGCCCCCATTGTGGGGCTTGATCTCACGACCCTGAGATCAAGAGTCACATGCTGTACCAACTGAGCCAGCCAGGTGCCCCTGATGCTTACTTTGATATTACTGTAGCCGCTCTTTCTTGTTTTTATTATTAACAATTGCACGAAGTATGTTTCTTCTATCCTTTTACTTTCATCTTGCCTATGTTGTTGAATTTGTAGTGAGTGTCTTATAAACATCTAGTTGGGTTAAGTTTTTTTAACCACTCTGCCGGTTTCTGTCTTTTGGTGTATTTAGACCATTTATACTAAAGATTCTTATTGATATGTTAGTGCTTAAGTCTGCCATTGTATTATTTGTATTCTCCCCGCCCCCATTGTCATTCCTTAATTCTCTTTCCATGCCTTTTTGTGGGTTACTTGAAACATTTTTAGAATTCTATTTTGATCTATTTATAATTTTTAAGTGTACCTTGTGTCATTTTTGGAGCTGTTGCTCTGGGTTTTTACAGTTATCACAGTCTACTGGCATCAGTGTTTCAGTACTTCAAGCGAAGTATGGAGCCTCGCCTTGATTTTGGTTCCTTAACCTTCTCCACTTTTAAATGTCATTGTCTTGATAACCAGTTGGTGGTGTTTTTTTGTTTTTAATTAAAATCGAATACGATTTATGAAACTCAGGAGAGGGGTAGCCTCATGAATATACATATATATGCTTTTTCCATTGCTTCATCTTTCTATTTATTGCTTCCTATTCAGTTCTTTCTTTTATCATTTGCTTCTCTTTTAAAAACTTCCTTTAGCCATTTTTTTAGCCATTTTTTAAGGATAGGTCTCCTGAGAGTGAAGTCTTCCCATTCTCCTTTGTCTGAAAATGCCTTTATTTCTCCTTTCTTAAACGATAGTTTCACTCTGTAGAATATAGACTATAGATATAGAGTTTGTGGTTGACAGTTTTTTTCCTAAGACTTGAAAAATGTGCCATTTTCTTCTGGCCTCCATCATTTCAGATGAGAAGTCTACTGTCATTCAATTGCTCCTCTTCTATAAGTAATGTATCAAATATATCTGGCAGCTATCAAGATTTTTTTTTTTTTTTGTCTAGTTCTCAGAAGCTTAGTTATGATGTATTTTGCCATGGATTCCTTTGGCTTTATACTGTTTGGGGTTCATTCGACATTTTGAATCTGTAAGTTTGTTTCTTTTGCCAAAATCGGGAAATTTTCAGCTATTATATCTTTGGTGCCACTTTCTTTCTCCTCTGCATCTGGGATTCTGATGACATGAATGTTCCATCTATTTTATTGTCATGCAGGTTTCTGAGCCTCTTCTCAGAGAGAAGTTAGTCTGTATTTTCTCTCTTATCAGGTAAATTCTGTTCACTGGTGAGTTGTCTTGCATTCTCTTTAAGTTCGCTGAGTCTGTCCTCTGTCATGTCCACTCTGCTTTTGAACCCATCTAGAGAGGTGAAGCTTTTTTTTTTATTGTTTTTTTCAGCTTTATAATTTCCGTTTTCTTCTTCTTTTTTTTTTTTATAACCTGTGCATTTTTGCTGAGGCTTTCTACTTTTTCAGTTTTTTTTTTTTTTAGCTAATCTGTAATTGTTGAAATGTTTTTATGATGGCAGCAATTTCAACATTTGATTCATTTCAGTGTTGGTGTCACTTGATTGTCTTTTCTTATTTAAGTTATGATTTTCCTGGTTCTTTGTATAATGAATGGTTTTCAGTTGTTTCCTGGACTTTTTATCTGGTATGTTAGGCTTAGCACACATGTTCAGGTTAATTTTTCTGGGCTGTGATTCCAATGGCAATTTAGCTTTCAGATCCTTTGTAGTAGTATTTTGGTAATTAAAGTTTCAAGTCAGTTGATGCTATGAAACGGAGATTATCTGGGTGGGCCTGACCCAATCAGGTGTGTCCTTTAAAAGCAGAGTTTTCTCCAGTTGCTAGCAAAAGGAGAAGTCAGATTCAAAGTACGTAACAGATTCAGTGAAGCTTTGGTAGCTTTAAAGGTTTGGGGTTGGGTGGGGAGAGCATGTGGAAAGACCAAAGAATGTTCTCTAGGAGCTGAGAGCCATTTGTGGCTGAGAGCCAGCAAGAAATCAGGGATTTCAGTCCTATAGCCAAAGGAAATTTAATTCCGTCAACAAACTTAATAAATCTGAAAGTGGATTATTTCCTAGAGCCTCCAGATAGGAGCCTGGTTGGCTGACACCTTGACTTTGGCCATGTGAGACTTGAGATGGCTTGCACTTCTATTTACTGAACTGTGATATAATAAAGAGATACTATTTTAAGCCACTAAGTTTATGGCAGCTTGTTTTGTGACAATAGAAAACTAACACTCCATTATTAGTGTTTCATTTGTGATAAACATTGCTTTCTCATGAATTTCCTTTTGAACTGTTGGTACCTCTGGGAGGGTAAATGTTCCCCTTTGAGAACATTAATTTGAGTTTATAAAAGCTTTATAGTTTTAATTTATTTTTTAGTCTATGATACATCTTTTTTTTTTCCTAAAGATTTTATTTTTAAGTAATGGGCTTGAACTCACAACCCCAAGATCAAGAGTCACGTGCTCTACTGACTGAGCCAGCCAGGTGTCCCTATGATACATCTTAAATAAATTTTGTGTATGAAGTGAGGTTAATATTTAAGGTTAATTTTTTGTTCTTTACAAATATGTATTTTTTCCAGTACTATTGATTGATAAGATGCTCTTTCCCCTTTCATATTACCTTTCTATCTTTGTCAAAAATCAATGGACTCTGTACATATGAGTTTATTATTGAACTCTCTGTTCTGTTTGCATATATTTGAATTTATACAGGTAGGTGTGTATTACATATCTCATTGTTTCTCTTAAATTTTTGCATTCAGTGCCTTCATATTAAGATTCATTTTTATTGCCATGCACTTACCTAGTCTAATGATTCTAACTGCTGCCTGCTGTGCATATACCACGTTTTCCCCCCAACATCTCTCCCAGTTATTGACATCTAGATTGCTTAAAACACCTTGCTTCCAGATACTGCCACAATGGACACCTTCTTATGAGTACCCCTCTGGAATGTGATAATTTACTTGGGATGTATATTCAGGAGCAGAATGTCTGGGTCTTAGGATATTCATATTCCAGATCTGTCTAAATGCTGCCAGATTTTTTTTTTCAGACTGGCTGTGCCAATCTACAGTCCTACCAGGGGTGCACATAGATTTCTATACTGCACATTCATGCCAGTTCTTGGCATTATCATCCTTTATAATTTTTTTAAAGGATTTTATTTATTTATTTGACAGAGAGAGAGCGAGAGCAGCAACACAAGCAGGGGAAGTGGGAGAGGGAGAAGCAGGCTTCCCACTGAGCAGGGAGCCTGATGTGGGGCTCGATCCCAGGACCCTGGGATCATGACCGGAGCCGAAGGCAGACACTTAATGACTGAGCCACCCAGGCACCCTGATCCTTTATAATTTTTGACAGTTTAAAAGAGAAAGTGCTATCTTACTGTTTTAATTGATGTTTGCCTTATTACCATGAATTAGAACATATCTCTTTATGCTTTTCAGACTTTTGCGTTTCCTCTTTGGTAAATTGCTTGCTTATAATCATTGCCCATTTTTGTACTGGATTTGTAAAATTGAAGGCTTTTCTTGAATGTTCTAGGTATTATTTCATTATCAGTTTTAGACATTGCAAATAATGTTTTCCATTCTGTCATATGTCAACTAACTTTGTGACTTTCTTATGCTTTGTTGAATAGAAGTCCTCACTTTGAATTAATTAATTGAATCAGTTTTGTTTTATAAATCTTTTTAAGTTTTGAAAAATACTTCCCCTAGGTCACAAAAATATTCTTTTACATTTTTATACTATATTTATAGCTTTATCTTTCACATCTAAACTTCTAATCTATAATCTAAGTCTGAAATTTGGATTGATGAGTGTGAGGAAAGCATACTCACATATATTGTTGGTGGGAGTATAGAATTCTGGAGGTCACTTTGGCCTTATCAAAAGCCTCAAAAATGTATTTTTTTGACATAGAAATTAAGGAGATATTTATAAATGTACAAAAATATTTGCCTCAAAGGATATATTTTACAGTTATTATGATTGTGAAATACTGAAAATAACCCAAATATGGGAATTATGGTGCCAATTAAACAATTGACTATTGAGCTATTAACATGGTAGAGTTTGCCAGAATAGCCAAAACAATGGAGAGTTGCTTTTCAATGAGTATGAAGTTTTAGTTATGTATGATGAGTAAGTCCTAGAGTTCTGCTGTATATTGTCATGCCTATAATTAAAATAAATAAATAAGAGCAAAGTTGGAGGATTTATGCTTCCTGTTTTAAAAATTTACTACAAAGCTATAGTAATCAAGAAAGTATAGTATTGGCATAAGGATGAGTGGATTGTATTAGTTTCCTATTACTGCTGTAACAAATTGCCACAAACTTAGTGGCTGTAAAAAATTTATTATTTTATGCTTCTGAAGGTCAGAAGTTCAAAATCAGTCTCTCTGTGTGAAAGTCAAAGTATCATCAGCACTGGTTATTTCTGGAAGCTCAGAGAGGACAATTTATTTCCTTGACATTTTCAGCTTCTAGAGCTTGCCTGCTTTTCTGGCTCATAGCCCCTTCCTTGTGTTAATTTCAGTCTCTTGTTCCCATCGTCATGTCCCCTACTGACTGTGATCCTATTGTCTTTCTCTTATAAGGATCCTTATAATTATCTTAGGCGCACTAGATGATCTGGAAAATCTTCCCTTCTCAAGATCTTAATCACATCTGCGATGTCTCTTTTGCTATGTAAGGCAATATATTCATAGTTTCTGGGGATTAGAATGTGGGCATATTATGGGGGCAGTATTCAGCCTATCATACAAAAGAGAGGATTAGAACTGAGAGTCCATAAATCCTCAAATTTATGGTTAATTGATTTTTGATGGGTATCAAGACAGTTCAGTGGGGCAAAAAAAAGTCTTTTCAACAAATGGTGCTGGGACAGTTGGATATCCACGTGCAAAAGAATGAAATTGAATCCCTACCTCACATTATATGTAAAAATTAACTAAAAAATGGATGGATCATAGAACTAAATGTAAGAATGAAAACAATAAAACTCTTAGAAGAAAACTTAGGCATAAATCTTCATGATTTTGAATTAAGTAATAGTTTCTTAGATAGGGCACCTAAAGCACACACACACACACACACACACACACACACACACACACCAACAAAGGAAACAATTAACAAATTGAATCTCATCAAAATTTAAAACTTTTTGCATCAGAAGGCACTATTAGAGAATGAAAATACAACCCACAGGAGAAAAAATTTGCAAATTATATATTTGATAATATTTTTAAAGATTTATTTATTTACTTGAGAGTGAGAGATTTATTTATTTACATGTGGGGGGAGAGGCAGAGGGAGAGGTAGGGAGAGAATCTTAAGCAGACTCCATGCTGAGCACAGAGCCCAGTGTGGGGCTTGATCTCACGACCCTGAGATCACAGCCTGAGCCAAAACCAAGAGTGGGATACTGAACTGACTGAGCCACCCAGGCATCTTAAGGGACTTTTTAAAAAAATGTTTTTAAATAGGCTCCATGCCCAGCATGGAACCCAACATGGGGCTTGAACTCATGACCCTGAGATCAAGACCCAAGCTGAGATCAAGAGTCAGACACTTAACCAACTGAGCCACCCAGGCACCCGTGATAAGGGACTTTTTAAATAGAATATATAAATAATTCTTACAACTAAGAGCACAACCCAATTTAAAATTGGCAAAAGATCTGATCAGACATTTCTCCAAAGGAGATATACAGGTGAATATTAAGCACATGAGAAGACACACAGCTTCATTATCATTAGGGAAGTGCAAATCAAAACCACAATTAGAGACTACTTTAAACCCACTAGGATGGTTATAATCAACAAATGGAAAATAAGTTTGGGGAAGATGTGGGGAAATTGGAACCCTCATACATTTCTCTTGGCAATGTAATATGGTGCAGCTGCTGTGGAAAACAATTTTTTTCTTTTTTTAAGATTTTATTTCTGCAAGAAAGAAAGAGAGAGAGAGAGAGAAAACAGCAGGGGAGGGGACGGGCGGTGGCCAAAGGAAAAGGGATAGGCAGACTCCCTGCTGAGCAGGGAGCCCAATGCAGGGCTTGATCCCAGGGTTCCAGGATCATGACCCGAGCCAAAGGCAGATGTTTAACTGACTGAGCCATTCAGGGGCCCCCAATTTTTTGTTTTCTCAAAAAGGGCTTCAGTTCTCCTAGGTATATACTTAAGAGAAATGAAAGCTTATGTCCACACAAAAACTTGTACATGAATGTTAATAGCAGTGTTATTTATAGTAGCAAAAAAAAAAAGTGGAAACAACTCAAGTGTCCATCAACAGATGAATGGCTAAGCAAAATTTGGTAAAGCCCTGCAGCGGAATATTATTCAGCCATAAACAGGAGTTAGGGGCTGATACATGCCATGGCACAGATGAACCTTGAAAACATTGTGCTGACAGAACCCTGTCACAAAAGGCCATTTTTTTTTTAAGATTTAGTTATTTATTTGACAGAGAGAGAGAGCACAAGCAGGGGGAGTGGCAGGCAGAGGGAGAGGGAGAAGCAGGCTCCCCGAGGAGCAGGGGGAGCCGGACATGGGACTCGATCCCAGGACCCCGGGATCATGACCTGAGCTGAAGGCAGTCACTTAACCAACTGAGCCACCCAGGCGCCCCACAAAAGGCCACGTTTTATATGATTCCATTTATATGAAACATCCAGAATAGGTAAATCTATAGAGACAGAAAGATTAGTTGTTTGCTGAGGGCTTTGGGGCCCGGTTGAGGGGAAATGGGTTACTGCTAATGGATACAGAATTTCTTTGGGGGATGATTAAAATTTTTTTTAAGATTTTATTTATTTATTTGACAGAGAGAGAGAGAGACAGCGAGAGAGGGAACACAAGCAAGGGGAGTGGGAGAGGGAGAAGCAGGCTCCTGGCTGAGCAGGGAGCCCAATGTGGGGCTTGATCCCAGGACTCTGGGATCATGACCTGAGCCGAAGGTAGACGCTTAAGGACTAAGCCACCCAGGCGCCCCAATTAAAATGTTTTAAAATTAATTGTACATGGTTCCACAACTCTGTGAATATAATAAAAACCATTAAATTGTATACTTTAAACTGGTGGATAGTATGGCATGTGAATTACATCTCAGTCAAAATAAAAATAAATGAATTAGAACTAAAAATATGGTTTACAATGATTCTCACCTGGAACATTTGTTTTATTTTTCATGAAAGCTTAAAATAAAAGCCTTAGATTAAAAAAAAAACAAACAATGATGGGAAAGTGTATTCGACATGGAGAGATGCTCACAATTGCTAAATGAGGAAAATCCAGCAGCACGTTAGTGTGATTATATTCACATGTGTGTATTCATGTGTATGTAAATGATTTTAACACAGACATGCACAGTTTTGGTCACAGTAGATTACCCCAGAGCTTTCTCGGAAACTCTATATCTCTCCTTCTATTCTGAATGATAGCCTTGCTAAATAGAGTAGTCTTGGTTGCAGGTTTTTTTTCTTTCAGCACTTTGAATTTATCATGCCACTCCCTTGTAGCCTGCAGAATTTTGCTGAAAAATCAGCTGATGGCCTTATGGGGTTTCCCTTATAGGTAACTGTTTTCTCTTGCTGCTTTTAAAATTCTCTCTTTAGGGGCCTCTGGCTGGCTCATTCGGAGGAGCGTGTGACTCTTGATCTCAGGGTTTTGAGTGTGAGGCCCACGAAGGGTGTAGAGATAACTTAAAAATAAAATCTTTAAAAATTTTTTTAAGAAATAAATTTTTTATCACTACTTTTTGACATTTTAATTATGTGTCTTGGTGTGGACCTTCTTCAGTTGATTTTGTTGGGGGCTCTCTGTGCCTCCTGGATCTGGATTTCTGTTTCCTTCCCCAGACTTGGGAGGTTTTCTAGCTATTATTTCTTCAGGTAAAATTTCTGCCCCTTTTTCTCTCTTTTCTCCTTCTGGGATCCCTATAATGCAAATGTTATTATGCTTGATGTTGTCACTGAGTTCCCTAAGTCTATTTTCATTTTTATTCTCTCACCTGTTTAGCTTGGTTGCTTTCCATTACTCTGTCCTCCAGTTTGCTGATCCGTTCTTCTGCTTCCTCTAGTCTATTATTTATTCCATCTAGTGTTATTTTTTTTTAAGATTTATTTAGATAGAGAGAGAATGAACAGGGGAAGGGGTAGAGGGAGAGGGAGAGAAAGACTCAAGCAGACTCTCCACTGAGCATGGAGCCTGGGCTTAGTCTCCTGACCCTGAGATCATGACCTGAGCTGAAATCAAGTCAGACACTTAACCGACTAAACCACCCAGACACCCCCATCTAGTGTATTTTTAATTTCAGTCATTGAGTTCTTCATCCTCTGATTGGTTCTTTTTTTTTTTTTTTCTGTTTTGTATCTCCTCGTTGAGGGTCCCACTGAGGTCCTTCACTCTTTTCTTAACTCCAGTGAGTATCTTTATGACAATTACTTTAAATTCTCTCTTAAACATACTACTTATTTCTGTTTCATTTAGCTTCTTGCTGTGACTTTTGTCCTGTTCTTTCATTTGGGACATATTCCTCTGTCTTCTCATTTTTGTCTATTTCTGCATGTCTGTTTCTCTGTGTTAGGAAAATTAGCTACATCTCCTGCTCTTGAAAGTAGTGGCCTTATGAAGAGGAGGTCCTGTAGTGCCCTTCAGCGCAATGTCCCCTCTCATCAGAACCTGGTGCTTTGGGGGTGTCTCCTCTATGTGTTGCATGTGCCTTATTGTTGTGGTTGAGCCACGTTTTCCTTCAGTCCAGTTGTCCGCAGTGGTTCTCTGCCTGTTGTGGGCTGGGTCTGGTCCCTGTGTTGTTAGTGGGTCAGTCTGGGGCTGCCTTGGGCCTGAGTTGAGTCTGACTAGGAACTTGCCAGGCATGCAGTAGTACTGAACTTCAGGGTGTTTTCTCTGTGTTGTCCCCTGTGGATCATTTGTTGGTGAGTGGGGCCCACAGTCTGACCTGATATGTGCCCCCAGCCAACTGCTGGGGCTGAAGTTGGACTGGGGTATGTGGTTATTTTCCCACTCGCTGGAGCAGGAGTCACTGTGGAGTGGTGCTGGCCCTGAGTGGGGCTGCTTGCCTACTGGCAGTCTTGTGGCACCATTTTGGATGGACTCTGACCAAGAGCGTATTAGAGGGGGCAGGTCCACAGGAGAGCACAGGGGTAGGGTGTGCCGTTAACAAGTTAGATGGAGAGTGTTGGTGCTGCACTGGTTCCTACAGGTGTCCATGTGTCCAGGCTGTGGGGATGGGGAGGGAAATAGCACTTGCCAGCTCCTTTGTTCTGGGACAAGTCTCCTAAAGATCCTTGCCCCTCCAGCATACTCTCTGAGATTAGTAAATACATCTTCCTCTGATATACCCCATGTGTTTTTCAAACTGCTGCTTCTATGCTGTATCTCAGTGGGGCTATTGGTTGTGCTGTCTCTTTAAGGGTGGGGCCTCAGTGTCCTCTTGCCCTCCTGGCTCTCCCAGAGCAGAGCCAACTGATTTTCAAAGTTCTAGGTGTTCAGTCCTGCTGATTGTAAGGACTTGTAAAGTTCTAGGTGTTCAGTCCTGCTGATTGTAAGGACTTGTGAAACCATGCCCCTCTGGTTTTCAAAGCCAAATGTTATGGGGATTCGTCTTCCTCGTGTGGGTTCCCCGCACCTGGCGTGCCTGGTGTGAGGGTTTGTTTCTCTCCTCTTCTGGCACCTGCCATGTCCCTCCCTCCCACGGACAGTCCTGTGGGTCCATTTAGCTTCCAACCGTATCTCTGCCCTTCCCACCCTCTTCAGTGTGGCCTCTTCTGGACATTTAGCTGTGGAGAGCCTGTTCTGTCCATCTTTAGGTTGTTTTCTGGGCTATTTACACTGATGTGGGTGTACCTAGGGGTATTCTTGGGACAAGGTGAGCTTAGGATCCTCCTATTCAACTGTCTCCTCTGGAAAGTGTATTACCCCAAAGTTTTCAAAGTGTGTTTTTCTTGAGCTAGGTTACAGGTTTTTAGTTTCCTTTTTTCCTTATTTATAATTTAATTTTTTTGTAATGAGCATGTATTTTTCTTAAGAATAGAACTTCTAAAGCGTATGTACTCAGATATAGTGGTGCTTAGGAAGTAGAAAAGTCCATAAAACCTCAGTTTTTGACCTATTGCCTCTGCTCTGGAGCAAGCGTGAAGGAAGACAAACTTTGCATCATTGATATGATAGAATGAGCGAGCAGCGTCTTTCCTAGAGTGCATTGGAAGAATTGGGGGATAATGGGCACAGCGTAGTGTTTTTGTTTGTTTGAGGTAAACCCTCAGAATAGCAGGTGTATCCACAATCAAAGGTAAGCACCCAAAACACCTAGAGCTGAATGGAAATGAACTTTTAAATGCCTATTATTTTTCTGATTAAATTCCCCACATCTTTGTTAATTTGTATTAGTACAGTGATATATTGTTTGGCATCTGTTTGTAAGTTGTTTCATTTTGTATGTTTGGTGTCCCTGAGCAGCTTGTGGGTTTTTCAAGGGTATGGGATCTTGGCTTTTATTCCAGTTCCTGCTCTCCTAGAACCCAGTAATGGTGCTTTGCATCCAGCAAGGACACAGCCAGTAGAAAATGAAATGGTTATATTGGCAGAAATCAGGAGACACTTTAATCACCTAGCCCTGCCATGTATTTGTAGCCAGAAAGATTTTCTGTATTTTATTCTAAAACTAAAGTTGTTATTTTTGGCAGGGTGTCCTCACCATCTAACTGCCTTATAATTAACAAATGAACTGCTGTTTTTGGCATACATTTTAGATTAAGTCCATTTTTGTATGTTAGGTACTTATTTTTGTACAACAAACTGCCACAAACTTAATGGCTTAAAACAATGCACATTTATTATTTCACAGTTTTTGTGGGTCAGAAGTCTAGGCGTACCTTAGCTGGGTCCTCTTTGTATGGTCTTACAGGGTGATAGTTGAGGTCCCAACCAGGCTTTGTAGTCATTTGGAGACTTAACTGGGCGAGAATCTGCTTCCATGTTCACTCAGGTGTTTGTCAGAATTCATTCCTTTTGGGTTCTGAAGACAGAGGGCCCCCTGGCTTCATGTTGACTGGCAGCTGCTCTCAGGTCCTAGAGGCCACCCACAGTTCCTAAAGGCCACCCACAGGTCCTAGAGGCCACCCACGGTTCCTAGAGGCTACCCACAGTTCCTTGCTACGTGGGTTTTCCCAATATGGCCACTTACTTCAATCAAGCCAGCAAGGAGTCTCTAAAGCCAGGCGGCTAACAAAATGAAGTCTGTACAATGTAACCTAATCACAGGAGTAATATCCCACCACTTTGGCCATTTGTATCATTTAGAAACAAGTCACAGGTCCCACCCACACTCTGAGTGAAGGTATTATACAAGAAGGTGAATACTAGGAGGAGGGCATCATGGGGATCCTTGGGATTTATTTATCAGCCACACTTTGTGATTTATTTTAAAGTATATACCAGGAATTTATGCTGTCCTAGGTTAGACATTTTATGATTATTTTATATATATATTTTAAATAACTGACACGAGTATTTGATTTACTACAGCTGGACTCATTGCTAACGCACATGATTCTGTGCTTAACTGGTAGTCTGAAAGAGCACCATTTCAGTGACTTGTCAGGGAACATTTCCTAGGACTTGCTGATGCTGAAAACCAAAGCTCCCACAACTGTGGGAACCGTATTTATGGAGAATTGCCTACAAATTATGTCACCTACCCATTCCTACAGAAATTCTACAACCTTTCTCTAAGCCAGACCTTTGTAGATCTGCTTACCTGAGTCCAATCACTCTGCCTCCCTGTAGCAGCGCTTTGGCAGGATTGTGCTTTGGCTTGAAATCAGCCTATAGCAATACAGCCCTGTGAAATGTGTTGCTATAGATGGTGTAATGTAATGTCTGGTCTCAGTACCAGGAATACTTGTACTTCTCTTGTTTGGCTTATTTTCTGAAGACACTGTAAATCATGTAACTGCTTTTCTTCCTTCACATTAGCCAATTTTGTGGCTTTGCTATTAGCAAGTCCTCCAGACTTTCAGTAGGCATTTTGTGTACTAACCTTTACTCCTGGCCTTGTTTTTACCTTTCCACCTTTTTAAAAAATCTTGCCCTGATTTCCTGACCTTTTGTCTTATTTATAATTTTTATTTTATCATGAAATAAAGAGTATCATATTCATATAGTAAGCTACCTTAAATCCTTAACAAGGAGAAGTATAAACAACTTGTCTGAATGCTACAGAAGTCTCAAAGTAAACATTAAAGCTATGCCCATAGAAACCAAAGCATTTTTCCTAAATGGAAGGGTAGATACTGTGCTGAATGATTTGAACCCACAAAAGCCACTGCTGTGCTCAGTAGTGAGTCAGAAAGATCATTCTTCCATGGCAGTCACTTGCCTTGGCTAAAGGGAATACCAGTCCAAATGGCTAGGTGCTGAGAAGTTAGAGAGGAGACGTTAAGCTGGGGTGGTAGTGGCGACTGGTCTTAAACTAGAACTGGCATAATGCAAGGAGGAGGGGTGAAAACAGAGAGAAGGAGGGACCCTAAGAGGAAGGTTCATTCCTTACGGATCTTATTTGCCCTCAAGTTCCCGCTTTTTGCAGGGATGGTTCTTGGGTTGCTGGTCCCCCTCTCCTAGTCATCCTTGTCAGTTCAGGGCTGTATGCAAGATCTGGTAGAACGGGTTTGAGAAGCTATGCACAGGGGCAGTGTATGGGCAGAATTTTCTATGGAGCCCAGTTGATTGAAGAAGGGTACCATCCTGCAAGTTATCAGCCCATGCCAAAGGGGAGAGGATAGAAACATTTGGCCAGGAGGGAAGCCAAGGCTTCAAGTTTGGATGGATGGAGATTACCTGTCTAGCTGAGGGGGTGATTTAAAGTTGGAAAGGTCAGGGGCCAGTGGATGAAGGAAGTTAGAGTGAAGAAAAAGCTATGGAGTGAGCGAGGGTGGGCAGTTGAGGAAACGAGTTTGTGCACCCAGGGAATGTGGCAGATGGTGGCAGGGGCAGCTTCTTAAACCACAGTAAATGCCGCACCCTATTTCTTCCTAGGAAAAGGCCAATTAAAAACTTCCTGGGAATTGACAGTTGTGACATGTTACCATTAAGATGGAATTAGCCATTAAATTAATGTCTGACTCTACTTGCCTGACGTCTACATTGTCTCTTTTTGGCCAGAATGGAGCCTCTAAAAATGTTTTATTCAAATGTCACACTATGCTTTCTTCCAGTAACCATGACCCCAGAGAAGAACTGTTGAAGCAGTTGTTGTTGTCAAGTGAATAAAATTGAGAAATAATCCCACATTCAAATAAAAATAGAACTTTTTTTCAGGACTAGTATTGGAAAAGGCTAAGCTAAAAATCTATCAGATTTCTTTCCATTCCCCCTGACTTCTTCCAAGATGGCTTGATTTTTCATTCTTTTTTTTTCTCTGCTACATTGCTTTCGACAAATCTTGATCTAATTTTTAAATTTAAGGAATGATAAGGTAATGTAAACACTCTTTTGCCCATTCCTTATTAAATTATAAAGCAAGAAGGAAGCCTAACATTGAATACCTGTTAGGTACCAGGATCTTTATATACATTAACCCCCTAAATCGTAGCAACAGCCCTGTGAAGTAGGAATGATGTATTTGTTACAGATGGGGGAAACTGACAATCTATAGTCAGACAGGGTCTAAGTTTGTCCAGAGTCACATAGATGTTAATTGGGGGAGCCACAAATCAAGTCCAGAGCTTTCTCGTTTCAGAACCCTTGTGGTTGGCTACTCCGTTGACACCGACCTCTTAGCGTTGTCAGGATTAAATAAGACAATGAGGATTAAGGTACTTAGCAGAGTAATATACATAAATTACATAAATAGCTCAATAAAGAGCAACTGCTATAACTACCACCACCAGTATTCTGCTTTCCAAGTAGTTGAGACTGGCTGGAATACAGATTGTGTGAATAACTCACTACAGAGTCTGAATCATTGAGATATATTTAATGTATTAGCGATGCTCACTGAATGTGAGCCATATACCAGAGTCTTGTCTCATATTCTTGCTCTCTTTTCATCCTGACAACATTATAAAGTTGGTAGTTTTGCTCTCTCTGCTTTACAGAAGGGAGACTGAGCCTGAGAGAGATGGGGTTACTTGCTTAAAGTTATACCTAGAAAATGGCACAGAACTTGGCTCCAGGTTTGTCTAATTCCCAGATCTATGCTTTTGCTGCTCCACCTTCATGCCTCTCTATAATTGTTAAGACCAAATTACTGAGGTTATTTCTGTACCTCACCCACATGTTGTACTGTAGAAATAATACCCTCCACTCACTAGGCCATAATTTATGTGGATTTATTCAAAGATCCCACTAAAGAGAGTTTGGTTGTCATCACAAATTTCCAAGGACCGTAATAAGTCCTCTTGAAACTGATTTGTTCAGTTTTTCTATAATGTGACATAATGAGTTGGAAGAAATCTGGGAGTGTTAAATGCTCTGATTAAAGTCTTTGTCAGTCACCAGTTCTGATCTCTGTGGCTTCAAAATGGGATCAGAGGGTGGTTCAGAATTCAATGTAGACCCAGTTATCAGAGCATGCTTAGGGCTCAAAGGGATATATCAAAGGGTGGTCCTGAGAAATTCCCACATTACACTTTCATAGTTAAGATAACTCAGAGTCTTGAATAGTGAGGCCTGTGAAAGGGAAGTTCTAATCAATTCATAAAGAAAAGCTTTTGAATATAAACAGTTTACTTTTCTTCACCAAAGCCTATGGAATGAGAATGATGATTAAATATACAAAGAATACTAAAATTAACAAAGTACTCTGTATTTTGGAGGTTGAAAAAGCAATTACTGAAAAATGGTATTGGAACAACTGAGTTATTAGGAAGAGACTTCTCCCAGATTTGCTTAGCCATCCACAAGATAAATAACCCTCATGATGCGATATATCTGGGAAATAATTATTACTGTCAAATGACCTCTTGGTTAACAAGACAAGCCGGCATATTCAGAAGATGAAAGCCCAAAGAGCCTGCCTGTGCAGAGCTGGGCAGGAGAATCTCATGCCAAGAATGATGATCTCTGGGTCTTGCTGGGAGAGAAAGCCTCCAGCATATGTCTCTGTTGGTATCCCCTAAAACACTCTCCTGCTTTTCTCCAGGAGAAACAGCCACAAGAAATGACAGAGATATGTCCTAGAAATCATTGCACTGATTTTTAGAGGTGAGTTTACGTTACAGGGCATAACAGTAGGTCATAGAATTGTTCCATTTCCATATATCAAATTCTGCAGGGAAGCCATGTTAGTTTCCTCTATTCAATAAACTACTGAGTATTCTCTCTGCCCAGAGATAGCTCTGGGTGTCATCCTCTGCCTTCTCCAGATGCTAGCCTGTGGACTCAGCCCCAACCAGCTCTGAGGCAGAAAGGATGTTAAGAAGTCCCATCCCTACGATCAGGTGAGGCCTGGAACTACTTCTGCTACCAGGCTTATATTCACTATGCCTGAGGTGAAACCCTCTTCCCCCATCCGGGCCATATGACTGGGTAGTTGTCTAATTTTTCTCCACCTTTTTGCCCACCAGTTCTCCACTCTTTCATAAACCTTCCATCAGGCTATATTCTCCCTGGAGCCTGGGGCTGGCCCTTATAATCTCAGCTGCTCATTGCTTCTCAGGCTTTTAGCTAAGATCAAGTGTCATCTCAGCTGCTCAGTTTCCAGTTCTGCAGTGCTGATGCGTGCTGCCAGCTGCCTTGGCCTATGGAAGCTGGCCCCTCTTGAGAGTCCTAGTTCCCCATGAGCCTGTGGGCTACATATAGTGGACTGTTGGCCACTTTATTCAGAGACCGGACCTTTGCCTGTTCACAGCTTTCTAGTTCACTCCTCTAGCTCACTGTAGAGGTCCTGTATGGCTCCTGTCTGAACTTGCAGTGCTTTTAGATCATTGTGCCTAGATGGATAACTATTCATCTCTGTGATATGATGGAAAGAACAGGAAAAGAGTGATTTTTCTAATTATAGTTAGCAATGGTCTTTTTCTTCAAAGACCTTTTGTGTGAGCTGGAACAGCTTCTCTTACGTACCATTTACTGATAGGTCTCATAACTTTGGGTGTGTTCATGAACTCAGGGCAGACAATTGGGACAACAGACATGGGTTCAAATTGCAACTCTGTTATTAATTGTCTAGGACCTTGGGTAAGATGCATTACTCTACTGGATCCTAGTTTCCTCGTCTATAAAAATGGTGGTGATAATGGTTATATATACCTCGTGATAGTGGCGCGAAGATTAATGAAAGATTGGATGTGAAAATGTTTTGTGAATTGCTCTTTATCCTGTGGAAGAGAACCTTGCGAATGAATAGAACTTTATAAACTGTTTCTTGTATGTGAAGAAATACATCAGGGTATCAGCACGCCTAGTGACCAAAAAGTTTGCCCACCAACAGACTGGTGCTTATAAGACAAATAGTAGAGTTTCATATCTTAGCATGAGGTATAGGCTTGTGACTTGGTACATAGAAAATCAAAGATTATTAATTTGATGGCAGCCAAAGTTTGAGGAGGCAGTATGCAGTAGTAAAAAGGGCATGGGCTTTAGAGTTAGACGACCTGGGTTCAAATCTCAGCCTAGCTATTTAATGGCTAGGTGAACATGGGCAAATTAAGCAATCTCTTTGAATCTCAGTTTCATCAAAATAATGCTACCCCCACACTATTGGTTTTTTAAAAAATCCAATCTTTGTCTATTAACTAGAACAGTTAGCCCACTTATATTTAATGTATTTATGAATATATTTGGGATCAAATTTTTCATTTTATTGTGTAGTGTTCTTGGGACCTTTTTTCCTTTGTCTTTCAGCTAATTATTTTTAATCTTTTTGTTATTTTCCCTTTTGGAAGTTAGAAAGTTAGGTACTCTTTTTCTATTCATTTAGCTATTAGCCTATAAATTATGACATACACAAACAACTTATCAAAGTCTAAAGTAAGTCAAAGCTTTTATCCTACTCCTAGGTACTTCTCTTTTTAATTCCAATAGACATTATTATTGCTTTTATAGTCAATATTCATTTATGTTCCAAAATTCTTATATTTCGTTCTCCCCTCCCCACCTTAAGCTTAAATATTTTATTGCCTGGTATTTAAAGTCTGTCATGTTTTACTTCTCTTTTTAATTCCAATAGCCATTATTATTATTGCTTTTATAGTCAATATTCATTTATATTTGCCCACATTTTTACTACTTTCTTTATTCTTCATTCCTTTTTACACCTCAGATATTCCATTTGGTATATTTTCTTTTGGCTTTAAGTAAATCTTTTATACTTTTTAAGTAAAAGTATGACTAATGCATATTATTATTATTACATTGCCTGTGATTGTCTCTGTTTTGTATGAATTCTTGAAAAGTATTTCTGTAGGGTATAGAATTCTGGGATAACAGTTACTTTTGTTCAGCACATTGAAATAGTATACTGTCTTCTTTTGTTGGTATTGAGAGCTCAGCTACTTATTGGTTATTCCTCTAAAGGTAAGTTTTGTGTGTGTGTGTGTGTGTGTGGCTACTTTTTTTTTTTATAGGTAGGTTCTATGCCCAACATGTAGCTTGAACTCACAACCCCAAGATCAAGAGTTGCATGCTATACCGACTGAGCCAGCCAGGCATCCCTCTGGGCTACTTTTAAGGTTGATCGATTCTCTTTCACATACACATACAACCTCTTCTGTCCCCCAACTCAACTCCATCTCTGCTCAGTTTCATTATTATGTATCTAGGCAGGGATTTCTTTTCCTTTATCCTCCTTGGAATTCACTGGACCTTTTGAATCATAGAATTTGTGCCATTATTCTGCCTGTGGTGACTATATAATTTATTCTCCCAACCAGGACTCTCCTTAAAGTGGAAGGAGGGGATATTAAGTACTAAGCTGGGGATAACAAGACTTGAGTTAGACTGTCCCAAGGAAACAGGATATATGTGGTCACCATACCTCTGTCCCTCCAGCCATCTTATGCTTACACTTTACAGGGTATATCTTTTTTTAGTCATTTACTCTTGACCTTTCAGTGTTTTCATAGTTTGTCTCTTGTTGGCAGCATATGGTTCAATTTTGCTTTTTGATCTACTCTGACAATCTGTTTCTTTTAATT
Organism: Zalophus californianus; assembly: GCF_009762305.2. Lineage (NCBI taxonomy): Eukaryota > Metazoa > Chordata > Mammalia > Carnivora > Otariidae > Zalophus > Zalophus californianus. Next base: position 13,354,470 of record NC_045612.1, read on the forward strand.
GAAGTGGTTATACCATTAGTTTAATCTAATTATTGATATGGTTGGATTTAGGGTTACCATTTTATTGTTTTCTGTTTGTTTCTTCTGGGTGTTGTTGTTGCTGTTGTTGTTGACCCTGTCCAGTTCTTCTCCCTCATTTTGATTATTTGAGTATATTTTTGTATTCTGTTTAATCTATTGACTTTTTAGCTGTAATGGTTTGTATTAGTTTTTAGTGGTTGCACCAGCAATTAAAATATACATTCCTGAACTTTACTAGTATATTTAGAACTAATATTGTACTATTTCATGTAAAATGTAGAAAGTTTTTAATGATATCATTTCCCTTTAATCCCCACTCTCATCCTTTATAATTGTCCTATGTATTAAATCTACCTACATTGAAAATTAGACAAGAAAATGTTACTCTTTTTCTTTAAACAGTTGTATGTATCATAAAGAATTTAAGAAGTAAACCATTTCTAATGCTTTTCATTTGTTCTTAAAGAGTCAAACTTCTCTCTAGTACTATTCCTCTTCAGTCTAAAAAAACCACCACAATTGGGGCACCAGGGTGGCTCAGTCATTTGAGTGTCTGACTTTGGCTCAGGTCATGATCTTGGAGTCCTGGGAGCGAGCCATGCATCAGGCCCCACACTGAGCCCCATGGCAGGCTCTGTGCTCAGCAGGGAGTCTGCTTGTCCCTCTCCTTCTGCCCCTCCCCCTGCTTGTGCTCCCTCGTGCACGCTCGTGTGTGCGCGCTCTCTCTCTCTCTCTCAAATAAATAAATAATATCTTAAAAATCAAAAAATAAAAAATGCTAAGATGTATTTTCTTCATTTTCTTTTTGCTGAAAATGTATTTATTTTACCTTTATTCCTGAGGGATATTATCACTGGACATAGAATTCTGGGTGACTTTTTTTCTTTCTTCACTTTCAATATGCTATTCCACTATCTTATATTCTTCATATTTTCTGATGAAAAAAATCTATGGTCATCTCCTATCACTGTCATCAGATAAATGCAAATTAAAATCACTTTGTGGGACTTGTAGCTTCTGATATGGTGGTATAACCTCAACAGACCAGTCTCCTGCTGGTAACTTCACTTGACAAAATACAAAAATAACCACCTGAGGACTGATTGAAAAAATGTAGGCAGACAAACTGTGGAGGAGAGCTGAAACTTGGAGAAGAAATGGGCATGGATGTGAGTTGTGCTTTTTGTTTTTGTGGCCTTGCCCCAAGGGCAGGCATCAATTGTTCAGTGAGACAGGACAGCAAAGGCAGCCTCAACTCAGAAAAAAAAGATGCTGGCTTTCTGGTTAGGAGAACCAGGGAAAGAAACCCAGGCAACCATGACTACAGAGTGAGGGATAATTCCCAGACGGGAGAGAGCTGGGGGGAGGGATCTCCTAATCATGTATATGAATACCATGGAAGTCTTAGGCTGACCTGTGAGCCACAGATGTACAGAATAGACTCAAAGGAACAGAGTAAAACTTAAAGACTTGATCTGATATTTAAACCGCAATCACCCATAGATCATGGTTATTTTGTTTGCATTGTGTAATTATCATTCGGTTGAAGGTTTTTTTTTTTTTTTTAGTTCTCTGTTATTAATTTCTATTTTCATTCTATTCTGGTTAGAAAACATATTCTGAATGGTTTCAGTATTTCAAAATGTGTTGAGGTTTTCTTCAAGGCTCAGCATACCATTTATATCAACGTGGATGGAACTAGAGGTATTATGCTGAGCAAAATAAGTCAATCAGAGAAATACAATTATCATATGGTTTCACTCATACGTGGAATATAAGAAACAGGGAGGAGAACCATAGGGAAAGGGAGGGAAAACAGAATGGGAAGTCATCAGAGAAGGAGAAAAACCATGAGTGACTCTTTTTTTTTTAGGAAACAAACTGAGGGCTGCTGGAGGGAAGGCTGGTGGGGGGGTGGGGTAATTGTATGATGAGCATTAAGGAGGGCACATGATGTGTTGAGCACAGGGTGTTATACACAACTGATAAATTATTGAACACTACATCTGAAACTAATGATGTACTCTAGGTTGGCTAATTGAATTTAAATTAAAATAAAAGGCTCAGCACATAGTAGATTTTAATAACTGTTCCATGTGCCCTTGAGAAAATGTAAATTCTGGCTTTTTGGTTGCAAAACTCTATAAATGAATATTATATCAAGTTTGCTAATTGTGCTTTTCAGAACTTTTATATGTATACTGATTTTTTTTTGTCTGCCTGTTCTATCAGCTATTACAATAGATGGGTTAGGATTCTTTTATGATTGTAGAGTCATCTATTTCTCTTCTTTCCTCAGCTTTTTCACTTTTATAATACTTAGAAGCTATATTATTATGTTATACAGTTTTAAGATAGTGATATTTTCTTTTTGATGATTTTAACCTCTTTATCATCATAAAGATATTAAAGAGCTATTGACTTATCACTACAAAATGTTGCTCTTTATCTTTAATAATGTTTATTGCCTTAATATTTACTTTGCCTGATATTAGTGTAGTTATGCCAACCTTCTTTTAGCTGATGTTTGAATGACATATTTTTTGAGTCCTTTTACTTTAGACCTTTCTATGTTCTTATATTTTTAAGAAAGTGTTTTTTGTAAGCATGTTATAGTTAGCTTTAAAAAATTATAACACCTTGGGGCACCTGGGTGGCTCAGTTGGTTAAGCATCTGCCTTCGGCTCAGGTCATGATCCTGGGGTCCTGGGATCGAGCCCCATGTCAGGCTCCGTGCTTAGCTGGGAGCCTGCTTCTCCCTCTCCCTCTGCCCTCTACCCACCCCCCCCCCCGCTTGTGCACGCACGCTCTCTCTCAAATAAATAAATAATATCTTTTAAAAAATTATAACAGCTTTACTGGGATATAATTTGCATACTATACTATTCATGCTTATAAGTACAATTCAATGGTTTTTAGCATATCCACAGAGTTGTGAAAACAACACCACTAATTTTAGAACATTTTCATCACCCCAAAAAGAAACTCTGCATCCATTAGTCTTTTCCAATTTTCTCCTCACCCCAAGACCTTAGAAAACATTAATGCTCTTTCTGTCGCTATGGATTTGCCTGATGAGATATTTCATATAAATAGAAACACATAAAATGTGGTTGTTTGCATTTGACTTCTTTCAGTTGGCATAATGTTTATAAGGTTCATTCACATTGTAGCATTTATTAATCCTTCATTCCTTTTTATGGTTGAAAAATATCCCTTTGTATGTATATACCACATTTTTAAATCTGTTTATTACTTGATTGACATTTCAGTTGTTTCCACTTTTTGGCTATCATGAATGATGCTGCTATGAACATTCATGTAAAGGTTTTGTGTGGACATATGTTTTCAATTCTTTTGAGTATACACTTAGGAGTGGGATTGATGGGTTGTATCATCAAAATATAGGTTTTATATTTTGAAGAACTGTCAAACTGTTGGGCTCCCAATTCTATTCTGCTGATTTATGTTTATTTTTATGTCAGTATCACAATGTCTTAATTACTATAGCTTTGTAGTAAAATTTGAAATCAAGAAGAATAAGTCCTCCAACTTTGTTCTTTTTTGTGATTGTTGTGCTTATTCTAGATCCCTTGTATTTTCATTGATCAGCTTGTCAATTTCTGTACAAAGCCAGCTGTGATTTTGATAGGAATTGCATTGAATTTGTAGATAAATGTGGAGAGTATTGCCATCTTGATGATATTAATTGTTCCAATCCATGACCTTGGGGTGTTCTTCCATTTATTCAGGTCTTCCTTAATTCCTTTCAACAATATTTTGTAGTTTTCAGTGTGTGTGTCTCGCACTCCTTTTGAAAAATAAATTTGAAAAATTTATTCCTAAGCATGTTATTCTTTTTGATACTATTGTAAATGGAATTTTTCTCTTAATTTCAGAAAGTGCATTGGTAGTATAGGAAGCAAAATTGATTTTTGTATATTAATTTTTAACCTGCAACTTGGCTGAAATTGTATTCTAATAGGTTTTTTAAAAGATTTATTTATTTATTTGAGAGAGAGAGAGCATGTGCATGAGTGGGGGGAGGGGCAAAGGGAGAGGGAGAGAGAGAGAATCCTCAAGCAGACTCCCTGCTGAGCGTGGAGCCCAATGTGGGGCTCAACCCCCAGACCCTGAGATCATGACCTGAACTGAAATCAAGAGTCAGCTACCTAATCGAGCCACCCAGGCACCCTGATAGGTTTTTTTGGAGGGAGGGGCGGGATTCCTCAGGATTTTGTGTATATAAGATTGTATCATCTGTGAATAGAGATAGTTTTATTTTTTTTCTTTTCCAACTTGGTATCTTTTATTTCATGGCTAACTCTCCATCCAGTAAAATGTTGAATAGAAGCAATGAGAGTGTACATCTTTGTCTTGTTCCTGATGTTAGTGGGACAACATTCATTTTGTTTTCCCTAGTGCATATGATGTTAGCTGTAGGTTTTTCATAGATATCCTTTTTCAGGTTGAGAAAATTTCTTCTGTTCCAAATGTGTTGAGTGTTTTGATCAGGAAAGGGTGTCAGATTTTGTCAAATGCTTTTTTTTTTTTGGCATCTATTAAGATGATCATATGATTTTTGTCCTTTATATTAATAATATTAATACGGATTATTATATTAATTCTCGTATTTTTATTACATTTTTACTTTAATTCCAGTTAACATACAGTATTATATTAGTTTAAGATGTACAATATAGTGATTCAACACTTCCATACGTCACCCTGTGTAATTTTCAAATGTTCAATCACCTAGAATTCCCAAGGTAAATCTCTTATGGTCATGAGTGTATAGTCCTTTTCCTATGTTGCTGAATTTACTTTGCTAGTATTTCATTGAGAATTTTGGCATCCATATTCATAAGATGATATTGATTTGTAGCCTTATTTTCTTGTAATGTCTTTATCTGGTTTTAGTAACAGTGTGTATAGTTGTGTTTTTGTTTTTGTCTGTCTTGTCTGGTTTTATAATCTTAGTCTTTTACTTGGAACAGTTAGCCCCTATATGTTTATTGTAATTACTGATATGACTGATATATGTCATGTTGTCATTCATTTCCTTCTTGGCCCATCCATTTTATATTCTTTTTATCACCCTTTCTTACTTTCTTTTGGGTTAATATAAAAATATATTGTGCTGTTTTTTTTCTTATAATTTGTTATACTTTTTTTTTTTTTTGCTATTCTCTTAGTGGTTAGTCTAAAGATTTAACATGTGTTTATGAATTAGTTCATTGGACTACAAATTGTTATTTTGCATTATCCCCATAACCTTAGAGTCTTAGAATGTGTAAATTCTATTTACTTCTGTTATTGTTGTCATTTTGTTATTAATATTCTTAATGATAGTCAATGTGAATTCTACAAGACACTATTATTTTTACTTTGTGAAGTCAATACTTATTTATATTTATCCACATATTAGTCCATTTCTGTGTTCTGTATTCCTTCCTACATTTCCAGATTTCCTTCTGGGATCCTTTTCTTCTGTCTCAAGGACTCCCCTTATTTATTTAGTGTAGGGCTTGAAATGGTTGTATACACTTTAGATATGTTTTTAGGGTCATCTAGTCCAATTGTAACTGAAGCTCTCTCAAGCATTTAAAATATGAGTTTTGTAATGTATCCATATTTAATTAGTTATTACAGCAAGTGTATTTATTACTGTGATTTATTGTATTCTACCTGGAAGCAGAAGTTGTGAGATTATTTTACAACATCTGTTCCTTTCTTTTTTTTTTTTAAAGCAGACTCCACACTCAATGTGGTGTTTGAGGTTGTGACCCTGAGATCAAGAGTCGTGTGCTCCACTAATTGAGCCAGCCAGGCACCCAAGAACACTTTCTTTAAAAGTAAACTCTGTGCCCCATGTGGGGTGTATACTCACAACCTCAAGATCAAGAGTCATATGCTCTACCAACTGAGCCAGCCAGGCACCCCTAAATGTCTGCTTCTTAAACTTGATTATAACTTGCCTGGAGGTAGGAATGTTGTCTGCTGTGCTTGTTTTGGGTTGTCTGACATTTATAAGTTATTTGTGAATAAATTAATGAATAGGTGAGGTAATGTCTGTAAACTGCTGGTCAGATAGTAGGTATTTGAAAAAATAAATGGTTCTTCTCTATCTTAACTCCCTAATTCCTGTTCACTTTATATCCTAGTAAGGTGGGGGCTAAAATTTGCACCTATTATCAGTTATTTTTGCCTTTGAATAGAGGGCAAAGAGAATGGAATAGAATATTTATTAATAGATATTAATAATAGAATATTCTATTTGAATAGAGCAAGTAATAGCATAGGGAAGGCTACAGGGCTGGGATGTTGAGGTACAAATGACCTGACTTGTACAGGTTTGCTGGAGCTCAGTGACTGAGAACATGAGGATTTGACCTTTTTCATTTTATGGTTTTGAGATTTGGGTTGCAGTGGTGGATGATTTGTGAAGTAACCACTCTCCTATTTCCGCTGCAGACACATGTTAAGTTGTACTTAATCTATTTATGAATTCAAACTGGAGGATGTGATGATAATCACTTAGCATCCTCTCTGTGTAAGAACCTGCAAATGAGCAAAGGAGCCTGGGGAAAGTGAAGTGCATAATATGAATACATGGATAAAAGGAGCAGAGAGGACCCCATTCTATCTAGGTTACATAATAAGGTTTTTGACATATAAGAAAATAGTGGTGTATAAGTAGCTGGCTTTCAGTATGTATCTCAGGTCTTTGTAAAAGTAGTTGCTGCCTCCCTGCATTCTAGAATCAAGAGCCATATTGGTAGGGTATAGCCAATTATAAGTTAGCCAACCACTCTAGTTATCGATTGTTATGACACAAATTGAGGATAAAGGATTTATACTTGGTCATTTTTCAGAAAGGATATTCTAAGAGACATTCATTAGCTTGTCTGAAATTCTTAAATTATTATCCTCAAAGTTGTGACATTTTTAGAAGAGAAGCATCATATTGCTTCCAAAGATAATACATCATAGCAGATGAAACATAAAAGGAAAAAAAAAAGAAACATAAAAGGAATTTTTGAGTGATTCAACACAATGATGTTCTTTTGCTTTTTAAAACACTTTATTTCTGGGTGGAGCCAATAGTTTCTACATTTTAACAATTCCATTTGCTCTCCCATCTTGAGACTCAAGTTAAAATAAGCTCCTCCTAGTTCTCCCGGTAGTTCAGCTTATACCTGGACAGCATGGTTAAATTTATAGTGCTCACTCCCATTCATTATCTTTTGGGTCTCATAGTAATCCTTTGAGATAGGCAGGGAAAAGAGTAGCTATCTGTCTTACAGGTGTAGAAACCAGGAAACTGAGTTCTTGCCTTTATTCTACTCTGCCATCTGAGAAGCTGGGTTTATGTGGACTAGGTTGGTTATTATTTGTTCAGCCATTTTAAACCCCCACATTTCAATTTTAATATATTGGAGAGGAAATGAATAAATACATTTTTTAATTCTTGCTGGATCAAAAGACCTTTTTTCTCAAATATTTAATTAGACTTGTGTATAGTAACCGACCTTGAACTCTGCTTTCATCTGAGAGGCCCTGTCACAGTAAAATAGGTCTGGGAAGAAAAATATCAAAAGGTAAAAAAGAAAAAGAATGCAGGTTGAGATGAAATGCTTGATTTAAAGAAAAATTCTTGCAACAATAGCTTTCCCACTCAAATGATAGAAATAAGTGGTAAGAAAGGCAGGGTTTTACAGCAGAAAGGGCAAACATGATTATTAATTCATTAGGAAACCACATTTCCCTCCTGTAGCATTGATCATTTTCCTTCTGTTGAGTCTCATCTGTTTTTCTGTTGATGGTGAACTATTAGGCGAAAAAATAATCAGAGTTGGTAACTGTTTATAACTGATTATATCCATTTGATGTAGCAAAATGAAGTTTCAACCAGAGGTTGGATGAATCTGCCTTTTTTTTTTTTTTTTTTAAGAGAGGGATTGCGGGGAAGGACAGAGGGAGAGGGAGAGAGAATCTCAAGCAGGCTCCATGCCCAGAACAGAGCCCAATGAGGGGCTCAACCCCACAACCCTGAGATCATGACCTGAGCAGAAATCGAGTCAGACACTTAACCAACTGAGCCACCCAGGCGCCTCTGAATCTGCCTTTTTTGTATGGTTAATCGAATTGTCAGTAGCGCTTCATCATAAGCTTTGCAAGTTATTTTTACAAAACATTAGGCCAACAAAATTGACCTTTGCCCTAGTAGTGACCCAGGGACTGGAAACACCTCTGCTCAGCCACCTCACGCCCCTTCTTGTCTCTATTGCTTCATTGCTGACTGGTATAGGTTGTGTGTGTGTGTGTGTGTGTGTGTGTGTGTGTGTGTGTGTGTGTGTGTGTGTGTGTGTGTAGTCCCCAAATAATTGGTTGAGTGAACCTTTTATTCAGTGTATAGTTACTTTAATAGCCTTATTTTTATTCTGAATTTACTGTTGCCTTGGGATTTAAATTCATTTATTCATTTAGTGTTTATTGAGCACTCACTATGTGTTAGGTACTGTTCTAGGCCCTAGAGATAAATCAAAAAATAAGATAGGAATAACTCTTTGACCTCATAGAATATACATTCAAGTGTCAGGGGAGACAGAATCAAACAGTAAATAAAACATACAGTATGTTGGTGAAAAGTGTCATGGAGTCAAAAAAAGGAACATAGAGGGACAGGGAGTGTTTCTGTGGTATATGGGAGAAGGTGTCATTTGGAACTGGGTAACAAGCGAAGGCCTCACTGATAAGGTTCCATTTAAATAAAGATTTAGAGGAGTTGAGGGAGTGATGCATACAGACCCCTGAGAAGGAATATTCCAGGCAGAGGCAGAATAGCAAGTGCAAGGACCCTGAGTTGGGCCTACGTATAGCCAGTCATGTGAAATGCCAGGTGAGTGGAGCTGAGTGAGGGAGATGGAACATGGTAGCAGACAAAATCATAGATCACAGGGAGGCCCAGATCATGGAAGGTTTTGTAGTCCAATGCAAGGATTTGAACCTAGATTCTGGAAGAAGTTGGGAGCCAGTACCAGAGTTTGCACAGAGAAGTGATATGATCTGGCCTGTGTTACCTGGATCACTCTGCCTGCTGTGTTGAAAACAGACTTAAAGAAGCATGGGCCGGAACAGCTCAGTGAGGAGGCTGTTGCAGTAGTCGAGGGCAGAGATGATGGTGGCCAGACCAGGGTGGTAACTGTGGAGGGAGTGAGAAGTGATGGGGTTCTAGATGTATTCTGAAGGTATTGCCAGGAGGATTTTCTTGTACATGAGGTATGGGTGTGAGAAAATGAGAGGAGTCAGGATGACTCTAAGGATTTGGCCTGAACCACAGGAAGGATGGGATTGTTATTAACTTAGAAAGGGAAAATTGAGGAGGAGCAGGTTTTAGGGGAAAGTCTGGGTTTTTGGTTTTAGACATGTTAAATTTGAGATGCCTGTTCAATATTCAGGTGGAACTATTGAGGCAGCTGGATACACACATCTGGGCTTCAGAAAGAACTATGTGTGTACATCTGGGAGTTGTCTGCCTATAGATGGGACTTAAAGACATGGGACAGATGAGATCACCGAGAGAGTAAGTGTACAAAAGGAGAGATATCCAAAGACTGGGCCCTGGAGCCCTCTAGCATTTAAAGGTCAGGGAGATGGGGAAGAGCTAGCAAAGGCGACTAAAACAGAGATGGCAGTGAGGTGATCTTAGAGACCCCAAGTGGGTGCCTGACAGAGTAAATGCAGAACAGAATTCGTTTCCAGGAGTCTGTCACTCTATTCGGCCTTTGGGGGGGGGGACTTGAGAGTGGACTATGTGTAAAGGGACCCTCGCTTATTTTTGAAGTTTGGGGAGAGATAATCCCCTGATAATTTGGTTACAAGATGGCAAAGACAGTGGGCAGTGACAAATGTGTCAAAACAACCATTGTAATGGGACCACTTTTTGTTCTAGTAAATGCAGTGTGTTTTAATTAAGACATTCTTGCATTCCATCATCATGACAGGTCAATTTAGTACTTTGTCAATTTCTTTCTTTCTTTCTTTCTTTCTTTCTTTCTTTCTTTCTTTCTTTCTTTCTTTCTTTCTTTCTTTCTTTCTTTCTTTCTTTCTTTCTTTTTCAATTTCGAGATAGGCTGAGGTAGGATGGGAATATAAAGGTCAGAATGAGGCAAGAGAGAGACTAACCATTTGGACATTTGACATCGTTTATTCTGACATTCAACAACACGTTACACGAAAGAGGACCCAAGAGCTGTTTTTCCCGTCTGCCACCATTAAATATCATGTCACCAGTGACAATTTGGAGGCTGATTCCATATCCCCATTTGTCTGAAGAGCTATCCTTGATATACAAATATTTTCTGAAGCAGCAGGTCAAGGCCACGTGTGTTGTTAATTGAACACTCAGTCCCACGTTTGGTTCTTTGCTCTTTGAATTTTACCTTCCCTGAACTTCCCTGCCGGTATCTGTCATTTGTAAGAATCAATTTAGAAAATCAGTGAGCAGGTGCAAATTCTGAGAATACCTTCAAGTCCCAGGTGAGCTTGCCTAAAGCACAGTTGCCCTGCGGCATCCTTGCTGGTACCTAGGAAGAGTACTAATTACTCTCCAGTGCCTCTCCCCATCTGAGGATTTTGGTCAGAAAGACTCATTTCTAAAAGATGGCCTGGAGCAGATTTAAGCACAGAGCCCTGTAATTGGCGTGAGCGAGCAACAGTTGGACTTCCTGAATTAAGTTCTTCCATGGTTAACCAGAGCACGTCGAGACAGCACTGAGTGCCTCTTAGCTCCCAGAAGGAGAAGAGGAGGGGAGCAAAAGAAAGCAAAACAGTGAATGGTCTGACTGAAGTAGTCCACGGGCATTGTTTCTTGGATCTGTTTCTCCATGTGAACCCTTCTTTGAAAATAAAATATTCGAATTATAAACAGATAGTATAGCAGTTGGACTACATAATTTTTATAATTTGATGTAAAACTTCAAAAATCTGTTTCTGTGAATCATACCTTGAAGTGACAGGGCTTGATACTTGATCCTGTCAGGTTTTCTGGAACCTTCCTTTTCTTTTTGGGTTAGGCTTAGGGAATTTAGGCTTTTTTTGATTTCAATACTGAAATATTCTCTTGGTTATTACACATGTATGCGCACACAAAGTGTTCTGGTTTATGAGAGCTTTTCATTTCAAAAGAGAACCATCAAATTCGTGAAAGAAGAAAGAGTATAGAGTATGTGCTCAATTATAAGATGTCTCATTTTATATGGAATGACTCATGTTCTTAGGCAGGTAAGCTATATATAAACTCTTCCCATAAATAGATACTACATATATGAATCCAAGAGAAATTGTGACGGGAGAGAGAAGTACTGAGAGGGCTTCTGTGTTGGATTCTTGAGGCCACCGTTGTCCACGGGTACAAGGCAAGCGTGGCACCCAGGGGCCTTTTGGGTCACACTCTATACCCTTGCACTGCCTTGCTAAAAAGATCCTGGGGAAAGTGTTTCAAGTTTCTCCAATAGGCTTTCTTAGTTTGCTGAAATGAATATAATGAGATGTGGCAAGAGCCATACTTTACCAAGTTCCAGATTAGCAACACCATGGCCAACTCCATAAGGCCCTGCTAGAATCTCTGGAGCCCTGGTGGCTGGTCAGTCACCACCGTGTCCAAAACATCCATTTTCAAAAATGCCCATCATGCCCATCTGCAGGATTTGCACCTTATCCTAGTAGCTTCAGATTTTGACAACTAGATTGAAATACTGAAGTTCTAGGCAGTAAGACATCCTTTTCATTATAATTTCTCCTTATTTGATACAGTGTTCAGGTCCCACACTTAACTCCTGCTCAGTCTAGCAGGAAATGAGAATGAGGGGTTTTGCAGTTGTTTTCTCTGAGCGTCCTCTTATTGACTGGAGCATGCACAGCTGCAAATAAGGGCTCGTCTTTGTCACACGTCTCACCCCAGGTGTTGGCCTTGTTGACACCCTCGCTCCGGGGTCCCTCCCTGTCTGTCCACGCAGGCCTTTGCCTTGCTGTTTAATCTCAGCCATGCAGAGCAGTGTGTGAAGTTCAGATTTCAGTAGAGGCAAGACCTGATTATTTTGTCTCCTCTTTAGATTCATCTGTTCATTTATTCACTCATTCATTCAGACATTTTTCTGGAAATAACTGGGGGAAACATCCTGTGATACTTTGTATCAAGTGGTAAGTAGTACCTGAGAATTATAAAGTGGCAGATAAAACTGTTAAAAAGTTATAAAGCTGTAACTGCAAGTTGCTGAAGAAATAGGCGGGCTTCTGGAGAACCTGGGATAAGATTTGGGCATAGGTGATGAAGTTGTCTTCAGAAATGCACAGAACTATCAGTTGTTTAAATCTTCTCGCCCCTGGGATGCCTGGGTGGCTCAGTTGGTTAAGCGACTGCCTTCGGCTCAGGTCATGATCCTGGAGTCCCGGGATCGAGTCCCACATCGGGCTCCCTGCTCAGCGGGGAGTCTGCTTCTCCCTCTGACCCTCTTCCCTCTCGTGCTCTCTATCTCTCATTCTCTCTCTCTCAAATAAATAAATAAAATCTTAAAAAAAAAAATAAATCTTCTCGCCCCTTCTCCTTTGTTTCAGAGGTGGCGTCCTCCCTTCTTTGTGAACAAGTCCCACCTCCTCCCATTCCCTTCAGGACTCTGTTCCATCACTGTACCCTCTCTTCATAGTTCTTGAAGTTCTCTCTTTTTCTGGGGCCTTTCCCTTACCTGGAAAACATTCTCCAGCTTCCACTAGCCCCCAGGCAATGTCCATGACCTTATCATATCACAGCCCTTATCTGCTTTTAGTCAGCTTTCTGTACGTGCTACTGGGCTGAAAGTGCTTCTTGTGGGTTCAGTTGTGTTCCCCCCAAAATAGGTATGTTGAAGTCTTAGCCCCCGGTACCTCAGATTGTGACCTTATTTAGAAATAGTTTTTATAGGGGCGCCTGGGTGGCTCAGTCGTGCCTTCGGCTCAGGTCATAATCCCAGGGTCCTGGGATCGAGCCCTGCATCCTGCTCCAGAGCAGGGAGCCTGCTTCTCCCTCTCCCACTCCCCCTGCTTGTGTTCCCTCTCTTGCTGTGTCTCTCTCTGTCAAACAAATAAAATAAAGTAAAATAAAATAAAGAGAAATAGTCTTTATAGAGGTAATCAAGTTAAAAATGACATCTTTAAGGTGGGCCCTAATCCAATATGATTGCTGTCTACATAAAAAGGGGAAATTTGGACACAGGCAGACATGTACGGAGGGAAGACCATCTACAAGCCAAGAAACACTGGAGGCTATTAGAAGCTTGGAGAGGGACAACGAACAGATTTTCCCTCACAGTCCTCAGAAGGAACCATCCCTGCCAAAACCCTGATCTTGGACTTCTAGCCTCTGGAACTGTGAGACAACACATTTCTGTTGTTTAACCACCCAGTGTTGTTACTTTGTTATGGCAGCCCTAACACTCAAGTACAATGGGCACAACTATGGTTTCCTAATTAAATCCAAAGGCCTTTTCTTAATCTGGTCAACCCCTCTGTACATTTTAATCCTATTTGCCACCTCCCTTTTAAAATTTGAGAGTCAGCATGGTGAGGTGGCATAAACAGAGAGCTCTGGAGTTAGACAACCCCGGGCTCAAATTCTTGGGTAATTTAATTCATCTTCTCTATGCCCATTAAATGGAATTTGTATCTACCTCAAATGGTGGTTGTGAGGATTACATGAGCTAATGCATGAAAAATACATGTCCAATAAGCACAATATAAATAAAAACTTAATGTTAACTCTGTAGCCAAGTTGGGAAGGACCTAGACACTGAGAAGTTGGCTGAGATGACAAGTCAAATGGTAGGACCCTGGGAACGAGATTCTTGATGGTGCTTTAGCCAGGGTTAGTGTTTGCTCTTCCATGCTTCTACCATCCTCACTGTACCTAGCAGGCTGGATATTTTCATTTGTGCATTTCCTCTCCTAGTAGATTTTGAGGTCATTGGTAGTGGACATCGGAAATATTTGATGAATGGAGAAAGAACTGAATGGAACAAATCTAACAGAGCATTCTTGGCCAGTCCAGGGACTGAGTGCTCATGCTGTTGTGTCCACACTCAGTGTGGAAAGTAGTGAGCTGTAGGAGTCTGCAAATCATAGAAGCCGCTGTTAATGAGTTGATTGCACTAAAATGTGTTTTTCTGAAGTTCTTAGCAACTCCCTTAGCTAGGACTAGATTTTTAAAAAAATTATTTTTGGTAAATCATTACTGTAGTCAATCTGAATGAGTGATGAAAATGCACTTTCAACATAGTTTTTGAAATTGTGTATACTAGTATATCACTGTTACTTCTGTGATTTCATTGTCAGATTTGTCCACTTGTGCCACTCAGATGCAGAGATAACATCAAGATTGACCTTTTACTTATTTTTTAAGTAGTTTCTCACTTTAAACATGCAGAATGCCAAACCAGAAAGAGCACTCAATCTATGGGCCAAAATTCTATGGCAGTAATCCTAGAAATCATAAATATGAGTAGACTGGAACTTAGTAGTTCTTTTTTTTATTTATTTGACAGAGAGAGACACAGTGAGAGAGGGAACACCAAGCAGGGGGAATGGGAGAGGGAGAAGCAGGCTTCCCGCAGAGCAGGGAGCCTGATGCGGGGCTCGATCCCAGGACCCTGGGACCATGACCTGAGCCAAAGGCAGACGCTTAACGACTGAGCCACCCAGGCATCCCAGGAACTTAGTAGTTCCTATGTCACTTCAGAAAGTAAGCTGACTGTGCCCAGGAATGGACTTCCTCAGCAAATACTAATTTTCCTTAATGAACAGGCTGGAGGCTCTTTGTATTCCTTATTACATGAGACTCTGAGATAGGTTTGCATTGACTTTGTTATAATTCAGACATAAGGGTTGCCTTTCACATCAGTCTGAGGGCTATCTTTTCTAGTTATTCAGGAGTCTGAATGGCTTTCCAACAACTCAGTATTTACTCATTTTACCTATGGCCCTTCCCTTACCCTCCATTTGTTCTAGTCTAGATACAAATATTTCTCGGCTCAAATATAGAAGGAGAAAAATCACAATAGATTTTTCTAGTTCTAGTTCTAGTTTTCTATTCATTTCAGGCTTTATTATGGAGTTTAAAAAGCAGTATTTCTACTTCACTTGGGAGGTTTGCTTGGCTAGATAAGATGGTAAGCATTAATAAAACATTAATAATATTTAAAAAGAGGCAATGGTTGTGTTACCCCCTGCCCTTGAAAATAAAAACCACCTACAACTCTGTGTCACCTAATCTTTGACAAAGCAAGAAAGAATATCCAATGGAAAAAAGACAGTCTCTTCAACAAATGGTGTTGGAAAAACTGGACAGCCACATGCAGAAGAATGAATCTGGACCACTTTCTTACATGATACACAAAAATAAATTCAAAATGGATGAAAGACCTCAATGTGAGACAGGAAACCCCATCAAAATCCTAGATGAGAACATAGGCAGCAACCTCTTTGACCTCAGCCAAAGCAAACTCTTACTAGATAAGTCTCTGGAGGCAATGGAAACAAAAACAGAAATTAACTGTTGGGACTTCATCAAGATAAAAAGCTTCTGCACAGAGAAGGAAACAATCAACAAAACTAAAAGGCAACCTATGGAATGGGAGAAGATATTTGCAAATGACATATCTGATGAAGGGGTGGTATCCAAAATCTATAAAGAACTTAACAACTCGACACCCAAAAGACAAATAATCCAGTTAAGAAATGGGCAGAAGACATGAATAGACATTTTTCCACAGAAGACATCCAGGTGGCTTACAGACACATGAAAAGATGCTCAACGTCACTCATCATCAGGGAAATACAAATCAAAACCTCAATGAGATACCACCTCACACTGGTTAGAATGGGTAAAGTTAACAACACAACAAACAACATGTGTTGATGAGGATGTGGAGAAAGGGGAACCCTCTTGCACTTGGTGGGAATGCAAACTGGTGCAGCCACTCTAGAGAACAGTATGGAGGTTCCTCAAAAAGTTAAAAATAGAACTACACTACAGCCCAGCAATTGCACTACTAGGAATTTACCCAAAGGACACAAAAATACAGATGTGAAGGGGTACATGCACCCCAATGTTTATAACAACAATATCAACAATAACCAAACTATGGAGAGAATCCAAATGTTCATTGACTGATGAATGGATAAAGAAGAGGTGGGGCATATATACAATGGAATATTATTCAGCCATCAAAAAGCATGAATTCTAAGGGTGCTGGGTGGCTCAGTTGGTTAAGCATCCAACTCTTAATTTCGGCTCAGGTCATGATCTCAGGATCGTGAGATCAAGGCCTGCATCAGGCTACATGCTCAGTGGGGAGTCTGCTTGAGATTCTCTCCCTCTCCCTTACCCCTCCCTCTGCTCACAATGCTCTCTCTCTCAAATAAATAAATGTTAAAAAAAAAATGAAATCTTGCCATTTGCAACAACATGGATGGAGCTAGAGTGTATTATACTAGGTGAAATAAGTCAGAGAGACAATTACCATATGATCTCACTCATATGTGGAATTTAAGAAACAAAAGAGGTGAACGTATGGGAAGGGGAAAAAGAAAAAAAGGAGAGGGGCTGGGGACTGAGGGCACTTGTGATGAGCACTGGGTGTTGTATGTAAGTGAGGAATCACTGAATTCTTCTCCAGAAACCAATATTGCACTGTACGTTAACTAACAATTTAAATTAAAACAACAACAACAACAAAAACCCTTGAGGTAGGGAGTGGCAGGAGATGAAGCTGAATACCTAGGCATTGTTTTGAGAAAGAGGAGTAGATTGCTTCCCAGCTCCGGGCCAAATCCTTGGCCTAACTCTGACTTGACTGAGCACAGTCCAGTGCACACTTTACTCTAAAAACTCAGTGTATGGTATACATAATCAATATCCTTTTGTATCATACAACCCAAGTTTTCTTATAAATATCCTGTCATGCATGTTCTCATCTTAGTGTTACTTATAACACTGAAAAATTAGGAGCAGCCCGAATGTCAAACAGTACAGAACTGGTTAAACTATGATATAGTCATGTGATGGCATGTTAGGCAGCTGATAAAAATTTTGTTGTAAAAAGAGATTTAATGGCATGGGATCATGTTCACAATGTATCAGTAATTAGGAAAAAAGCAAATCATGCAATCATAAGTACAGTAGGAGCCTAGTAAAATATGTACATACATTCATAGAAGTCTGGAATATAATTTCTCAAATTGTTAACACTGGCTATCTCGGGGTTGTAGAAATAAAGAAGGGTTTTATTTTTGTGCCTTTTTAAATATTTTCTATACTTTTGGTAATGAACAGCTATTAACTTTACAATCAGGAAAAGAAAAAGAGAGGATACCACTTCTTGTAAACACTATTATAGTGGGTTGAATGGTGGACTCCCAAAATGTATGTCTATACCCTAACTCCTAGAACCTGCAAATGTGAACTTATTTGGAAAAATATCTTTACAGATATAACTAAATTAGGATCTGGAGATGAAATCATTCTGGATTATCTGGGTGGACCCTAAATCCAATGAAACTGTCTTTATAAGAGATGGAAGAGGAGGAGGCATAGACACAGAGGAGGAAGCTGTGTGAAGACAAGGCGGAGTTTATGATGTGGCCGTGAGCTAAGGAGTACTGAAGCCGCCAGAAGCCAGAAGGGGCTTATATACTCCCTCCTCTGGAGGGAGTATAGCTCTGCTGATTGGCACCTGGATTTTGAAATTCTGGCCTCTAGAACTGCAAAAAAAAATAAATTTCTGTTGAAGTTTGTGGTTATTTGTTACAGTAGCCACAGGAAACTAATATATACTGTAATGGACCATGCAGCCCACTGGCTAGTCCTTCTGCATGGAGAGTGGGATCTTCTCTCTTGTTCTCCTTCGCCCTGGATCACTGGGTTTGCCATCTTCAAAGAGCCACACTGAGCTCTGTCACCAGCTCACTGTCCATTTTAAATTGGTGTGCCTCCCGTGAAAAAGTGCTCAACATCACTTGGCATCAGGGAAATCCAAATCAAAACCTCCATGAGATACCACCTCACACCCGTCAGAATGGCTAAAATTAACAAGTCAGGAAACGACAGATGTTGGCGGGGATGCAGAGAAAGGGGAACCCTCCTACACTGTTGGTGGGAATGCAAGCTGGTGCAGCCCCTCTGGAGAACAGTACGGAGGTTCCTCAAACAGTTGAAAACAGAGCTACCCTACGACCCAGCAATTGCACTCCTGGGTATTTACCTCAAAGATACAAATGTAGTGATCTGAAGGGGTACGTGCACCCCGATGTTTACAGCAGCCATGTCCACAATAGCCAAACTGTGGAAAGAGCCAAGATGTCCATCAACGGATGAATGGATAAAGAAGATGTGGTATATATACACAATGGAATATTATGCAGCCATCAAAAGGAATGAGAGCTTGCCATTTGCAACAACGTGGATGGAACTGGAGGGTATTATGCTGAGTGAAATAAGTCAATCAGAGAAAGACATGTATCATATGACCTCTCTGATATGAGGAATTCTTAATGTCAGGAAACAAACTGAGGGTTGCTGGAGTGGTAGGGGGTGGGAGGGATGGGGTGGCTGGGTGATAGACATTGGGGAGGGTATGTGCTACGGTGAGCGCTGTGAATTGTGTAAGATCAATGAATCACAGATCTGTACCTCTGAAACAAATAATACATTATATGTTTAAAAAAAGAAGATAGTAGGAAGGGAAAAATGAAGGGGGGAAATCGGAGGGGGAGATGAACCATGAGAGACGATGGACTCTGAATAACAAACTGAGGGTTCTAGAGGGGAGGGGGGTGGGGGATGGGTTAGCCTGGTGATAGGTATTAAAGAGGGCACATTCTGTATGGAGCACTGGGTGTTATATGCAAACAATGAATCATGGAACACTACATCAAAAACTAATGATGTAATGTATGGTGACTAACAATATAATAAAATAAAATTAAAAAAAAGAAAAATAATAAATTGTTGTGCCTCCTTCTTCATGTCCCTCTTCTCTTTGCTCTTATTTGTGAGACCTTCCTTTTAATCACTACAAATTGCACCTGTTGTTTGGTCCAGGCTGAGAGCTTGTCCTCCAGTTTCGTTGGCAAGTGGACATTTGTTACTACATATTCTCAAAAGGGTTTTATTTTTTATTTTTTTAAAGTTTTATTTAAATTCCAGTTAGTTAACATACAGTACAGTATTGGTTTCAGGAGTAGAATTCAGTGACTCATCTCTTACATACAACACCCAGCGCTCATCACAAGTGCCCTCCTTATTTAGCCCATTCCCCACCCACTTCCCTCCATCAACCCTCAGTTTGTTCTCTATCATTGAGTCTTTTACAGTTTGTTTCCCTCTCTTCTTTTTTCCCCCCTTCCCATATGTTCATCTGTTCTGTTTCTTAAATTCTACATGTGAGTGAAATCATTTGGTATTTGTCTTTCTCTGACTTATTTTCCCTACCATAATAGACTCTACTCCATCCACATCATTGCAAGTGGCAAGATTTCATTCTTTTTGAGGGCTGAGTAATATTCCTGTGTGTGTGTGTGTGTGTGTGTGTGTGTGTGTGTGTGTGTGTACACATACCACCTCTTCTTTATCCATTCATCAGTTGATGAACATTTGGGTTCTCTCCATAGTTTGGCTATTGTGGACATTGCTGCTATAAACATTGAGGTGCGTGCGCCCCTTCAAATCACTACATTTGTATCTTTGGGGTAAATACCCAGTAGTGCAATTGCTGGATCGTAGGGTAGTTCTATTTTTAACTTTTTGAGGAACCTCCATACTGTTCTCCAGAGTGGCTGCACCAGTATGCATTCCCACCAACAGTGTAGGAGGGCTCCCCTTTCTCCTCATCCTCGTCAATACATGTTGTTTGTTGTGTTGTTAACTTTACCCATTCTAACCATTGTGAGGTGGTATCTCATCATGGTTTTGATTTGTAAGGGTTTTGTTTTGTTTTACTTACTTTTTATTTGTAAGGGTTTTAATGGCTGCCCAGGGCCTCTGTATTTTCGAAGGAGACCTTCCCCCATGCTTTAAAATATCTGCTTAAAGAGGCTCCCAAATGTTATTGGCATGCAGGATACTTGGGATACATTATTATTCTGTTAGAGGAGAAAGGGAAATTCTTTATAGCAAATGAGGAAAAAATATTTCCCAGTGTCCCTGAAGAAGTTTCCCCAAACACCAGAGGTAGATAATTTGTAGATATTTTGTTGTTCCTATTTGCCAAGGAGGTGAAGATAGCTCATTGGTGACTTGACTCAATCTACCATGCCAGGTTTATCTCCCACCTCTTGCTGACAGTAATCTCTAGGTGCTGTGTTCCTTACCCTCATGGTACTGTTCCCATTCTGCTCTGCCTGAAATGAGGCCCTCCTCCACCAAGGTCCTCTTAGCCCAACTCACTGCCCTCCCTTTCTCCTAATCGTTCAGCTTTGACTCAAGCATCACTTCTAAGAAGGCTTTTGTGACCTCAGCTTCTCAGCCTGGGCCAGGTACCAGGCCTGGCCTTTTGTGCTTCTTCTGTGGCATGACCTCACCTCTCTTTCTGCTCTAAGCGCAGTTCGTGGAATGCCTGCACTTAGTGCAGAGTTGGCACTCCTTAGATATTTGTGGAATAAAAGAGAAAATATCACCCTCCTGGCCCTGTGCTTTGTGTTCAGGAACCGTGAGGAGAGAAGCAGAGCAAACAATTTGATACCAGATCTGCCATTTGTCCGGATTAGTGTCCAGAACCCCTTAGACAAGACCTTCCTATCACCCATCTGAGAAGCATGAAAGCATGACAGGATTTTGAGCAGGTGAGAATGGGGAAAAGCAGATCATACTTTTCCTTTTCAGTCCAGAAAAAGTACCAGCAAGGAGCTTTATGCTGGGAACGTGGTAAGGACACCACACACAGTGAATCAGTTCATAGTCCCTCTGTGGTCGATCAACATGGAAATTTTGCTAAGAGACTGATCAGCTCTGGTCCTGACATCCCTCTACAATAGGACCCAGGATTTCAGGAATGATTGATGGAAGGTGGTGCACCCAGGCATTTTCAAGCTATACTGTTCAAGCTAAAACAAGACAGGAGGTGTTTTTCAGTTATTGCTCAGACCTAAACACACAGTTGTATGAGCCTTCCTGGAATGGGAGAGAACTATGATTCCTAGTTAAAAGGTCCTGGAGCCAAGCCAAATGGTATCTTGGAACTGAGTCTCAGGAAGTTCTGAGTCTGGAAAATGAAAGCAATTTATAGCTGGGAAAGAAAGCCGGAGAATCAAGAGCCACAAGATTGACCAAACAGTTCACCACACTGGAAGGGCATTGTTAGCTAGAAGCCAGATAAGCATAAGGGAGCAGGCAGAGAGGAGAGCAAACTGCAGGGGGCTGAGACAGGTGTCACAAGTCATTCCATGAACACAGCCTTCCTCTGCATGGCCTGGTATGCTCCACTGGCAAGGGGCATGCTTCTAAAGCTCTAGAATCACTGTCTTTCCTCCTTTCCTGGCCCAGTTAGGTCAGCCCAGGGCTGACAAACATGAAAAATTGTATGTTTTGGGGTGGAGTGGGATTAGGAGACCCCTGCCAAATGCAGTCTTTATGTTGAAGGGTTAGTTTGAGGATTAATGATATGATATCTTTTGTGATGTTCTATGTATTAGGTATTTACTGAGCTGTATTTATTGAGTGCAAGACACTCTGATTAGAGTAAGGAAAGTATGGAAATGGGCATTACATTCCATGTTCTCAGTAAATACAGTGTCTCAGATAGTAAAAGCGGAAAGAGATTAGAAAACGTTGGTCATATTCCAGGTAGAGTGCCAGGTAAAGGAGGGGTGTGACAGGGAACGAGGCTGAAAAGGTATGTCGGGGTAAACTCCATTGCTAGCCAGATTAGCTATTACTTAGAATGCTAGTTGGCTAGTACTGTATAGAATATCTTGGAACTGTGGAAGGCATCTGGCTACTACTGTAGTTTAAGTAGAGAGAAAGTGGGACTGACTTACTCTGGTGGCCGTAGCAACAGACTAGAGGAGACAGGACTGATAGACATTACTGGAGAGCTAAGTTGGTTGTGACTTGTGACTGTTGGAAATAAGGTAGAGAAGAAACAGAGATGACAGTAGGTTGGCAGGCCTGGGTGACTAGATGAGTAGGGTCATTCATAGAAATAAAGAGATCAGCTGCAGTCATTGATTTGAAGAAGGAGATTTGCCTGGCTTTGAACATGTTGGGTTTGCAGTGCTGGTTGAACATCTAAAGAGAGATCCCCAAATCGCAGTCAGAAATGTAGAGCAAGACTAGTAGGTCCCATTGCCGTAGGTTCCCATCGATCTCTGTACTCTCCCTACCTCTACACTCACCACCTTCCCTTACACCTATTTGTGTAATGAGTTTCTATTAGCTTCTTTGCTTGTTCAGCGTGTAACTGAGAAATCATAGGTTCACAATAGTGTTTTTTTTGTTTTGTTCTGTTTTAAAACAGGGACTAGTGATTGGGAGAGAGGTCAAGTCCAAGATTGATGGGTCACATTCACAGAAATGACCATTTAAGCCAGTGAGTAGATGAAATCACTATGGAAGTATTATTGGTTGAACTGTCTTCCCCAAATTCATGTGTTGAAGTCTTAACTTCCAGTGCCTCCGAGTGTGACCTTATTTGGAGATGGGGTCTTTACAGAGGTAATCAAGGTAAAATGAGGTCCTTAGGGTGGGTTCTAATCCAATATGACTGGTGCCTTTATAAAAAGGGGAAATTTGGATGTAGAGACAGACATGCTATATGTATTCATCCAGGATTAGCTGAATAATATTGCACTAAGTCAACCCCAAATTTCAGTGTGTTTTTAACCCATTTCTCAGTGAGAAATGCTGATTTCTCACTTATACTGTCTGACCATCATAAGCCAGGGGAGAGGTCTCTATTTGACTCAGACCGACAGAGGCTTCAATCATCCGGCTCTACCTAATGGAATGTGATGTCTCTTTAGTTGCTGCTTCAAGGAAAAATTGCGTGAACATTTCACACTGCTCTTCTAAGCTTATGTCCCAGAATGACATGTTGCTTCCACTCAAAATTCATTGGCCAGAACTAGCCACAGGAGCTTATCTAGGTGCATGGGAGTCCGAAGTGCAGACTTTATACATTTGGGAAAAGAGGAGAAATGGATATCGATGAGGATGCGTCTGGTTTGCTCAGAGGGTACAGAGAAGCTGAAGGAAGAGTGGTATAGCCTGGGAGGGAACTAAGCATGTGTGTAGGCCAAGACAAGGGTGCCAGAGGAGGAGGAATTTGAAAGGGGAAAGGAGGGTGAGAAAAAGCAAGAACAGATAGGGTAAAGTCCTAGAAGAGGGATGGGCACAAAAGCCCCACTGAGGGTGGGCTTAGCCTTGGAGAGGGGAGCTGTGTTTCTTCTTTAGAGTCAAATGTGAACAAAAGAGGGAGAATGAAGCCTTTGAGCTTTTGTAGGGCACACAAATTCTCATCATCACCATTAGCAATATTATTCTGAGACTTGACCTGATCTTCCTTTCTCCTTTCCAGATTTCTATTCACAATTCTTTCAGATGAGAGTTCAGACAGTTCCAGCACTTCCAAAATTAACCCAAGACGATTAGTCAACAGGACTAAATTAGCAGGGCATTTCAAGAGTCAATTGCATCGCTCTCATCTTAAAGGTGAAGTTCAGAGTTGAATCAGAGCAGGTACTTCAGGGTCGCCTAGGGAGTGGCAGCTTGATGTTTTCCTTTTTGGGTTACGTTTTCTAGTGCAGGGGTTTCCAAAGTGTCAGCTCTCCTGGCCATTAGCATATTGTTACAATTTGAATAGTGAATAACCTTACCGGGTTCAGGAAGTGGTAATGCTATTGTTTCCACTGTACTTAGAATTCAAAGTGATGAGCAACAGGATTCTATGTCTGCAAGGGAGGGTGCGGTAGGACCACACTAAACTGACTAAAGTAAATGAAGAACAATTTTTTCTATTTTTAAGAGCCTGCATCAGTGGCCGATTATCCAGTTGTGTCTTTACCACCTTTTTGCTAGCCTAGTTCACTCATCTTGCATTTGAAATGTCTGTTCACTTGTTTTGCCCTTTGTGGACATGGAGAAGAGTTGTACAAGCCTTTAGATACGCGAAGACCATTTATTATTTTGTCTTCCAGTCTTAATTTCAAACTCAAAATATCTTTTCTGTTTACAAGTCAATCAGGTGGCTAATAAGTGCCAGTTACTGGGGCTATAAAATTAATAATAAATCAGTCTGCTTTCACAGAACTTGTAAGGGAGGAAAAATAATTTTCCCTGCGCGCTTCTAGGTTCTTGGCTGAGACCCTGAACCCCACCCCCAGAGAAAATGTTTAACAACATCTACCCCTCCTGTATGTACAGGCCGTTTTCAGGCAAACAGGCTCAAGCAATGGAATGTAGAAAAGGCCCATCAGGGGACCCACCTCAAAATATCCATAGGCCGTAACTGACCAATGGGCTTCTTACAACCAGGCACCGTTACCAAAGTTGCCATACCTCCCCCTCTCCTCTCTGTAAATACAGCCCCTACCCACCACCTCATTGCAGGCCACCTCTCCTTTCAACCTCCGTGCAATTGGCTTCCACCTGATCATCGCCACCCCTTTGGGGGCCCCCAACCAATCGGACAGACACCCCCGTTTTGACACCACACACTATATATGGGAGATTCCCAGGAACACTAACTCCCCCAAATAGCCCAAAGATCACTTTAAATACCATCTCCAACTAAAGACAAGAGATGGGGGTGGGGAGGGGAGCCAGCTATAGGAGATTATCAGGCAAAGCACAGTAAAGGAGGACATTGTTGTTATGCAGATTTACGTCATCCCCATCTCCATTTTGGTAAGAGTTTCTAGAGATTTAGTCATCTTCCTCTTCCTGGGGCTGAGAGGGAGATACGTTACAAATAGAGATTTCCTTTATAAATGTAGATTTCTCTCACAAAAGGGTAACTTCTACAGGTTTTCAGAGCTTCTCCAGTGTCTGCTGTTTTTTAAAAATCACCAGCTCAAGATAATCCATATTACCAAAGAAACATCTTTTGGGGTGACACATCCTGCTCTCCTTCAAACTCATAATCTAGTTGGAGAGAGTCACACATTATGTTCTGTTGCTTTTTCCCCCCTGTGGCTTAACAGTGGTAGGTACAGGAACTGTGGAGCCCAAAGAAGAAATGAATTCCGCCTGGAGCCATCAGGAAAAGCTTCACAGAGCTGGTAACAGTTGACCTCAGTCCTTTTAAAAAAAAAAAAAAATTAATTATTTGTCAGAGAGAGAGAGCACAAGCAGGGGGAGCGGCAGGCAGAGGGATAGGGAGAAGCAAGTTCCCCACTGAGCTCTCCCCACCTGATGTGGGACTTGATCCCAGGATGCTGGGATCATGACCTGAGCCGAAGGTAGACGCTTAACTGACTGAGCCACCCAGGTGCCCCAATTGACCTCAGTCTTAAAGTCTGAGCTGGGGTTCCTCTCTGTCTGTGATCTTTAAATCTTCATGAACTCTACTTCCCTCTTTAGTTACATAACTACATTCATATGCCCAAATCTTCCCGTCTTCAGGTTTCACCCTATGCTTTACAGTGGACTTTAATCCCACCCAATACAAAGTGGGCAGCCTAGAGGACCTCCAGTATCTCTGGAGATTCTTGGTGAGGGCTGAGGACTGTTTTACTAAGGTGCCTCTGAATCCTGTTCTTTGGTGGCCACTGAATCCGTGATCTTTGCTCTGAGGCTTATCTCCTGAAGTAAACCTGCTTCTCTTTTCTGGAATTTCTCCATGAAAATTCTGCACTGGGTTGGGGGGGGGGCTTCACTGCCCCCCCCAACCTTTGACTTAGGGCTGTGTGCAGTATGCTTTGCTAAAGGTTTGAAGACCTGGAAAGGAGGCAGTATTGAGGGGCGAGTGGGTACTGAAATTCAGCCCATGAGCCACTCACCAAGCCCTGTGCCCTAGCTGGGTCCTGGGAGGAAGCAGTACCTTTTTCTAGTTAACCCAAACCTTTGGTATGGATTAGTGACAGCCCTGAGAAGGATTAGCACTCTTAGTACAGCTAAACAACCTCTGACAGAAATTCTTAAAATATTTATCATTTCTGCTCCAGGTAGGATTGCCAAATTTAGCACCTAAAAATATAGAGCACCCAGTTAAATTTGAACTTCAGATCAACAATGAATTTTTTTTTAAAGTGTAAGTATGTCCCAAACAACATTTGGGACATATTTATACTAAACATTATTCCTTGTTCACCTGAAATTAAAATAGAAGGTCCAGGGTGCCTGGGTGGCTCAGATGGTTAAGCAACTGCCTTCGGCTCAGGTTATGATCCCGGAGTCCCGGGATCGAGTCCCACGTCGGGCTCCCTGCTCAGCAGGGAGTCTGCTTCTCCCTCTGACCCTACCCCCTCTTGGGTTCTCTCTCTCTCTCTCTCAAATAAATAAAGTCTTTTTTTCCCCAAGATTTTATTTATTTTTTATTTGACAGAAAGAGAGAATGAGAGAGAGCACGAGAGGGAAGAGGGTCAGAGGGAGAAGCAGACTCCCTGCTGAGCAGGGAGCCCGACGTGGGACTCCATCCCGGGACTCCAGGATCATGACCTGAGCCGAAGGCAGTCGCTTAACCAACTGAGCCACCCAGGCGCCCTCAAATAAATAAAATCTTAAAAAAATTAAAATAAAATAGAAGGTCCAGTTAAATTTGACCTGCAACCCTTGCCTCTGGGAGATATTCTTCAGACCTTCCTTGTATTTGTGATTCAGCTGTCCATTGTGCTTCAAGGCCTCTGCTACTTCTCTCTCCCTTTCCGGGGCCTTTTCTTCTAACCACCCCAATTGTGTTAGTTTCTTATGGAGAACAGTTTAGCTTTTAGGCTGGTCTCAGCCCAGACCATTCAGGCTCTGCCTCGGAGCTCATGGTTATAACCAAACACATTTTTGTTCCTTTTTTTTTTTTAATATTTTACTTATTTATTTGACAGAGAGAGAAGGAGAGACAGTGAGAGAGTACAAGCAGGGAGGAGAGGGAGAAGCAGGCTTCCCGCAGAGCAAAGAGCCCGACGCGGGGCTTGATCCCAGGACCCTGGCAGACCCGAGCAGAAGGCAGACACTTAACCGACTGAGCCACCCAGGTGCCCCACGTTTTTTGTCTTAAATGAAAAACATTTCTCTCCCAGAGAGGCATACTGCAGCCAGCTCAAAGTCGAAAGTGTTCCTGTTGTTCAGTATAGTTGTGTAGCCAGATATTGAGCAGAGTTCATGAAGGGAGGGTTGACCCATTATTGTGATAATAGTTGGCCCATCTTTCTTATGATGAATAAACAAACATGATAACCTTAGTTGGGGAAGATAATGTCACTCATGTATTTTCAATCTGGCAATTGAATCACTGAGCTCAGGATGTTAGCCCTGAGATTATTTTAGAGATTCTCTAGTCCATACTCCTTTGTCAATTTGTGGATAGAGGAACTGAAGCCAAGAAGGCAGGTGGATGTGACTTGTTCAAGGTCCCAGAAGTTCATGTTCGAGCTTGGACTTCCCCGGAGCTTGCAATGCCTATTCTTGTCTTTCAGGAGATGCAAACGATTTGGCAGAATTTGCTTTTTTCAAAGAAGGACCCTCTCTCCCCTTGATTGTGATTTTGTCTGGTTGTTCTTCTGTGCTGGGCTAAGGGGAAGGGAAGCTTCACAGTTTGTTACTCAGCCTCCCTGGGAGACTCTTCAGTGGTATGTTCCTTCCCAAGCCCCCATGCCCATCTTTGCTGGACCTCAGTGGCAGGTGCCCTGAGGGAGTTGGTTGCCCTCTGCTTATCCCCCTGGTCCTACCAGGGAGTTGGATTTATCCCTAATGATTTCCACATAAAAACAACAATGACAGATGCATTTACAGCATCACTTTCATTGCAATGAAGAGTGAGCACTCAGCTCTGAGTTGAAGAGTAGATGTCTTCTCCCTGCAAGAATATGCCCAATGTGATTTCATGGCAAAAAAAAAAATATATATATATATATTTTTTTAAGTAAGCTCTGCACCCACCATGGGGCTTGAACTCACGACCCTGAGATAAGGAGTTGCACACTCCACCAACTGAGCCAGCCAGGCGCCACCCCCTTCACCAAATATTTCTTGTCAGTGTGCAATGGTACAGAAATTGCTAAGTTTCTCCCTCAGCTCTTTACCTTGAAGCCATTATGCAAGAGCCAGTCCAGCTGAGAGTGTTTCCTTCTTGTCACTTTTGTTTTTCCCATGTTTGTTGCTTCACTAAATGTAAAACACTACTTCCTGACCTTTCTAAATTAGACCGTGCTGCTAAAGGGAGCCAATCAGTCACGCTGCCAAAAGACTCAGCCCCTTTTGGTGAAGACTTGGACATTTTTAGGACTTCCTTGTCTTAACCTCCCCCTACTGGTGAAAATAGTCCACATACATTCTGTTCAGAAGCTGAAAATTTAAGGGCAGAGGTAATTTGAGTGTCGTGGTAACAAAATGCCTTCACTTACACAAAGGTAATGCTTTTGCCTTTTAAATAGAGAAGATATATGAATAATTCTCCCACCATCCATTATCTGATCATTACCTGGCTGCTGGTAAGAATGAGCCTGGGTTCTCTTGCCCAGTGTATTTATATATGACACATTTCACAAATGTCATGAAGTACTATAATCCATAGACTGACCCTGTGTTCTTTGGCATTTATGACGTATGCGTATGGCTGTTGGAATGCCAGTGGACCATGAGATGGGAAGGAATAGCCTACTGTGGGGCGACCTGAATCGTGCCGGTGCTTGTGGTGAGAGAATTCACCCAAGGCGGTGAGAGAATTCACCCAAGGCGGAACAAAAGAGATAGAAGTTCATTGAATACACTCTAAGGAGTTGTGGGCAGGACAGCAGAGAAGAGACTGCCTGACACAAGGAGGTGGTGAGGGGCCATGATTATAGGGTGGAGTGAGGAAGTATGGGGATGGATGGAAGTTTTCTTTTTTTGGTAATCTTAGGAACTGTGCCGGGTTGTAACTGGTCAGTTAGGGCCTATGGCTGTTTCAAGGTGGGTCACTTAATGAGCCTGTTTGCATTCACTCAGTGGTCACTGTGGGCCCTTTTGCTTTGTGCAAGTTTCCATTGCTCAAACCTCGTGCCTAAAAGCAGCCCCTGCACCGACTTCTGGCTGACCTTTTCCACTTTCTGTTTGTTGGTTTTCATTGGCTATGGGATATGAAAATTAGATGTTTGTGCCTGTTAGAACTTTGCCCAAACTCAAGAGTGAAGCATCCCAGAGTGAGTTCCTGGCACAGAGAAGGCATGAGCACTCCATAACTATGGAATGAATAAACATTACAGAATTAGTGCAGTATATTTCTCTAGTGTCTGTACTTTGTAAAATTTATGTTGGCTGCCAGAGGAATTTTCTGCTTCCTTTTTTATTTTAGGTAACTTCATCATGGTTGAAGTTGATTGGTATGTAGCTTTTAGATAAGTTAGATATTACTATACTATTTGTAATTCTGGGAATTAAATTAAGATGGGAAACAATGAAAAAAATTATAGGTTATTATAATAGAAAACAACATTTTCTAAAAATATGTGATCCTTTCCACAAGCTTAGCTCTGCAGTGTACATCTGTCATTTATGAAAGCTCCTGTACTGATGTGGGGGAATACTTTAAATGGTAGCATACTTTATAAATGTTACGTATCTAGCCCTTTGTCCATTTGAGATCTAAGGGTGTAGATAATCCATTTTTCTTATTTGCTACCATTATCACACATTCCACCCGTTTTTGGATTGCCTATGCTAATGCTGAAGGATGTATAGAGATGATTAAGGCACAGCACCCCCAAGTTGCTGACAGCCTATTAGGAAAAAGAAGCTATGGACACAGTGTTGATGAGAAGCATGGATGGAGACCTATAGTCTGGGCTCTGCTTATAAAGGCCTGACACTGAGCTCCATGTGTATGAGTTTACTCATCTGTAAAATAAGGGCTTTCTTTTTAATTAAAAAAATTTTAAGTAAACCCTATGCCATATATGGGGCTCAAATTCATAGCCCCAAGATCAAGAGTCACATGCTCTACCAACTGAGTCAGCCAGGCATTCCTGTAAAATAAGGGCTTTAGATGGCATGAAATTTAAAATTACTATTCAATGATTTTATGATAAATACCATAAAATGTATGACCCATGAGATCAGTATCCTTTCTGTGTCATTCAGTGCAATTTCTTTAGCATCTACCATAGAAGCTAGCACACAGTAGGTGCTCAGCTGTTTACTGAATGACTGAATTCACAGAAAATATACTAAAGAACTCAGAGCAAGGGGAGCTCATTTGTGTATTGGGTGATCATTGAGGACTTTATGGAGGAGATAGTATTTGAAACAGACACTTAAAAAAGATGTTTTCGGGGCACCTGGGTGGCTTAGTCATTTGGGTGTCCAACTCTTGATCTTGGCTCAGGTCTTGATCTCAGGGTTGTGAGTTCAGGCCCCGCATTGGGCTCCATGCTGGGGGTTCAGTTGAAGGCACTTTGTATCCAAGGAAGGCTGTATGGTGTAGTGGGAAGAACATAAGACTTTGAACCAGAAGATTTGAGTTCAAATTCAAGCTCTGCCACTCATTAGAATGTGTCCTTGGGCAAGTCACTAAACTTCTCAAAGGCTCAGTTCCTCATGTATAAAATGGGGGAGATGATAACAATTCCTTGACAAATTAGTTGTGAAGATTAGATGAAGTGGTACAAGGTGTATCATCTGATGCAGTGCTCAAAAAATTGTGAATCTGAAGGAGTAACAAATATCATAGAAGCATGGAGTTAGAAAATGAAAAGTATGTCTACAGACTGGTGGATATTCTGTGTTGGCATAGGGTACAGTTACAAAAGAAGTCGGATTCAGGCTGTGTAGAAACATGCATGATGTGGTTAGGAGTGTGGAAGAATCTTCTTTTTCCTTCTCATTAAATTAATTCAGTCATTTTCAGCTGAAGTTTCTTTGCCTTTCTGCATGTGTTGACAGGGCTTTAAGAGAAAATTCCAAAAAAACGACTGACCTTTTCCCTCCCCCCATCCACTTTTATTTGCAATTAGTCACAGGTGTTGAATGTGAAATAGGTAGAGTTCAAATAATTCAATGATTCTAGTTCAAGTTACTTAAAAAGACAAAAGTACCCAATAGATGTTTAATGATAGGGGTGTTGCTTGGTCCAGGTCAGCTCTTATAATCTGAGACTGTCTTTGGGAACAAAGAGCACAGGGGTAGTTCTCTAAGCAGGACATCTCTCTCTTCAGAGACCACTGCTGGGTGGGATCAGATGGCTTGTGTTCCCATCAGGACAGTTCTCCAGAAATGTCCATGTGCAAATCAATGATTGATTAATGGTGACTCACTTAAGCTGCTTTTAGATAGCCAAGGTGTCACCATGAAGGAAGGCTGATGGAGGCCTTTAACAGCAGCAAGAATTGCTAGTAAGCAAGGCCAGTGAATTATTAATCATTATTTTTATCCTTTCATTTGTACTTTATCCAAAAAAAGGTTTTGAGGTGATGTAATGAAACAGTACAAGATAGAAAAAATAAGTGAAGGCTTTGGGTGTGAAGATGGAAAAAGGAAAATGGGCACATGCTTGTCCTTGGCTGTGTCCTGGTGAAGCTGAGTATGCCTTCTCAACCTGGCCCCACCCTGGTTTTGATGGCTGATTTCAGTTGTAGGAGCACAAGCTCTTCCTGTTCTGACTTAGCTTGTGACTTGGGATTTCTGGCAAGATCTCTATTCTAGTAACATTGACTTGAAGACTTGGATCTTTCTCAATTTATTGGGTACCTCCAGTGCCAGCTCTCTGGGTCTCTCTTCAGGAAGCTGGAAGCCTTGGCTAATTAATGCATATGGGAAGTACTAGGATATTCTTCATTCTCACTTGAACAGGGGCCTGAGTGTCTGTTGAATTAGACACTTATCACCTCTTAGATTATCTACCTCACACCATTAGAATTCATAGGAGACAGTACTGGCAACCTGTAAGTAGCTCTGGGCCTCTCATTGAAAGGATTTTACTTCTTCCCATTAGACCTTCAATCTAATTTGATAATAGTAGTATCATTCATGTAGTCAATAACATTGAATGCAATCATCATGATTATCACTAATGATAGCTGAGGGCTGTACTAAAAGTCATTATGACTATTTCCTAGTGAATGTACATGTGAGGAGTATAACTTAGCATCAGTACCCAGGGGACTGCAGCATATCAGCAATCATATCATTAATAATTTGGTTTATGTTGCAATTGTCAAGAAGAGTTCAGAATTAATGTTATGGATTTATTTAGTTCACTTTCAGGGTGCAGCCTAATACTACTTTTCTGGTCATCATGCATCTCAAATTTTAATCACGGACTATCTCCTATGATTTATAACAGAGAATGAGAGATTCATTTTGCTAATTCATACGCTAGACTTCTAAATGGAATGTGGTAGAAAGGAAAAGACTATTCTTATACACCTCTAGATCTCACTTAGGCATGCATGGTGTGGAAACTGAAATGATTAAATGTTTAGCTTTAGGGGGGGCTTTGGTTGTATTATTGTCAGACATTCAGTGGTTCATGTCCTGGTGAGTTCTAGAAAGTTCTGATATATATTTTTTCTATTTGCTTTTCATTTTCCTTCCTAAGAATTACCTAATTTGTGTCTTATTGAAATTTTCCTTATCAGCAAATCAATTCAGTCACTTTCAGCTAAAGTTTGCCTTTCTGCATGTGTACACAAGACTTCTTAAAAAATTATATAAGTTTCAGGTGGACATTATAATTTGACACTTGTGTATGCTACAAAGTGATCATCTCCCAAAGTGTCATTACCATCCATCACCCTACAAATTGACCTCCTTCACCCCTTTTGTCCACCCTCCCAGCACCTTTCCCTTCTGTAATCACTGATCTGTTCTCTGTATCTGTGACTTTTTCTTTTGCTTGTATGTTTTTTTTTTTTAGATTCCACATCTAAGTAATATCATATAGTATTTGTCTTTCTCCTTTTGACTTAATTCACATAGCATAAAGCCCTCAAGATCCATGCATGTTGTTGCACATGACAAGATTTTTTTTTATGGCTGAATAGTATAGCTACACCACATCTTCTTTATCCATTCTTTCACTAATGGACATTTAGGTTGCTTCCCTATCTTGGATATTGTAAATAATGCTACAGTGGACATAGGGATGCATTGATCTTTCCAAATTGGTGTTTTTGTGTTCTTCAGATAATTACCCAGTAGTGGAATAGCTGGATAATATGGGAGTTGTATTTTTTAAAGATTTTATTTATTTATTTGAGAGAGACAGAGCACGAGCAGGGGATGGGGCAGACGGAAAGGGAGAGAGACAAGCAGACTCCGTGCTGAGCACAGAGCCCAACATGGGGCTCAATCCCAGGACCCTGAGATCATGACTCGATCCGAAGTCAGGTTCTTAACCCACTGAGCCACCCAGGTGCCCCAAAGATTCTATTTATTTATTTGTTTAGAGAGAGCAAGAGCATGTGAATGGGGGAGGGGAAGAGGGAGAGAGAGACTCTCAAGCAGACTCGGTACTGAACATGGAGCCCTATGCGGGACTCTATCTCACAACCCTGAGATTGTGGCCTAAGTGGAAACCCAGAGTCAGATGCTTAACCCACTGAGCCACCCAAGGGCACTGGGAATTCTGTTCTTAATTTTTTGAGGAATATCCATACTGTTTTCCATAGTGGCTGCACCAATTTACAATCCTGTGAATAGTATACAAGGGTTCTCTTTTCTCCACATCCACTGCAACATTTGTTATTTCTTGTCTTTTTGATTATAGTCATCTGACAGGTGGGGTGGGATCTCACTGTGGTTTTGATTTGCATTTCCTTAATAATTAGTGATGTTGTAGATCTTTCTATGTGCCTGTTGGCCATCTGTACGTCATCTTTGGAAAAATGTCTATTCAGATCTTCTGCCTATTTTTTGATTACTTTTTGTTGTTGAGTTTTATGAGTTCTTTATATGTTTTAGACATTAACCCCTTATCAGATGTGTGATTTGCAAATATCTTCCCCCATTCAGTAGGTTGCTTTTTTTTTTTTAAGATTTTATTTATTTATTTGACAGATAGAGACACAGCAAGAGAGGGAACACAAGCAGGGGGAGTAGTAGAGGGAGAAGCAGGCTTCCCGCAGACCAGGGAGCCCGATGTGGGACTCGATCCCAGGACCCTGGGATCATGACCTGAGCCGAAGGCAGACGCTTAATGACTGAGCCACCCAGGCGCCCCGGTTGCCTTTTAGTTTTGATGATCATTTCTTTCACTGTGCATAAGATTTTTAGTTTGATGTAGTCTTATTTATTTTTGCTTTTGTTTCCTTTGCCTTTGGAGTCTGAACCACAAAAACTTTGCTAAGACCAATGTCAAGGAGCTTATTGCCTGTGTTTTCCTCTAGGAATTTTATGGTTTTGGTCTTACATTCAAGTATTTAATACATTTTTGTTGTTGTTGTTTTTTCATTTTGTATTAATTTTTGTGTGTGGTATGAGATGGTAGTCTAGTTTCTTTCTTTTGCATGTGGCTGACCAGTTTTCCTAATACCATTTATTGAAGAGACTGTCCCTTTTCCATTGTATGTTCTGGGCTCCTTTGTCATAAATTAATTGTCTTTGTATGTGTAGGTTTTTTTTTTTAAGATTTTATTTATTTATTTGACAGAGAGAGACACAGTGAGAGAGGGAACACAAGCCAGGGGAATGGGAGAGGGAGAAGGAGGCTTCCCGCTAAGCAGGGAGCCTGATGCAGGGCTCGATCCCAGGACCCTGGGATCATGACCTGAGCCGAAGGCAGTTGCTTAACGACTGAGCCACCCAGGTGCCCCATGTATGTGTAGGTTTATTTCTGGGCCCTCATTTAATGTTCCATTGATCTGTGTATCTGTTTCTATGCCAGTACCATAGTGTTTTGATTACTCTAGCTTTGTAGTATAGTTTGAAATCAGGGAGTGTGATACATTGAGCTTCGTTCTTCTTTCTCATGATTGCTTTGGGTATTCAGGATCTTTTATGTAGGTTCTGTACAAATTTTAACATTATTTGTTCTAGTTCTGTGAAATATGCCGTTGGAATTTTGATAGGGGTTACATTGAATCTATAGATTGCTCTGGGTGAACATTTTAACAATATTTTCCAATCCGTGAGCATGAAATATCTTTCCACTATTTTTCTGTTTTTACTTTATCAGTGTCTTATAGTTTTCAATGTATAGGTCTTTCACCTCCTTTGTTAAATTTATTCCCAAGTATTTTATTCTTTTTGATATAAATATAAATGGCATTGTTTTCCTTATTTCTCTTTCTGATAGTTTCTAATTATGTATATAGTTTATAATTATGTGTGTAGTTAATTGTATGTAGCAAACCTCAGTTCTGATAAGCAGCAGAAATCATTTGAAAGGTTTCTTCACCTAGCTTTAGGCAATATCTTGGGGTTAGGGGAAAGAAGGAACTATGTTGAGAGACTTTACTAGAGCCTCTGCAGTGAGCAAGTATTGAGGGAGAAGCATTGGAAATAGTAAAAGTTAAGAGACAAGGCAGAGTTATAGGCTATGTTCCTGAGGCATGGCTATCTAACAATAGCAAGTGCAGTATCTCATGGAGTGGGGTGAACTCTTTTTGACCAAAGGCTATATGGAAATTTTCAAAATTCCAGCCTTTATGTGCACATGTAGGTTGGAGGGGGGCATGTGGCCAGGTTGGGAGATGCTCTTAAATCAAGTAGAGGGTATCTTTTGGTTCTTTTGTAGAGGGTCCTCAAACAATAGATGGACCAACTGAGAACAGGGTTTAAAATCCTATAGGAGAGGCCTGATCAGTTCTGGGGTGGGGTATGGTTGGTTTGCAAAGGTGAGATTAAGTCCTGGTAGGAAACTGGGACAGAAGCCCGTGCAAAAAGATTACCAATTCAGAAAGAATTCTAAGAAAATTATGACCAAATATCTCAGAACTTAGTTCTACTCAGTGTACATTTGTGAAGTATTTACAGTGTGCTAGATTCTGAGCCAGGCATTGAGGATATAATGCCCGAAGATTGTAAGGAACTGAGAGGCCAGTGGATATAGTATGTACCAGGCTGACCTAGGATCATATGAGGGCAGCAAGACACAGTCTTGATCCCATCTCTTGGTGTAGCTGGGGCTCCCATAAGACTCCGAACTCTAGTCAGGATTGGTTTTAATGTTTAGCATATTCCCTGCCTAGCTCATTATCACACTTAGAACTTATAGGTAGATAAAAACTTTATAGATGGGGCGCCTGGGTGGCTCAGACCGTTGAGTGTCTGCCTTTTACTCAGGTCATTATCCCAGGGCTCTGGGATCGAGTCCCACGTCAGGCTCCCTGCTCCTTCTCCCTCTGCTTGCTGCTCCCCCTGCTTGTGCTCTCTCTCTCTCTGTCAAATAAATTAATTAAAAAATTATAGATAGGTAGATAACTTAAAATTTGTAGGTAGATGGGTGGATGGATAGATGGATAGATACATACATGGACAGAAATGAAGCTCAGCAATCCCAGCAGAGTGGGTTTGCAGAAGGCAAGGGCTTAACAGTTTATAGCAATTAAACACCTTTCATCCTTGGAGAGTCATGCAAGGAGCATTTAACACTCAAGATATCAGTAAACAGATTGGTGCAGCTTCCTGTCACTGTGAATGTTTTCAGAGCTATGAAAAATCTGTAACTGACTAAAAATCCCTGAGTAATCTTGCTTAGGATCAAAAAGCTTTCATTAACATCTTTAATCTGTGTAATGAAATCTTAAACTATTTTTTTTGCCATTATTGCTTCAGTAACCAAAATCTCAAGAGAACCCAATGAATTAGAATGTGACCTAAAATCAAGAGCAAAGAGTCATCAGTCAAAAAGGAAGATTATTTGGAGAACAGAAATGATTTGAATACCAAAGAAGCAGTGCTTGTTGACAGAAATATATGTTTGTAACTATTGTTTCATTGCTCATGTAGGCCAGAGAACAAATCAAGAGCCTGTGTCATATCAAAAAGAAATTTGATTTTAGACTTCCCTCTACTACCTTGATTTTCTGGAACTTCAACTTACTCTCTATGAACCTTGGTACTTCGTTGACTCCTTGCCTTGTCCCCCATTTGTGATGCTCCCCATCTTTTTCCCACTGAGTTTTATTGAGAAATAATGTTCTCCATCTTTTCTTTTCTTCTTTCTTTCTTTCTATCTATCTTTCTTTCTTTTCTTTCTCTTTCTCTCTTCCTTTCAAGTTCAATTAGCCAACTTATATCCTTAGTTTCAGATGTAGAGTTCAATAATTCATCAGTTGCATATAACAGTGAGTGCTCATCACATCACATGCCCTCTTTAATGCCCATCACCCAATTACCCCATCTCCTCACCTGTCTCTCCCCCAGCAACCCTTAGTTTGTTTCCTAGAGTTAAGAGTCTCTTATAGTTTGCCTCCCTCTGTTTCTATCTTATTTTATTTTTCCTTCCCTTCCTCTATGTTCATCTGTTTTGTTTCTTAAATTCCACATATGAGTGAAATCATATGGTATCTGTTTTTCTCTGACTGACTTATTTCACTCAGCATAATACCCTCCAGTTCCATCCACATCACTGTAAATGGTAAGTATTCATTCTTTCTGATGACTAATATTACATTGTGTATATATACCACATCTTCTTTATCCATTCATCTGTCGATGGACGTCTCAGCTCTTTCCACAGTTGGGCTATTGTGGACATTGCTGCTATAAACATTGGGGTGCAGGTATCCCTTCGGATCAATACATTTGTGTCTTTGGGGTAAATACCTAGTTGTGCAATTGCTGGGTTGTAGGGTAGCTCTATTTTTAACTTTTTGAGGGAACTCCGTACTGTTTTCCAGAGTGGCTGCACCAGCTTGCATTCCCACCAACAGTGTAGGAGGGTTTCCCTTTCTCTGCATCCTCGCCAACATCTGTCATTTCCTGACTTGTTAATTTTAGCCATTCTGACTGGTGTGAGTTGGTATCTCATTGTGGTTTTGATTTGTATTTCCCTGGTGCCAAGTGATGTGGAGCATTTTTTCCATGTCTGTTGGCCATTTGTATGTCTTCTTTGCAGAAATGTCTGTTCATGTCTTCTGCCCATTTCTTGACTGGATTCTTTGTTTTCTGGGTGTGGAGTTTGATAAGTTCTTTATAGATCGTGGATACCGGCCCTTTATCTGATATGTCATTTGCAAATGTCTTCTTCAATTCCATAAGTTGCCTTTTAGTTTTGTTGACTGTTTTCTTTGCTGTGCAGAAGCTTTTTATCTTGATGAAGTCCCAATAGTTCATTTTTACTTTAGTTTCCCTTGCCTTTGGAGATGTGACTAGCAAGAAGTTGCTGCAGCCGAATGTTCTCCATCTTGCAGAAGTACTCCACACTTAATTTTTTCCATACTCTGTCACTGCCAGATTAGGTCATTAACAAACAATTCTCAAATGGCAATGGCTTAACACAATAAATATTTATTTCTTGGTCATGCAAAATTTAATGTTGAAGTTTCTGGCAAGTCCACTGTCATGGGCAGCTCTCTTCACTCTCCTTCCACCTTGTGATGCTGTCATCTTCAATATGAGTCTCCATGGTTATTGGATTAGGGAAAGAAAGTGCAAGGATGGAATACTTGACCCTTAGTCCAGAAGTGGTACATACTCCACTTCTGCTTTTATTGCATTGGCCAGAACTAGTCATATGGCCCCACATAGATGCAAGAAGGACTGGGAAATGTAACCCTTGGTGGGGCAGTTCCTTTCCAATGACAACAGTACACTTTGGTGTGCTGCTGGCTGTTTCTCTTTTACCATCCTTTGAAAACACTGTTCCATCAGAGTGCCTCAGCTCTCTTCTGATTCCTAAGTGAGCTTCTCTCTTTCTATTTCAGCTGATCTATGTGTAATCCCCAAATCCTCCACAAGTCACAGCCATTGATAAGAAATGCAATCCTTTCTTTGAATTTAAATAATGTATCTGGAGAAGAATGGGTGCCTTTTTATGTGCATAGCTGCCACATCATACTATATATGCATTCTGGAGCCAGAAAATCCCCTTTTAAAATTGGACCATCACTTAGAGGATAAAAATAACCAAATGCAATAACTGACAATAATTTCAGCTCAAATTTTCATATTTGTTTAATATCATGAATTTGGGGAATAAAACCTTGATCTATTTTTCTTAGACAGAAGCTGGCTGTTGATGGGCCCAGTTGAGTCCCATGAGTTGTATTCTCTGGTAGTGGTTTCTGACACTTATATATACAAGAGTGACTCACATTTTGTTAAGGAGCCTCTGTCTTTTTTTTTTTTTTTAAGATTTTTATTTATTTATTTGTCAGAGAGAGAGAGAGAGAGAGAGAGAGAGCACACAAGCAGGGGGAGCAGCAGAGGGAGAGGGAGAAGCAGGCTCCTCACTGAGCAAGGAGCCCGATGTGGGACTCGATACCAGGACCCTGGGATCGTGACCTGAGCCGAAGGCAGATGCTTAATGACTGAGCCACCCAGGCGTCCCAAGGGACCTCTGTCTTAAACACTTAGCTCTGGGGTCACCTTTCAGCATAACACATCAGCAAAAAGTCTAAATGTATATATATATATATGAATGGATCCTTCTAAGGGCTGAAAATACTGCATTTTATTGTCCTGCCTCCCTGGATTCTATTAACTTGCAGAGACCATGGAATAACCTGGGATTCTTAATCTTCTGCACTTAATTTGGGCCCTGTTATTTACATAACCATTTATTTTCTGACAAGGCCTGCTGTTCTCCAAAGATAGGGGAGTGGTTAAATAAATTATGCTTCATCTGTATGTTGGGGTATTAAGAAAACTTTAAATTTTGTTTCTCAGAATTTTAATGACCATAAGAAAATGCTCATAATATTTAGTTTTTAAATATATATAGAAGTGATCTCGATTTGTGTGTGTAAATATATGCATAGCAAAAAAGATTGGAAGAAAATATATCAAAATGTCAACTGTGGTTATCCTTGGGCCGTGGGATTGTGGTGACTCTCAGTCTTTATATTTTTCTGTGTTTTCCAAAGTTTAAAAATGAGCATGAATTATTTATGAGAAAAAAGTTAGTCAAAATACCTGTCAATCAAGTCCACCATCTAACCATTCTTGTGGAGATTACTAGAGGCTAGTCTAAAGGGGAACTTTGGCTGTCTTAAAGTGGTTGAATCTTGCGTCTTTAGATGAAAAAAAGTAGAGTGACATAACATCCAAAATAATAGTTTTATCACATTTTCCCTCTCTAAAATTTTACTGGTGAAACTTACTAGACCTTGCAGATAAACCTTTCCATGTGAACTACAGTTTTGCTTTTTCATTGCAGAAGCTTATTATAGAATTATAAGTTGTATAAACACGTGTCAGAATTGTTGTGAAATGTGAACCTCCAGGTGGTTAGCATCAGTCTTTAATTTCTTTTTTTTTTTTCACAGAAGGAGTCAGTATTGTGTAAGAGACCTGACATAGGCTTGAGAGTCCTGGGCCCCAGTCTTGGCTTTGTTATGTACTAGCTGTGTGAGTTGGAGCAAGTTACTCCAAGTGTCTGAAACATTTGATGGCCTTCCCCTCCACCAGTAGTAATAGTAATTCTGTACTGTCTAGCTGTGCTGAAGTCAGCCAGGTCAGTTTGAGTCGTCTAACTTTCACTTCCAGTCAAGGCTATATTCA
Organism: Zalophus californianus; assembly: GCF_009762305.2. Taxonomy (NCBI): domain Eukaryota; kingdom Metazoa; phylum Chordata; class Mammalia; order Carnivora; family Otariidae; genus Zalophus; species Zalophus californianus. The sequence continues at coordinate 13,395,310 of NC_045612.1, forward strand.
GCTGCTTTCCAGGAGCAGGACAAGCCTTTTCATCCATTGCCCCACTCTCTCCCATCTAACAATTAAGGAGTTAAGTTCTAGTGAAGCAAAGGACATCCACTACCACTAGGTCCAGCCTTCGGGCCTGCATCTTTTCTGACTGTTCAATGTTTGTAGGACACTGATTGTTAAATATTTGGATATTGCATCTGATTCTAGTCAACTAAAAACAAAGGGGAGTCATTTATTAACTATGTTACAGAGGAAGACAATACCATAATGGCCAACTGTGTTTTAACACTGAAGCCTCACAAAGTGGATTTCCAATAAATGTAGGTTGGTAGATAAAATCTTTATTAGTCCTCTTTTCTTTCTGTGAGTTCCTCCCTCAAATGGCTCTGTTCAGGCCAGTATTGGTGAATGCAGCTGCCTTGATCCTTGGGAAGCATCTTTACAGATAGGGAAGATAGCACTGACACCAACTGGAAGTTTTTCTTTCCAATTTCATTTTCTAAGAGATATAAAATGTATCTCACCACAAGCAAACAACAACAACAAATAACTTCTACAACCTTCTTAACTATCTATTCTTTGGTTGGGATTTTAGGAGAGAAGCCAGAGACTGATATGTACCATGACTCAACATGAACTTTCTGTGTGGTCACTTAGGGTACATTGTCTGGTCCCATTATTACATTGCAAAGCAAGATCAATGAAGACAATCTCACTAGAGCATTAAGTTCTTGAACTATCATCCATATTCTTATGCATTTTAATTTGAGAGCTTGGTTATAATTGCATTAAGAAGGGAGAGAGATAAATCTTCCTTGAATTAGATGATCTGTATGAGATATAGTGTAGAATAGTCTCCAAAAATAATTTTAGTTTAACCCAAGCTCTTAGAATTAAAATGTCTTGACTATAAATTTGTCTTCTGTTCTCCAGGTACCTGTCTGGCTTAGTCAGAGGAGCATACAACTCTTGATCTCGGGGTCATGAGTTCAAGCCCCACATTTGATGTAGAGATTACCAAGTAAATAAATAAATAAATGTAAAAAAATTGTCTTCTGTTCTCAATCCGAGAAGGACACTAAAAGATGAGATTTCCTTGCCTCTGCGTAAAGTAAATGAAGGAGAACTCTCTTATGGACTTAAAGTTTGTGTCTCCTCAAAATTCATATACTGAAGCCCCAACTCCCAGTGTGATATGGGGAGGTGGTGCCTTTGGGTTGTAATTATGATAAGCTGAGGTCATGAGGATGGAGCCCCAATGATAGGATTAGTGCTCTTATAAGTAAAGGAAGAAGTAGCAGAGCTTTCTCTCTCCGCCATGTGTAGATATAGTGAGAAAAGAAGGTGGCTGTCTTTAAGGTACAAAAGGAGACCTCACCAAAAACCAAATCTGCCAGCACCTGGATCTTGGACTTCCCAGCCTCCAGAACCGTGAGAAATAATGTTTGTTTTTAAGCTGAACTTCAGGCTATGGTATTCTGTTATAGCAGCCTTTGCAGACTAAGACAAACTCTGTGACCCCCAGTCTTTTTGTAACATAGGTTCAGTTGTATTGCTGGCCAAAGCATGAACTCCAGATATAACAACTCTGTACTGAAATGGATATCAATGTTCTCCTTCAACACTAGCATCATATTGGGATTTTAGGTGGCCATTTTATAGGTATAAGTTTGTAGGAGAATGGATTTGTATTTTACCTGGGCCACATAGTCATGCCAGAGATTGCGGGTCTCTGCCTTGAGAAGTTCTTCATGAAGATCAAGTCATTTGGACAGTGGTTAGACTGAGCTGGTCAAGGTAAAGGCTTGAGATCATCTTTTTGAGTATCTGTATTTGTGCCTGGGGAGTTGACAGAACAATGTTAGACATTGTGGACATAGAGATAAGATAGTATCGCTCTCTAGAGACTCTTGTGCTACCAGCCAGGAGAGGCCCGTGACAGTAGTCATTTGTTTTGACAACTACTTGAGTGTGTCTGCAGTTTTTATTTTTTATTTTTATTTTTTAAAGATTTTATTTACTCATTTGAGACACACAGAGAGAGAGCACAAGTGGGGAGGAGGATCAGAGGGAGAGGGAGAAGCAGACTCCCTGCTGAGCAGGGAGCCCAATGCAGGGCTTGATCCCAGGACACTGAGATCATGACCTGAGCCAAAGGCAGATGCTTAACTGACTGAGCCACCTAGAGACACCCCAAGTGCTTCTGTTGTATTTAAAGGTGAACCATTTCAAGCCTCCTCCTTGGCCTACCTTGCCAGCCAATCTGCAATTAAGGAGATCAGATTGTTGCAACTTTAGCTTCCAACCTTTCTGTGGTCTTTAAAACAAATTCTGCTATTAATATTTAATCCACAGGAGTGTATTTTGTTTTTTGATTGTTCCTTTTCTTTATAGCATTGTGTCTTGTACATGTGTTCTATATTTAGTCTTTTGTCCTCATTTATGGTGTTTAGGAAGGAACCATGTGTGGTTCAGTTCGCCACAACCGGAAGTCTCCCAACATACACCATTTTAGCCTTTCCTAGAGACTGATCCTGTCCCTTCCCTATCTACTTAATGATTCTATCAGACTTAGTGTCCCATGTTAATTCCGGCCTGCTGGACTGTGTTCTCTGCTATTCCAGCTGCTACTGTTAAAGGAGAGGACCTGCTCCACACAAAGAAACCACTCAGATACAGGTTTGGTTTGTTTTCTCCCTGTACAAGTCTTGGCCTAGTGGATTTTGGAATTGGGTGGAATTGAGTTCAGATCCTGGTATAGTCATTTACTTACCACATGGAATGGTTAACTTCTTTGAGCCTGAGTTTTTCTATCTGTAAATGGACATAATATCATTATCTGAGTTTTAAGGAAGACTGTCTTGGAGAGGAAAAATTTATCTTTACCCTTTAAGATTCTTATGGCTAGTCTAAAAATGAAATTGACATGAGACAGATTAATAGGAGAAAAGCGAACAGAAGCTTAATAACATGTATATGTCCTGTACACATGGATGGGACCCAAGAAAACTGAGTAACTCCCTGAAATGGCTGAAGCTATCACCTTAAATACCATCTCTAGGTAAAGACAAAAGAAGTTGTTGGGGTGGGGAATCCTTTATGGGAGGTGAAAAGGAAAAGCGCAGTAAACAAGGGTAAGGTTGTTAGGCAGACTTAAGTTATTGCCTTCTCCCTTGATGACTGATTCAGCCTTACAAATGGAGATTTCCTTTATACATGTAAATGTCCCCTATATAAGGGGTAACTTCTACTCAGTCTTCAGAGCTTCTTCTGTACCTGCTGTTTCTTAAATTTACCTGCTTAAAATAATCAAAAGGGCATATCTTTAGGGTGGCAAAATTTGCTCCTCTACAGTTATATGAGTTGAGAGTTTAGCAACACTTGACAGGTTACCAACACTATAATAGATACAATGAAGGAAAGTTCTTCTTATATTTATAAAAGGCAGGGGGAAAGGCGGAACAGCTGTTCATCCACACAATTGATTACCTCAATGGGAAAAAAAAAAAACAGGCAAATCAGGTATTTGGTATTAAATACAAAAGAAGTATGTTATTAGATACTTCTGATTAGTCTAGAATTGACTAATATAGTCACTTTAATCGGGAGAGACATTTGTGTGGAAAATTTCCCTAAGTTAAAACAAATGAATTTTTTATTGGGTTTACCAACACACCAGCATCTTTAGATTAGTGGCTTACTAAAGTGAAAGCATTCTCTAGTTGAAATGTATCAACAATTTGGGTGCTTGCAAATCTATTTCACATGTAGCAAGTAAGTACAGAGGACTTGGTGTGGCCCTTTTCTAGGCCATAAAATGAGAAGGTGGAGGGGTGAGTGATAAATAAAGCATACATGGGGCCTGCTCTGAAGGTACTTGCAAGAGGGGCTACGAGATGGATACGTACGTCGCTACAACAAGCATAATGCACGCTGAATAAATTCTGAGAGCTTATAGGTGTCACGGTTCTTTTCCCCTTGCTATCCTTGTGGGTTAGACGTGGGGGATGGCATTCTGGAGGGAGTGGGCTTTCATCTGGGCTTTTAAACAATGTAGGCTCCTTGTTTGTATTCTTTGATGAAATGGTCAGTCAGGTATGGTCACGAGGGGAGGCAGAAGAGAGGCTCAGGGAAATAAAGTTTATTATGCTCCGATGTGCTAGAGACAGGAGTCACCGCTCAGCACAGAGGGGCCATAAGAGAAGGGCACCAGGTAGTCAGAAGGCAGAAGACAGGAATGAGGGAAGTTTTAGGTGAGGCCTTTATTGGGGTTTCGGAGGGAAAGGCAAGGGAGGGTGAACAGTTTAGGACTGGCTCATTTGAATAATTTCCACAGGCTTTGGGCAGTAGGGATGATTAAGGCACAGGAATATTGTTTCCTGGGGTGTGGGGACCAGACAGAGGAGATATGACTCTGCATTAGTTGGTTTGCATATCAAAGTAATGCTCCTGGCTGGGCCCTTTGTTATCTCTCAGACTTGGCTAGTCTGGGAGGGGCAGATTTTTCCAGCAAGGAGGGTTTTTTTAGGATGTCAAAACACCATAATATATAGAAAATTTCAAATAATTGAGAAATACACTTCTCTGGCTTATCCATGTTTTGACTTCTGAATGTGTAGTAAGCCACCTGCACTGTCAGCACAAAGATGCAGGGGACAAACTGGTAGCAGGAGTTCTAACAGGAGAAGCGAAGCTGTTCTTAGATGTGATTGCAAATATGAAGGCTGATGATATACAGCCCCATGGCCTTCTTTTGTCAGGGTCTGGAGGTCTGGGTCAGCTGATCTCCGACAGGGCTCAAGGCAGCTGTTCTGTCTAATACATCTTTGCTTGAACAATTGGATTAAGGTGATGTTTTGATATATTGCTAGTCATCTTTTATAGCCCCAAATCTCTGACATTCTTGGCTTCCTAGATGATTGTATTCCTGCTGGCTGTGGCAGCCCTGTGAGTGCAGCAGTTTGAGAGTCAAAGGAACAGAAATACCCTTTCCAGCCCATATCCAGGAGTGTTCTGAGATTCTGCTTAGTATAATCAGCCATACGGTGAACATTTGGCTTCCATTGGCCATCTTCCTGGGGAAGTAATACAGGAAGGAATACTGATAATTCACTTTCTTTTTTTTAAAGTTTTTTCCTACAGATTGGAGTGTCATATTATTTCTTTTATAACAGATGATAAAATATTAGCATTAAAGAAAATTTCAAATCAGATAGACTCTGGTATCTCACTGGCTTATTATGGTAGATATTTGTTCCTTGATTATTAAAGCCCATACTCAGGGCCTCAGACCGACAGAATCTGCCATCTTCAATACATGACTTCTTGTTATTGACGTCCAGCTGGCAGACAAGGAAAGAAACCACATGGGAGATGTGTGTGGATCAGGCAGGGAGGCTGCTGACATAAATTCTACACAGGTCAATTGGCCAGAACTCAACCACATGGCTCTACAAGGATGCAAGAGGAACTGGGAAGTGTACTGACAGGGCAGCCACTTCCCAGCATCAACTCACTTTGGTGCGGCTGCACACAGCTACTGTATTCAATTCGGCATCATTGCAATTATAATCATTGTGTATCTTACTTTTTCACTTAATATATTAAAACCTTTCCTATTTGCATAGTTTGCATGATTATTTTTAGTGCTATTCTATTTTATTGATGAATCATAATTTGAGGCCATTTCTTACTGGACATTTAGATTATTTTTCTGGTTTTGAGAACTGTACCTTTTCTGTGAACATTCTTCTGCTTCAATATTTATCCTCCATTAAATCATTTTCTTAGAGTAAATTCTCTTAAGTTGATTTAGTGAGTCAAAGAAGATGGCTCTTACATATTGCTAACCTGCTTCCAAAATGATGTTACTGTTTACAAGGCCATCAGCAGAGTGTGGAGATTCTAGTTGCATTTGAGCCTTATCAGGCACTGAGAATTAAAACTTTGCTTTTCTGATCTGCAGAGAAGCCTGGAGTAACCATAGTCTATTCTCTAGCTATTACTTAAAAATTATCCTCAAATATTTGCAGAATGTTTCTTGGCCAAAAATGGATAGTGAAAAATTCTTCTCCCCAAGTGGTTGAATGAACTATGGCACATCCATACAATGGAGTATTATGCAGCTGTAAAAGAAAAAGAATGAAGGAGATTTTTTTTTTATTTTTCATTATGTTCAGTTAGCCAACATATAGTACATCATTAGTTTTTGATGTAGTGTTCAGTGATTCATTAGTTGCATATAACACCCAGTGCTCATCACAACATGTGCCCTCCTTAATACCCATCAGCCAGTTACCCCATCCCTCCACCCCCCTCCCTAATGAAGGAGATATGTAATGAACTGATTTGGAATAATTTCAATGATATACTCTTTTTTTTGAGAGAGAGAAAGAGCTCTCACAGGAGCAGGATGGGGGGTGGGGGAGTGGCAGAGGGAGAGGGAGAGAGAGAATCCCAAGCAGGATCCATGTTCAGCATGGAGCCCAGTGCTGGGCTTGATCACACAACCTGAGACCATAACCTGAGCCAAAATCAAGAGTCAGACATCCAACCATCTAAGCCACCCAGGTACCCCAAGGATATCCTTAAGTGAAAAAGCAAAGCACAGAAATCTATCTATACTGTGCTATCCTTCATGTAAGGAAGAAAGGGTATAAGAAAATGTATAGAGATCTGCTCATTTGTACAATGGATACAAGGATAGATCAGAAACTGAAGACACTGAAGATCTATAGGGTCTGGATGAGAAAAGGGTAGAACGAAGAGAAGAGTGGAAATGAGGCAGTAGGGATGAGAAGGCAGTGACATTTCTTAGAGTTTATCTTTTTGTAAGGCTCTGATTCGTAGAATGGTGCTAATGGTCCGCATACCCAGCCAAAAATGAATGATAATTAAAATCAACCAAGATGGGTGGGAGGGAGAACCCAATTGGAAGACAAGTAGTAACAAATGAACCTGACCGTATTTTAAATGAATAATATAACCACACTGAAGGGAATGGTGAGAAAAGAACAGACCTCAGTTGCTGTGGTACGTAGCCTCTAAGATGGCCCCCTAGTGATCCCTGCCTCCTGGCTTTATTACATCCCTTGTGTAATCCCTTCCTTTTTTTTTTTTTTTTTTTTTTTTTAATGTAAGAAAACTCTATGCCCAGCATAGGGCTCAAACTCATGGCCCCGAGATCAAGAGTCACGTGCTCCACCAACTGAGCCAGCCAGGCGCCCCTGTGTAATCAATCTCTTCTTGGGATGGGCTGGATGTAGTGACTGCTTCTGACGAAAAGAATGTGGCAGAAGTGATGGGATGTCACTTTTGAAATTAGAGTAAAAAAGACAGGGGTGTCAGTCTTAGGCACCCTTTCTTCCCTGCTTACTCTCTTTTTTTTTAGCCAGGGAGAGAGAGAGAGGTGGGGGGAGGGACAGAGGGAGAGGGAGAGAGAGACTCTCAAGCAGACACCCCACTGAGCGTGGAGCCTGACACAGGGCTCAGTCTCACAACCCTGAAATCATGACCTGAGGTGAAATCAAGAGTCAGATGTTTAACTGACTGAGACACCAAGGCACCCCCGTCTAGTGTATTTTTAATTTCAGTTATTGAGTTCTTCATCCTCTGATTGGTTCTTTTTTTTTTTTTTTTCTGTTTTGTATCTCCTTGTTGAGGGTCTCACTGAAGTCTTCTACTCTTTTCTCAACTCCAGTGAGTATCTTTGGACTATTACTTTAAATTCTCTATCAAGCACATTACTTATCTCTGTTTTATTTAGCTTCTTGCTGTGATTTTTGTCCTTTTCTTTCATTTGGGACATATTCCTCTGTCTCCTCATTTTTGTCTATTTCTGCGTGTCTGTTTCTCTGTGTTAGGAAAATTAGCTACATCTCCTGCTCTTGAAAGTAGTGGCCTTATGAAGAGGAGGTCCTGTAGTGCCCTACAGTGCAATGTCCCCTGTCACCCCCTGTCACCAGAAGCTAGTGCTTTGGGGGTGTCTCCTCTATGTGTTGCATGTGCCCTATTGTTGTGGTTGAGCCATGTTTTCCTTTAGTCCAGTTGTCCACAATGGCTCTCTGCCCGTTGTGGGCTGGTTCTGGCCCCAAATATCAAAATATCCATTTGTCCATACTGATTTAAATAAATGATTGCATGAATAAATGAAAGGTATCTCAGTCTGTTTAGGCTGCTATAACAAAGTACCATAAAGTATGTGGCTTATAAACTGCAGAAATTGATTTCTTACCTTTCTGGAGGATAGAAGCTCAAAGTCAGGGTGCCAACGTGGTCATGTTCTGGTAAGGACCCTCTTTAGGGTTGCAGACTCCTAACTTGTCTCCTCACATGGCAGAAAGAGAGCAGCAAGCTCTCTCTTGACTCTTAAGGGCACTAATTCTTTATGACCCATCTAATCCTGATTACTTCCCTAAGGCTTCACCTCCCAGTATCATCACATTGGAGGATAGATTTCAATACATGAATTTTAGAGGGACATAAGCAATCACTGCATAACAGAAGAGAAAGGGTAGTTCTTCCTTACAGAAGAATTCCAATTAATACATGTGGAGTGAATGAGCAAAATACAAAATCACCATTAGGCAAACACCATAGTGATAATTATTTATTATAAGATCCACTGATGGATTCAAATAAATCAGTAGGTGAAAGTTTGAGGAGAGACAAGATGTTGGTATAGTCTCAAAATATCCCAAAGATGTTTACCAATTGCAAAGGTAAAAATATATTGACAGTGGAGAAACCAATCAAAAGCCACCTACACCAAGCAATCAGGATTAACATCAACTAATAAGACACATGGGCAGGATGTCCATGATATGTGCACTAAGAAAGGCACTACATGACTTCTGTGGCATTCATGCCAACACTATATAACCTCAACCTGTCCATGAGGAAAGTCAGACAAACCCAAATGGAGGCCTATTCTGCAAAATAATTGTTCAGTTGTCTTTAAAAGTGTCCAGGTCATGAAAGACAAATGAAGACTGAAGAATTGTCGCAGGTGAAATAACAATTGAATGCAAGGTGGGATCCTAGAATAGAAAAAGGACATTAGTGGAAAAAGTGGTGCAACTTGAATAAGGCATGTAGTTAATAGTATCTCATTAATGTTCATTTCCTGGTTTCGATGATTGTACTATGGTTATGTAAGATGTTAACATTAGGAGAAGCTAGATAATGGGTAGGTGTGAACTCTCTATTGTTTTTGCACTTTTTCTGCTGGGAAAATTCCTTTTTAAAGATCTCTAGTCCCATCCTGAGGGCAAGACTTGCCTGGTTTGCAAGGGGAGGAACTTGATTCGGAGTCTGATGAATATTTCCCTAGGACACACACACTTATTAGCTATATCTTCAGTGGGTTAGTAATCTCCAGTTTTATAAGTCTATAAATAAAAATGATCTTGTATCATTTGACCAAGAACCTCAGAATTATGCTGTTTCTGCCTGCTTCTAAATAGGCATTGTCTCTCTCAGGCTCTGCTTTGGGCTATGTGTAATGACACATGGTATGCTCTTGTATGTTGAATGGTAAAAGGCCAGGATAGTTACCATGGTCTCCAGCAGCCTGCAAGAGTATTGCAGAGCTATTGCCACCAGGATCCTTTTGCTTTCTACCTCCGAATAGCTCCTAAACCACTGCTGCAGACAATAAAAGCCTTGGTTGCTTCTTTAACTCACCAGATAGTTTATGTCTTCTGTCAAGTGTTCTCTTGGCCAGAGTTTGTTTCACCACAAGCAGAAGGAGAAAGAATTACATGTCGGAACAGTAAGGCAGTACATGTTCAATAACTGATTTAAGTGGTGACCCTGTAAAGCTGTTCTGACATGGGAGACTTGCAGTGAAAGCCTCATTTTAGGGTCAAAAATAAATTTTTGCCTTTTTCCCTTTCCTCTTTATCATTGATTGATCCTCTAATTCATTTTAATAGGAAGGAGTAAAATATAAAAATGACATAGGCTAGCTATAAAAATTCAAGCAATACAAAAAAGTACAAAGAATATATTTTTAAAAAATCTGAAATCTCAGTGCTCAGAAATGAATAATATTATCACACTTTGTGGCCATTATTATAGATAGCCCTCTCCATAAAGGTAGAAGTGTGAATAGATGTGTAGGTCTGCAGACAGAGACAAATTTAAAAGAACTGGATCATATAGAAGCATGTTATTATTTTAATAATAAAAAGTATTAGATTTTATTTTTCCTGAATTTAACACAAGAAAAATAAGATAGAGCTGAAGAAATCACTGGTGAGATAAAACTCTCTTTGCCAAAAGAGATCTTGGTTCCCAAAAGATCCCTTTAAGATTAAGAAAACAGATTCTAAAGATCATTAGGAAACTGAAGTAATTATTTGTTGTAGGACCCAATATTTTAATTTTAACAGTATGAATGGGCTTACCACCTTAAAAGACTACATATTTAGTTCTCTTACCACTTGTCTTCCTTCCTGCCAATCTCAGTATTTGCTGCTTGTATTGGTTTATGTCTTCAAGGCTTATAAATGTTTACATGTTCTTTTGAAAGCACATGTCCCTTAGTTGTTTAAATTGTATGCTTAATTAGACTCAGTGCTTACTGTCCCATTACTTTATCTGGTCGTGTGATCTTCCTTAGGTTCCCCCCTTGGTGGGCTGAATTTCATTATCAAAGAGTATTTCTTTTGAGAGGTGCTCATTAGGGCTACATTTCCTAAGTTTAATTTATTCATATTTGAGAATATCTGCCTGTTGTTTTTATACTTGAACAATTTGGGTAAAGTATTTTGGAGTCATATGTACTTTTCTTTAGGATTTTGTTCTACTAGCACTGAAAGTTTCCAGGGAAGAGTTTGATACCAGAAAGAATCCCATTCCTCCCACTGCTCCCCCTGCCTTGTAGATAACTTATTTTTTCCTGTCTGGATTCCTAAATAGTTTTTCTTCATAGTTCAGGTTTTTTTTTTAAAAGATTTTATTTTTAATCTCTACACCCAACATGGGGCTCAAATTTACAACCCTAAGATCAAGAGTCACATGCTCTATCGTTGGAGCCAGCCAGGTGCCCCTTTCATAGTTGAGTTTTGATAGTGGTTGCACTGTGTCAGTGTTTCCTGGCATATAGTGTGCCCTTTTGACTGGAAGATCCAGTTTTTCCTTCTTGGAACTGTGTCTTATTTCAGAGACACAATTGTTGGGTCATCTTTATTTGTCCTTCATTATCTATTATCTTTTCTCTAGTTTTTTAATGTCTTTTTCCTATACATACACTGTGATATGATTTACAGTGTTAAAAAACAAAATTCAACCAAGTAAATTTGAAGATCTAATTGGCTAAAGCGAATTAAATTAAGTGATTGATAAATTAGGCAGCTTTCCACCTAGCAAGTAGAGTGATGCTCTGAGTTGTACAAAATGGAAGGTTTTGTTAGGAAGGAGGGTGGGGCAAGCAGTTATTAGCAAAAAAAAGAGAAAGGATTGTATCAGGCAAAGTCACTTTACCTTAGGGGGAATCCCAGGGGGTCTTATCATGTTGGTACTTCATCTTTGGGCAGGGGAGAGGGCCCATACAACAGATGATCTCATTGGTGCTGACCAGAAAATGCCAGAGTGACTAACTTAGAATTGTATTCCTGGAGTCGTGAAACTGCAATTAAATCTTGCTTTGCTGTTCCAGGGGCAAATGACTCCATCTTGGGCCTATGGTTTTCTTTTTAACAATAATATGAATTATATATATTTGGTCTTTGTCCAGTTTCAGGTTCAAAGCTCCTAAAACCCTTGGAATTTCTTAAGTGAAGAGAGTTATAAGGGTGTGTTTTATTTATGTTAATAGTGACTTTTGGAATCCTCCTAGATTACCTAAGAATGGGGGTTGACCGCCAGAGGAACCAACCTGGTGATTAGAGGATTAGGGAACTTTCAGTCCCACCCCCGATGACCCTGGGGCCTGGAGAGGGGCTGGAGGTTGAATCAGTTGTTACTTAATGATCTAATTGGTCATGTCTGTGTAACGAAGCTTCCTTAAAACTCCCAAAAAACCAGGTTCAGAAAACTTCTGCATTGGTGAACACATGGGAATTTGGGGAGAATTATACTCCCAGAGGGGTTGGAACTTCCATATCCTTTCTCACATAGATTTCCCTGTGCATCTCTTCCATCTGGCCATTCCTGAGCTATAACCCTTTGTAATAAATCATTGATCTGGTAAGTAAAATGTTTCTGAGTTCTGTGAGAGGCTCTAGTAAATTAATCTACGCAAAGGAGGGAATTGTGGGAACCTCCGATTTAAAGCCAGTTGGTCAGAAGTATAGGTAACAACCTGGACTGGTAATTGGCCTCTCAAGTAGTGGGAGCTAGGGTAATCTTGTAGGATGGAGCCTTTAACGTGTGGAATCTGGTTTTCTCTTTGGGGACATAGTGTCATACTTGAGTTGAACTGCAGGATGCTCATTTGGTGTCAGGAGAGTTGCTTGGTGGTGGTTGGAAAACCCCTCCTGCCCATGAATTGGAATTGGGATCTGGATGGTTACCCACTTTCATTAATCTCAAATCTTTCCTCCAGGCAATTGATTCTCTTTTCTTGTCATTTCCTATTTATTTTTTATAATCTATATTAGGACCATTTTAGTTTTCATTTTATTTTCTTGGTTCCTCTAACTCCTCTGATTTTATATTATATTTTAATTCTTGTATTATTCCCCCCCCTTTTTTTATTAGCATGAAGTACTTCCAGAAAAAATTAAAAAAACTGCTTTGGTTGCTTAAGTTTTGTTTTCCTCCAGCTTTGCTGAGGTTTCATTTCTTTCATCCCAGTCCCCTTCTTTCCCTTCCCTTTCTCCTTTTCTGTAGTAGTTTTCTGGCATAGTTGCTTTGTAATTTTACATCTCATTCCTACTTATTTTTGGCAGCTTTGTCCAAACCTTTTATTTATTCTGCAGTAGTAAGTGATGATGGCCTTTGATGCCCATCCTGCTTTACCTACGTTCATCTTTTAAACCCCAGTCCCATGCTAAGGTACAGCTCCAGATATTGGTTTCTGTAGTCTCACTGCTGGAGGAACGTTCTTTTAGGTGAAGTGGTGTTATTGGTGGAGAACTTGGCTGGTGCAGCATGAGCATTGTAGAAAAACCTGTGGTGAGGACTCTCTTCTAAGATCTTATTAAACATGTCAGGGCCCCTTTACCCCTTCAGGGGTGTATTTCACTAGTGTGGGCTTTGACCTGTTTCCTCCTCTCAACACACTGCTTTGGAAAAGGTGATGAATCCTGATGGTTTTTGCTGCCATTGCTGAGGCCCCACAGGGACCAATGGGCCGCTTTATTCCAATTCTCTATAAGTTGAAGGTCATTAATAAAACTCTCATGATTTATTTGACTCATCTTCCCTTTTTCAGTTCTGTTTCTGAGATGTGGGATTGGGGTTAGGAGCCCAGAGAGGCTATGCTCTGCTGGGTTCAATATCCCTTACCTGTCTCATATCTTTTCCTCCTACCTTTCCGGGCTTAAATTAACTCATTCTCTTGGTCCTTGTAGATACCCTCTAATCACTTGCCTTCATCTCTCATGTGGCAAAACCATAGTACTGGCTAAATGGAATGCTGCCCTCTCTGTGCATTCACCTGTGTAGCTGAACATGGCTAATAAACACATAGCCTTGCTGACTGGTTTCATGAACCTTAAGTGGGCCCTTAGTGCCACCTAACAATCTTACTACTTTTTTCTAGTCTGTTTGTGCACCCACTCTCCCAGATGACTGTTCACACATTCTCCTCTCTCCTCAAACACCCAACACCTCCTCCCTCAAGTTCTCTTTCAGATAATGTTCATGTTTCCTACTCCACTGAGAAAATTGAAGCGATCAGAAGAAAACTTCTGCAGACTTCTACCAAAACATCTACCCACATACATTCATGTGTACTCATATTTTCTGCCTTCTAGTTACTAAAGATGAATTCCCATTGCTTTGAAAGCCAACTATTTCATCTCTACATTAGACTCTATCAGCCCTCTTACCTACTCAAGGACATCACTCCAGCAATTGTACCTTCTCCCTCATGTATTTTTCCTTTTCTACTGGATCAGTTTCAGCAACATAAAGACATGCTATTAGTCCTCTGAGTTTAAAATAGTCTTTTGGGGGCACCCCAGGGTCATGAGGTTAAGCCCCATGTTGGGCATGGAACTTACTAAAAAAAAATAAAAAATAGTGTGGGCAGCCTGCCTTGCTCAGTTGGTAGAGTATGCAACTCTTGATCTTGGGGTTGCAAGTTCTAGTCCCACACTGGGTATAGAGATTACTTAAAAAATAAAATCTTTAAAAAAATAGTTTTCTGTTGACCCCATTTACCATCCTGTTTTCCACCTCCCATTTACATAAGAATTCATACAGTTGGAACCTGGAAAAGATGGCAGAGGGGTAGGGGACCTTATTCCAACCGGTCCCCAGAATTGAGCTGCATATCTACCAGACCACTCTGAACACCCATGAAATCAGCCTGAGATGTAAGCAGATAGTTCTGGATCTCTACAAACAGAATATCGTGGGCGGTTGGTTTCGAGGTACAAAGCGGGGAGCCGTGATTCCATGGGCAGATATTGGAAGATAGACAGCAGGGGGAAGGAACCGTGGGGATCCTACACCGCCGGTGAGTGATAGCCTCCCACGCTGGGGATGGGGCACAGACTCACAGACCAGTAGCAACAGGGAAAGGACTTTAGGGCAGCCCACCAGACGGAAACCCAGAGCAGTGGGGTTGCATGTGCAAACTGGGGGCGGCTGGTGGTTGTAGAAGCACAAAGGGCAGTGACATGGTCCAACCTGGAGGTGAGGACTGGGAGCGCTGCAGAGGGGCACACAACCCAGGATGCTGCAGTTTATAGCAGCACTGACAGAAAAGGAGATAGTGTGGCCTGGAGCGTTCACTGAAGAACACACCGATCTCTCAGCTCTGAAGCAGAGGGTTGGAAACAATCTCTTCTGCTCTGACTCTCAGAAGAGACGCAGAAAGCCACCAGGGAAAGCCACCGGAGAACAAAAGCCCCCCCCCCCCCAAAACCGGTTTTCACTGAGCCCATCCCCCACCACAGGGGGCAGGGCAACTCTGCCCAAACAGGGTTGCCTGAGTAACAGTGCAGCAGGCCCCTCCCCCAGAAGACAGCCTGGGAAAACAAGAGGCCAGCAACCCTAAGGTCCCTAGAAAACAGGTGCATCTTGCTTGGGTTGTGGTCAATAATTTGGACTCTATACATTCCCTCAACCACCCCTCAACAGAATGACTAGGAGGAGGAACCCCCAAAATAGGAAAGACTCAGAGATTATGATTTACGCCACAGATTTACAAATGGATACAGATATAACCAAGATGTCAGAGATGGAATTGAGGGTAGCAATTGTAAAGACAATAGCCAGAATCTCCGTTCTAGCTAAATTCATTAATGGCAACATAGAGTCTCTAAGGGCAGAAGTAAAAGCTGAATTGGCAGAACTTAAAAATGCTATCTATGAGATCCAATCGAGTCTAGATAATCTAACAGCTAGGGTAAGTGAGGCAGAAGAACAAATTAGTGATCTAGAAGACCAATTAATAGACAAGAAGGGAAAAGAGGAGGCCAGGGAAAAACAACTCAAAATCCACGAAAATAGAATCAGAGAAATAAGTGACACCATGAAACGTTCCAATGTCAGAATTATTGGGATCCCTGAGGGGGTGGAAAGAGAGAGAGGACTAGATGATATATTTGAGCAAATCGTAGCTGAGAGCTTCCCTAATCTGGGGAATGAAACAAACATTCGTGTCCTAGAGGCAGAGGACCCCTCCCAAGATCAAGGAAAACAGGCCAACACCCCGGCATGTAATAGTAAAACTCACAAATCTTAGAACCAAGGAAACCATCTTAAGGGCAGTTAGGGGGAAGAGATTCCTTACGTACAGAGGGAGGAACATCAGAATAACGTCAGACCTATCCACAGGGACCTGGCAAGCCGGAAAGGACTGGCCAGACATATTCAGGGTACTAAATGAGAAAAACATGCAGCCAAGAATACTTTATCCGGCAAGGCTGTCATTCAGAATGGATGGAGAGATGCAGAGCTTCCACGACTGGCCGAAACTGAAAGAATATGTGACCACTAAGCCGGCCCTGCAAGAAATATTAAGGGGGGCTCTATAAAAGGAGAAAGACGCCAAGAGTGATATACACAGAAATTTACAGAGACAATCTGTAAAAACAAGGACTTCACAGGCAACATGATGACAATAAATTCAAATCTTTCAATAATCACTCTCAATGTGAACGAACTAAATGCTCCTGTAAAACAGCACAAGGTTGCAGATTGGATAAAAAGACCCATCCATATGCTGCCTACAAGAGACTCATTTTGAACCTAAAGATACATCCAGACTGAAAGTGAAGGGATGGAGATCCATCTTCCATGCCAGCAGACCTCAAAAGAAAGCTGGGGTAGCAATTCTTATATCAGACAAATTAGATTTTAAACTAAAGACTGTAGTTAGAGACACAGAAGGACACTGTATCATTCTTAAAGGGTCTATCAAACAAGAAGATCTAACAGTTGTAAATATCTATGCTCCCAACATGGGAATAGCCATTACATAAGCCAACTCTTAACCAAAATAGTCATATTGATAACAATACATTAATTGTAGAGACCTCAATACTCCACTCTGTGCAATAGACAAATCATCTAAGCAGAAAATCAAAAAGGAAACAAGAGCTTTGAATTACACACTGGATCAGATGGACCTCATAGATACATACAGAACATTCCACCCTAAAACAACAGAATACTCATTCTTCTAGAGCGCACATGGAACTTTCTCCAGAATAGGCCACATACTGGGTCACAAATCAGGTCTCAACTGATACCAAAAGACTGAGATTATTCCCTGCATATTCTCAGACCATAGTGCTTTAAAACTGGAACTCAATCACAAGAAAAAATTTGGAAGAAATTCAAACACTTGGAAGCTAAAGACCACTCTGCTCAAGAATGTTCGGGTCAACCAGGAAATCAAAGAAGAACTTAAACAATTCATGGAAACCAATGAGAACGAAAACACATCGGTCCAAAACCTATGGGATACTGCAAAGGTGGTCCTAAGGGGGAAATACATAGCCATCCAAGCCTCACTCAAAAAAATAGAAAAATCCCGAATTCACCAACTAACTTCACACCTTAAAGAACTAGAGGAAAAGCAACAAATGATGCCTAAGCCATGCATTAGAAGAGAAATAATTAAGATTAGAGCAGAGATCAATGAATTAGAAACCCGAAACACAGTAGATCAGATCAACGAAACTAGAAGTTGGTTCTTTGAAAGAATAAGATCGATAAACCACTGGCCAGACTTATCCAAAAGAAAAGAGAAAGGACCCCAATTAATAAAATTATGAATGAAAGGGGAGAGATCATGACTAACACCAAGGAAATAGAAACGTTTATTAGAAATTATTATCAACAACTATATGCCAATAAACTGAGCAATCTGGATGAAATGGATGCCTTTCTGGAGACCTATAAACTCCCCAAGACTGAAACAGGAAGAAACTGACAACCTGAATAGGCCAATAACCAGTAAGGAGTTTGAAACAGTGATCAAAAACCTCCCAAAAAACAAGAGTCCAGGGCCTGATGGATTCCCTGGGGGAATTCTACCAAACATTCAAAGAAGAAATAATACCTATTCTACTGAAGCTGTTTCAAAAAATAGAAACAGAAGGACAGCTTACAGACTCATTCTATGAGGCCAGCATTACCTTAATCCCCAAACCAGGCAAAGACCCCATCAAAAAGGAGAATGCCAGACTGATATCCCCGATGAATATGGATTCCAAAATTCTCAACAAAATAGGATCCAACAATATATTAAAAGGATCATCCACCACGACCAAGTGAGATTTATCCCTGGGATGCAAGGGTGGTTCAACATTCGCAACTAAATCAGTGTGATAGAACACATTAATAACAGGAGAGGGAAGAACGATATGGTCCTCTCAATTGATGCAGAAAAAAGCATTTGACAAATTACAGCATCCTTTCCTGATTTAAAACTCTTCAGAGAATAGGGATAGTGGGAACATTCCTCAAGTTCATAAAATCCATCTATGAAAAACCCACAGCAAATATCATCCTCAATGGGGAAAAGTTGAGAACCTTTCCCTTAAGATCGGGAACACGATAAGGATGCCCACTCTCGCCACTATTGTTCAACATAGTACTAGAAGTCCTAGCAACAGCAATCAGACAACAAAAAGAAATAAAAGGTATTCAAATTGGCAAAGAAGAAGTCAAACTCTCTTTTCTCAGATGACATGATACTTTATGTGGAAAACCCAAAGACTCCACCCCCAAATTACTAGAACTCATACAGCAATTCAGCAATGTGGCAGGATACAAAATCAATGCACAGAAATCGGTGGCTGTCTTATACACTAACAATGCAACTGTAGAAAGAGAAATTAGAGAAACGTTTACAATAGCACCAAAAACATTTACAATAGCACCAAAAACCATAAGATACCTGGGAATAAACCTAACCAAAGAGGTAAAGGATCTATACTCTAGGAACTACAGAACACTCATGAAAGAAATTGAAGAAGACACAAAAAGCTGGAAAAACATTCCATGCTCATGGATCAGAAGAATAAATATTGCTAAAATGTCTCTGCTGCCCAGAGCAATCTATACCTTCAATGCCATCCCGATCAAAATTCCAATGACATTTTTCAAAGAATCCTGAAATTTGTACAGAATCAGAAAAGACCCCGAATTGCCAAGGAAATGTTGAAAAAGAAAAACAAAGCTGGGGGCATCACATTGCCCGATTTCAAGCTATATTACAAAGCTGTGATCACCAAGACAGCATGGTACTGGCACAAAAACAGACATGTAGACCAATGGAACAGAATAGAGAGCCCAGATATGGACCCTCAACTCTATGGTTAAATAATCTTCGACAAAGCAGGAAAAAATATGTGATAGAAAAAAAGACAGTCTCTTCAATAAATGGTGCTGGGAAAATTGGACAGCTATATACAGAAGAATGAAACTCGACCATTCTCTAACACCATACACAAAGATAAACTCAAAATGGATGAAAGACTTCAATGTGAGACAGGATTCGATCAAAATCCTAGAGGAGAACATAGGCAGTAACCTCTTTGACATCGGCCACAGCAACTTCTTTCAAGATACATCTCCAAAGGCTAGTGAAACAAAAGCAAAAATGAACTTTTGAGACTTCATCAAGATAAAAAGCTTCTGCACAGCAAAGGAAACAGTCAACAAAACAAAGAGGCAACCCACAAAATGAGAGAAGATATTTGGAAATGACACTACAGACAAAGGGCTGATATCCAAGATCTACAAATAACTTCTCAAACTCACCACCCAAAAAACAAATAATCAAGTCAAAAACTGGGCAGAAGAGATGAACAGACACTTCTCTGAAGATGACATACAAATGGCTAACAGACACATGAAAAAATGTTCATCATCATTACCCATCAGGGAAATTCAAATCAAAACCACACTGAGATACCACCTTATACCAGTTAGAATGGCAAAAATGGACAGGGCAAGAAACAACAAATGTTGGAGAGGTTGTGGAGAAAGGGGAACCCTCTGACACTGTTGGTGGGAATGCAAGTTGGTACAGCCACTTTGGAAAACAGTGTGGAGGTGCCTCAAAAAATTAAAAATAGAGCTACCCTATGACCCAGCAATTGCACTACTGGCTATTTACCCCAAAGACACAGATGTAGTGAAAAGAAGGGCCACATGCACCCCAATGTTCATAGCAGCAATGTCCGCAATAGCCAAACTGTGGAAAGAGCCAAGATGCCCTTCAACAGATGAATGAATAAAGAAGATGTGGTCCATATATACAATGGAATATTACTCAGCCATCGGAAAGGATGAATACCCAACTTTTACATCCACATGGATGGGACTGGAGGAGATGATGCTAAGTGAAATAAGTCAAGCAGAGAAAGTCAATTATCATACGGTTTCACTTATTTGTGGAACATAAGGAACAGCATGGAGGACATTAGGAGAAGGAAGGGAGAAATGAAGCGGGGGGAAATCGAAGGGGGACACGAACCATGAGAGACTGTGGACTCTGGGAAACAAACTGAGGGTTTTAGAGGGGAGGAGGGAGGGGGGATGGATTAGAACAGTGATGGGTATTAAGGAGGGCACATACTGCATGGAGCACTGGGTGTTATATGAAAACAGTGAATCGTGGATCACCGCATCAAAAACTAATGATGGTGACTAACATAACATAGAAAAAAAAAAAGAAATCATATGGTTGTCTGCACTAGCTGTCTCCCATTCATCTCTTGCCATTCTCTCTTAAACCCACTCCAGAAAGGCTTTCACCCCTACCAGTCCACTAAAATGCCCTTCACAAGATGCTTATGACTTCCTTCTTTCAAATTCAGTGTTCTATTCTCAGTCTTCATTTCACTCGATCTGTTAGCAGCATTTACCACAAATTGATCACCTCCTCTTCTTGTAAACACTTTATTCACTTAGCTTCTAGAACAACAGTCTACCTTCTTTGTTTTCCTCCTACTTTACTGGCTACTCTTTCTTAGTCTCCTTTGCTTCTTCTGTATTATCCTTTGAATTCTTTTTTTTTTAAATATTTTATTTGTTTATTGGAGAGAGAGAGAGGGAGAGAGAGAGAGAAAAAACACAGAAGGAGAGTGAGAGGGAGAAGCAGACTCCTCGCCAAGCAGAGAGCCCAACATGGGACTTGATCCCAGGACTCTGAGATTATGACCCAAGCCGAAGGCAGACGCTTAACCAACTGAGTCACCCAGGCGCCCTATCCTCTGACTTCTTGACTTTGGCGTGACTAAAGCTTAGTCCTTGGATCTTTTTTCTTTATACTTACTCCCTTGATAGTCTTATCCAGTCTCATGGATTTAAATGCCTTACATGTGCTCTCATCTACCAACTATGTATCTCTTGCCTGAATCTCTTCATTGAACTTCATGCTTGTATATCCAACTTCCTACTTGACATACTTACTAATAGCTAATAACCATCTCAAAACTAACATGCTGTAAATAGGAGTCCTGATCGCCACCCATTCCTCATACCTGCTCCACTAACAGTCTTCTGTATATAATTTAATGCCAACTCCATCCTTCCTTTTTATTAGATCAGGCCAAAAACTTTGGAGTTCACCTTGATTCTTCTCTGCCTCATATCCTCTTATACTCTATGTCCAGTCCAGCAGAGAATTCTGTTGACTTTACCCTGATTGATTGATTTTTTTTTCTCCCCTCCTTCTCTCCTTCCCTTTCTTACTTCCTTTTCCTTTTTTTCCATTTCATTCTGGAATCTGACAACTTTTTCTCCCTCCCATCACTATCTTCCTAGTCCAAGCCACCATCGTGTTTTATCCGCATTTATTGCATTAGGTTCCCCGCTGTTCTCCTTTCTTCCATGCTGCCCCCTATAGTCTTTTCTGAGTGATTGCTTTACTAGTACATGTCTTTACTCAAAACTCTACCATGTCATGTAGTGACCCACAAGGCTACACATGATCTGGGTCTTTGTCTCTCTTAACCTCATCAGTTGTTTTTCTTTTCCTTGATTATTCTATGCCAGCTTCCTTAGCCTCCTCACTATTTCTCAAACATGACAGACACACTCTTACCCATGGCCTTTGTACTTGCAGTTGCCCTCTACTTGGACTTCTCTGGTAGGTTAGCAGTACCTGGCACTAGTAGGCACTCAAATGTGTAGAGCTGAATTCACTGCGTTCACAAATTAAGCAATAGATTTTCTGAATGTAGAAGTTATAAGAGCACCCAACAGATCCAAATAATCTACTTATTCTTTAAAAAATTTTTTTATTTGTAAAAAATTTTATTTATTTATTTGACAGAGAGAGAGCATAAGCACGCAGAAGCAGAGGGAGAAGCAGGCTCCCCTCCCTGAGCAGAGAGCCCGACGTGGGGCTCGATCCTAAGACCCTGGGATCATGACCGGAGCCAAAGGCAGATGCTTGACTGACTGAGCCACCCAGGTGCCCCCTCTTTATTCTTCATTGTATTTTGGCTTCATTCTTTCCCTTGGCTCTTCTTTCATGTGTTTAGCAAGGAGAGGAGATAGGACATTAGCTCCTTTAGATTCACATCATAGGTCCCTTTCTCATATGTGAGAACTCACCCTTTTTGCCTGTTTGCACAAACACCAAGGGTTTTCTCTTGGTGACATGAGCATTCTTGGGCATCTGGGAAATATGAGTATCTTCTGCTTTCCAGTTAGCAGAGCAACAAATGAGTATTCAGAGGGCACATTCAGTCAGTTCTCTATTTGAATATTCTTTCTGGAACTCCTAATCCACCAGTTAGAACATTACTACTCAACAAAAAAAAACACTGCTTTAGTTTGGAGAAACAATGTTCAGATTGCAGTTTCCCTCATCCTGCTGGGTAAAGCCATTGCCTTTGGTCTGGCACACATGTATTTGCACTATGTTTCATTTAACAAGTACTTGTAGTCTAATCCTGACTTAATTCCTGGGGAGACCTACTTGTGTGTTTACAGTTAACAACATTGTTTCCAACTAATTAAACTCATTCTTAACTTTTTTTCTCAATTGACTTTTCTTCATTTAACATGTATGTGCCTACAGGGTTACTCTGTTACAAGCCTCTATAATTTTCTGATGTCAGATCTGACTTTCAAAGCTTACTGACAAATACTACTGTTGGCTACCTTTTAACATTGCAATGAAGTGCAGTGGTTGTTTAGTTTTAAGCCTTAACTTGCATTAATGTGCTGGGGAAATTGTATTCATTGGTAACGAAGATTTGGAACAGCAGTTGGTATGACTGCAATGTGTCTCTACTCTTTAGAATCTCTTCCAGGTATATGTTGTGGGTATAAGTGGAAAGACAAATGATAAAGAAGGAGGAGGATAAATTTGTCAGGATTTCCTATCCCTTGGGCTTATAAAAATGGATTTTTAAGGACACTGCTCATATTCATCAGGTCTAAGAGAAAGTGGGCATTACAGCATCCATAAAAATTTCATTCTGCAAACACTTTCATTGGTGCAATCATCGCTTTTTTTTGCCTTTGGATTTTTTTTATCTTATCTGACTAACCTGTAAAAAGTGTTATGCTGGGGGCAAATCATTTATTCTAAGAAAGCACATATGATTAGAATTTATTTGGCAACCAAGCACTGGGACTTTGAAAACTGAAGAACTGATGAAGTGTTCTTATTTTCTGGGTTGTATTCCCTCTTGCCATATACAACCCTCTATCTGAGAAGTGTTTTCTTAGTAAGCTGAAAAGGTCCTGAGACTGTATTTCTATGCAGTTATGTGGTACTTGATTGCAGTTATAAAACACTTCTAAAGACTCCAAATTGTTTCATATGTACAGAAGTATTTCTCAGAGGTCTGAAGAAAAATGCTATGGTCATGTTAAATAAGAATCAGGTTATAAAACTGTGATGTACTTTTCTCAGCAGAGAGTGGTGAGGATATATAGATATATATATATATATTTTAGTGACAGTTGTGGGTTAAACTGTGTCCCATAAAAGATATGTTGGAGCCCTAACCCCTAGTACCTGTGAATATGACCTTATTTGGAAAGTAAGGTCTTTTCATATGTAATCAAGTTAAGATGAAGTCCTCCTGGAGCATGATGGGCCTTTATCTAGTATGACTGCTTTCCTTATAATGGGAGAAGGGACCCTGACACACATAGAAGATTGCCATGCAAGGACAGAGGCAGAGATTGGAGTTAGGCTGCCACATACCCAAGAAAGACTGGGGGTACCAACAGGTGGAAGAGCCAACCAAAGAAAGGGCCTCCATTAGAAGGTTCAGAGGGAAGATGTCCTGCCAACATCTTGATTTCAGACTTCTGGCTTTCATAACTAGGGAGAATAAATTTCTGTTATTTTAAGCCACCCAATTTGTGGTAATTTGTTACAGTGGCCCTAGGAAACAGATACAGTTACTGAAAAACAGGCAGGACATAATTCTCTAAAATGCTTTAAAACTGCCTACATGGAGGCATAATTTGATGAACAATGAGGTATATGGCCTGATAAATCTAATTATGGAACTCTGCATATGTTTCAAAGGTAGGAGGCAACGGTTTTTGTTTTGATGCTCCTTACCTGTTTAGACAGCAAGCAAAGAATTGTGAGCAGATATGAAAGGGACCTCAGTGAATTTGATGGTCAGTGAGAGGACTTGGTTTCCCATAGCAATTTCATTTTCTAACATTGGGCATCTTGTTCTCAGTCCGGAAGTCTCCTAATCAAATTGGTACCATAGCAATGATGACAGCATCTGTGTCAATGAGACAGTGCAGCGCAATCCACTCTGAAATCTTGGTGATGGTACAAAGGCAACGTAATTAAAACTTGGATACCAAAGTTTCCGGATTTCCTATCATGAAAACTGTAACCTTTAGTCATGAGCACAGAAAATCAGGTCGGTCATCCCTAGGTATCTCCTACTGCAGGGTTACCAGCTGTAGGGAAGTGGTTATAACAGTTGTGCCAGTCTTATGCTGAATCTTTACAATATGGACTGACATCAGGGACCCCTTTCTAACTCCCTGTCTAAACAAGATGAAATAAAAACAAAGTCATGTTCCTAGGTCTCTCTCAGCCTGTGTAGCATATTCATCCACACTCTCCCTTTATAGAACATAGCTGATCTCTTTGACATTAATGTTCCCCTTTCTGTTTAGCAAACTACATGAATGGTTTCTTGCATTATTACATACAAGTAAAAAACTAACAGTTTTGTTTAAAAGTCGGCAAACACAAAGAAGAAAAGATCCTAAATATCATCATCATCATTATCACGATCATCATCAACAGTCATTTATTTAGGATCTACTGTGTAAGGTAGCTAATGTCTTGGGAGTACAAGGAAGCTTAAGGCATTATATACTGACTCTCAAGAGCTGACAATCTAGTTGGAAAGGCAGAACATAGAAATGAAGCAAATGTGGCATGTGAAGATTTAAATGAATGAGACTTTTTTTAAAAGATTTTTATTTATTTATTAGGGAGAGAGAAAGATAGAAAGAGCAAGCATGAGCAGGGGTGGAGGGTGGGGAGAGGGGAGAGGGAAAAGCACACTCCCCACTGAACAGGGAGTCCTATGTGGGGCTCTATCCCAGGACCCTGGCACCATGACCTGAGCCAAAGGCAGACACTTAACTGACTGGGCCGCCCAGGTGCCCTGAATGAAACTTTCAATAGGTATACCTGCAGTTGGTGGGAGATAGAAGTTTGCAATGAACTGTAGAGTTAGCAAAGATTTCATGGAGATGGGACTTGAGCTTGAACCAGGGGAGATAAATACAGCTTATTTAAGGGGAGATGATGGGAGAGTTCATCTCCTTCTAGATGAAAGGACTGTAGTGAACAAAACCCTGGACAAGGGAATGCATGAGGTATGTTTAGGAGACCACAGCTAGATCTGTTTGATTGGATTGGAAAGTTACTAAAGAGGAGCAAATGGAGGCTAGATTGTGGAAGATCTTGAATGTCTGACTTGGGTTTTTTGACCTTACCTATAGGAAGTTGCTGAGCATGAGGATGTTTGCAAAGCAATATTTTCAGAGGTGCAACTAAGGCGAACCAAGTAGAAAATTCAACGATACTTTGACGATCTGGACTAAGGCACTTGGAACAAAAAGGAGTTGATTGATGTAATTGCTATCATTAGGGCAGATTTTGGAGAGTTGACTTACTGGATTTGGGAATGGGAAGAAGGAACATGGGAAAGGAAGCAATCAGAGATTCCTTAGACTTTAAGTTACATTTACACCTGCTTAAGAATGTTTGTTTTTATTTTTTAGCTGATTATTAAGCTCTGATAATGTGTCAAGCAGCATGCTATGTATTGAGGACATAATGATGGATAGGGAATGATTCTCAGCACCTAGGACCTCACACACAAACTTTCCAATAATTAAAATCTGTGGCCAATGTTTTATCTAGTTAATATTCATTGGTTCCTGTCTTCATAGTGTGATAGATCCCTTTGAGAATCCAAGAAAAGCTATTGTTTAGAATGTGCTTATTCCAAATATATACACAATAAAGTACATATGCCTATCCATGCACCCAGGTTAGGAAGTCTTATCATAGATCCAAGGGCAAAGTGCCATAGGAGTCTCAGGGCAGGAGTCACAACATTTTTAGGAGTGTTGTGGGAAGTCCTCACAGAAGGATGGTATTGTCTCACAAGAAGAGAATGCTGTAGTATAGACATGGGAGTTAAGAATTCAGGGAAAGGCATAAAACTATGAATTTGTATATGTTTAGGTGATAGCAAGTAACATGGTGTGGCTGGAGTGTAGATATGTGTGGTAGGAACTCAGGGCAAGATTGTGAACACCCTTTTAAGCTATCAGTAATAATAATATCAGTGATATTAATGAAAATGATAATGGTAAGAAGATTTGCTATTTATGGGGCTTCTACACCCTCTGATAAGTATTTTATTTTTAAAGATTTTATTTATTTGAGAGAGAGAGCGAGAGAGAGCATGAGCAGAGGGAAAGGCAGGTGGAGAGAGAGAGGCAGACTTCCCTGCTGAGCAGGGAGCCCAATGTGGGACTCAGTCCCAGGACCCTGGGATCATGACCTGAGCCAAAGGTGTCCCTCTGATAAGTATTTTAAATACACTGAAAAATACAACTGAGCCACCCAGGTGCTCCTCTGATAAGTATTTTAAATACATTGTCAGTAAGCTTTATATCAACCATGTAAGTCAGGTATTATATACATTTTATAATGAAGAAATTGAGTTATTGGTGAGATTAACTTCTTATTTATTTATTTTTTATTAACATATAGTGTATTATTTGTTTCAGGGGTACAGGTCTGTGATTCATCAGTCTTACACAATTCACAGTGCTCACCGTAGCACATACCCTCCCCAGTGTCCATCACCAAGCCACCCCATCCCTCACACCTTCTTATTCAAAATTACACAGATAGTAAGTGGTAAACTGAGAGTTTAAACAAGGTCTGATTCCTGTTCTCATTCCACTCTGTGATACTATTTCTTTAAAAATATTTATACTCAGTCCTATAAGCACTAGGGAGCCATCAAAGAATTCAATGCAGAGAAGTAGCATAAAATAGGTAAGTGCTTTAGAAACATAATTTTGTTGGTAATATGGAAAATTGAATGGAATGGAAGGGAATGGAAACTTGGGACTTGTTTTGTGGCCTAATATGTAATCTATTCTGGAGAATGTCCCATGTGCTCTTGAAAAGAATGTGTATTCTGTTTTAGGATGGAATGTTCTGAATATGTCTGTTGGATCTGTCTGTTCCAATGTGTCATTCAAAGCCACAGTTTTCTTATTTTGTTTGAAAGATCTGTCCATCAATGTAAGTGGGATGTTAAAATTTCCCTACTATTACTGTACTACTATTGATTACTTCCTTTATGTTTGTTATTAACTGCTTTATGTATTTGGGTGCTCGCATTTTGGGTGCATAAATATTTACAGTTGTTATATCTTCTTATTGGATTGTCCTGTTACGATTATATAGTGTCCTTCTTTGTCTCTTGTTATAGTCATTGTTTTATGTATTTATTTAATTTTTTTTCATAAAGATTTTATTTATCTGACACAGAGAGAGAGATAGCATACAAGCAGGGGGAGCAGCAGAGGGAGAGGGAGAAGCAGGCTCCCTAGCAGAGCAGGGAGCCTGATATGGGCCTCAATCCCAGGACCCTGGGATCATGGCCTGAACCGAAGGCAGTCGCTTAACCAGCTGAGCCACTCAGGCGCCCCACAGTCATTGTTTTAAAGTCTGTTTTGTCTGATATAAGTATAGCTACCTTGGCTTTCTTTTTACAGCCATTTGCATGATAAATGCTTCTCCTTCCCTTCAGTGTCGAACTGCATGTGTCTTTAGGTCTGAGATGAGTCTCTTGTAGGCAGCATGTAGATGGGTCTTGTTTTTTTTTTTTTTTCCGTAAAGTAGATAGAAGTCTATTGAATACACCGTAAGGTTACAACAGGACAGCAAAAGAGGCTGTCTGCCTAAATGGGTCTTGTTTTCTTAATCCATTTTGTCACCCTGTGTTTTTTGATTGGAGTGTTCATTCCATTTGCATTCAAAGCAGTGATAGGCATATACTTAACTGCCATTTTGTTACTTGTTTTGTGGTTTTTTAATATTTCTTCACTGTTCCTTTCTTGCTCTCTTCTCTTATGATTAGTTGATTTTAGTGATATACTTGGATTCCTTTCTCTTTATTTTTTGCATATCTATTATTGCTTTTTGATTTGTGTTGAATCACTGTATTATACACATGTAACTAATATTACACTGTATGTTAACTAACTGGAATTTAAATAAAAACTTTAAAAATTTTTTTACATCATAGTATTTAAGTTATGGTGTATCAAAGATAAGAGTAAACGTCACTCAAGGGCTTTACTTACTTTCTTGGTAAAGAGATTGGTGTGTTTTCAGTTGTATACAAATTTCCATATCATGTCAGGTGAAGTTATGACTTTGTTATTGTCTTTATTTGGAGATTAAGTATGGTTTAAGTAGAAGCCTATGGGTGCCAAGTTGAGAAGGGGTGGGTTTGTGATGGTTAATTTTATATGTCAGCCTTAGTAGGCCACAGATGAGATTAACATTTGAATCGGTAGACTCTCGAGATTCCCAATGTAGGTGGGCCTTACCCAATCCTTTGAAGTCCCTAATAGAACTAAAAGGCTCAATAAGTGAGAATTCATTATCTCCGCCTGACTATCTTCCAGCTGGAAGGAACACTGATCTTCTCCTGCCTGTGGAGTCAGACTGGAACTTAAACCATTGGGTTTGGTGGTTCTGAGGCCTTCAGACTCTGACTGAAACTATATTATTGGCTTTCCTGTGTCTCCAGTTTGCCAACTACAGATCTTGGGACTTCTCAGCCTCCATAATCATGTAAGTCAATAACTCCTATAAATCTCTTTATCTAATATATATTCTCTTTCTCTGAAGGATGCTAATACAAGTAGTAACTTGCTATAAAAATCTAAGAGACCTTGGCCTGTTTAGAATACATTGCTTCTTTACTTAATGACCTTGTGCTTGAACAAAACTTTCTCCTTTTACAACATTGCCCTTCTGTGGCTCAAGACTGTGCTCAGATGTGTTTGTATGATGCTTATAGCTATATTTTGGATGAGCTCAGCTAGGAGGCATGTTGGGAATTCAGTGAATGATAGGAAGCTGGGACTGAGGGAACTTGGGGCAGAGGCAGTGAGGAAGGTAGTAGCCAGAGGTGCTGTGTGTATGGTTCTAAGGTCTTTTGTGAGGTCAGGCTTCTGTGACCAGCAATGACCATGACATCCGGTATCTCAAGAAATGGAGTGGTTAATGTGAGGCTGCAACCAGTGTTACAATTCTAGGTGATCCATCTGTTTGTAACAGAATGTCAGAGAGTAACAAAAGCTGGAGTAACAAAGGAGAAGAGGTTGTCAAGAACTTCCGTAGATGTCAATCAAGTGGGCCGACTCTCTGGACAAGGTTCTAGTCCCAGCAGAGGAACTGGTGGGTTAAATGGGAACCATCAAAGGTGGCTAAATATATACTGTGGGAATGAAGAGAATACTATATAGCTCGATAGAAATGGGGATGCCCAGGGCTCATTCTAGAGATCCCAGATATAATTCTGTACCGTACCCAGTGGTAGTATCTGTTCTATTTCAGCCCTTTTAATGCAAGCCAGTGAAGGAGTTTCCAGAGTCTAACAATCAGATTAATCATTTCAACTGTCTTCTTGTAACTTTTACAGATTTATAGCCTTCTGAAAGGGACTACAATATGATTAGATCAGTAACTGTATGGGCTTGAACCCGAACCAGAGAAAATGGAGATGATTCATCATGAAATGAGCATGAGAAATTAGAATCCGAGATCACGCCTTTTCCTAACAGCAACAAAAGGAGCATTCTTATTGGGTGACTGGGCCAGGGCTAGGGTGGAACAAGCAAGGTACCTAGAATTTGTGCTCTAGGTGCCTTGCTTGCTCACCCTATTAGTGACCCTATTGGTTGGCAATATTAACCCAAAGTTATTGGTGTAAAGCCTAAGGAATGTGGGGGAAATAGCCAACAGGAGATGAAAATTGAAAAGGGGAGGGGCACCTGGCCGGCTCAGTCGGCAGAGCCTGTGACTCTCCATCTCAGGGTTGTAAGTTTGAGCCCCCTGTTGGGTATAGAGATTACTTAAAAATAAAATCTTTAAAAAAACTGAAAAAAGGACACTAGAATCGTAGACATTAAGCTCTGTGTTCTGGAGTTAGAGCGCTCAATGGCAACAGCAGAGATGAAAAGCACTAACATGGAAGGGGAACAGTAAACATTCTCACAGGAGAGTGGAATCGCTCAGTGCTAGTGGGGAACCTGACTTGGTAAAAAAGCATGATGCCAAAAGCAAAGGGTATTTGAAACAGGAGAGGTAAACTCAGAGTGTGCGCTTGTGTGTGTGTGTGTGTGTGTGTGTGTGTGTGTGAGAGAGAGAGAGAGAGAGAGAGAGAGTCAGTGTCCTTTTTAAATATAAATTCTGGACTTTGTTGTGACATTATACTTTATGGTCATGTATTTGCCTGTTCTTTTTCTTAAGATTTATTTCTTTATTTTAGAGAGTGAGAGGGTGCATGTGTGAGTAGGGGGAGGGGCAGAGGGAGATGGAGAGAGCGCCTCAAGCAGACTCCACGCCCAGTGCAGAGCCCCATACGGGGCTCAGTCCCATGACCCATGAGATCATGGCCTGAGCTGAAATCATGAGTGGGACTCTTAACCAACTGAGCCACCCAGACACCCTGCCTTTTGTTATTATACCTGGATTTAAATCAGGAGTTCTTCCATTGTAATCTTGGGCAAGTTGCTTAACATTTCTGTGTTTCAGTTTTCTCAACTGTAAAGTTGGTCTAATATGGCACTTAATACATATAGTTACCCTGAAAACTAAATGAATTAATGCACATAAAGTACTTTGAATAGCACCTGAATATCATATGACATTCAGCAAATATTTTTGCTGCCACTACTGTTGCTGTTCTTATTATTAGTAGCAGCACATGAATCTAATTACAGCAATATCAAAATATGTTGTACACAGTAATGACTGTAGCTCTGTTTTTTAAAAGATTTATTTTAGAGAGAGAGAGAGTGCATGAGTGGAGGGGAGGGGCAGAGGGAGGGAGAGAGAGGGGAGCTGGATGCATGGTTCGATCATGACCTGAGCTGAAACCAAGAGTTGGACACTTAACTAACTGAGCCACCCAGGTGCCCCTGCTCTTTAATAAATCATTAATTATGTTAATTTAAGAGTGCTTGAAAATATACATTGGATGTTGGAATGACTTTTGTCATACTGTGGTTAAATAGGTAAGGTTGGGATTTAAAGGGTTCACATTTGCTTATATGGAAAACTTACCTGTCTTAAATTGCCATTTTTAGATACTGTTGGTTAATTAAGATGTTACCATAAACAGTTATAAAATATTCTAAATTTATTTTTTTATTTTAATGACAAAAGAAGAGTCTGTCGTCATACACACACATTCTCCTAGGAATCATTTCTGCTTGGCATATTTGCTATGAGATGGTAGGTGCACCCAAACCTGCTACTCATAAAAACTAAGCTCCTGGGGGCACCTGGACAGTTCAGTCGGTTAAGTGTCCAACTCTTGGTTTTGGCTCAGGTCATGATCTCAGGGTCGTGAGATTGAACCCCACATTGAGCTCCACACTCAGTGTGGAGTCTGCTTGCTTCTCTCCCTATGCTCCTCCTCCCTCCTCGTAATCTTTCTTTCTCTCTCTCTGAAATAAATAAATAAAATCTTTAAAAAACAAACCAAAACTAAGCTTCTGATCTCTTCTGACCTCCTGACCTCTTTTGATCTGTAGTATGCATTGATAATAAGGCGTTGCTCTACCACTATCTAGTCATTCATTCACTTAACAAACATTTCTTGATTACTGAGTGTATATTGGACACTCTTCTAGGTTCTGAGATACAGCAGTGAAAACAAAAACTTCCCATAAGGGAGCTTTTATTTCACTGGATAGTAGAAAAACAATAAACAAATATTTATGATATCATCAGGTAGTGATAAGAAGAAAAATAAAGCAGGTTAAGAAGAGAGGGAAAAGTGGGTGATAAGTAACAGGACGGTTTTAGATAGGGTATGTGGGAATTGAGGGGCCTACTTATAAGCAGCTGAAAAATTAAAAATTAAAAAGAATAGCAAAGCCAAGAGAATAGCATAATCTCTCCCAAATTGCCACCCACAGCACAATCCTCTCTTAGTGAGAGGTGAGGAAAACTTTTTACATGTGTGTGTGTGTGCACACAGTTTCAGGGTTAATGAGTGCACAGGAGGAAATTCAGGGTTTAGAGAGTGATACTCCTCCAAGGATTCTGAGATCTTAAAAAAGAATTCCGCGTTTTCTAAATGGTAATGGGAGAAATCACTCAGTAAGTAAACAAAGTTGCAGCAGCGTATTACAAGACACAGCAGGTGGCAACAAAATGTTTTGGCAATTGATACTGTACAATTGCCAATTGGGAAAGCCTGTTTTTGCAACCAGTTGAAGAAGTGAGAAACCTAAATGACATGATCTCACTTTGTCTTGTGCCAAAAAATAGAACGAGGAGGTGGATTCTCTCTAGCGAGGATGGTTGAGACTGATACATTGTCTTATACTAAGCAATGCAGGCCCTGCCTCCGGTGTGAGTTATTTGGCTTTGGAACAAAAGTAGTACAGAGGATGTGCTCAGGAAATATTGGCGTAAAGAAGATCCACAGTCTCCTTGAGCAGCTCATTCTTTAACAATTCAGCTCTAGGAGAGCTGGCTATGGCACCAAAGCTCAGACTGAATTAGAAAAATCAATCTCTTAATTTACGGTGAAAAAATAACCGTCAAATGATGACTCATGTTAATGCTTTACCTTCCCGGAAGAGAAAACCATAGTAGGATTATCCTTCTCTACTGCATGGGGGTGTACAGTTGGTTGGTTATTTCATTTAAATTTTTTATTTTAACAAAATTTTAAAAATATAAAATCATTGTGAGGAACTACCATGTGCCATGTATCCTTTACTCAGATCCATCAACTATTTACATTTTGCCCCATATATGCTCTCTTTTTCTCTAGATTATATCAATTTGTACACAACACACACACACACACACACACACACACACTCACACGTGTATTTTTTTTCATGAATCTTCTGTCAGTAATTTACAGATATGGTGCCCCACAAATACTTCAGTATGTGTTTCCCAAGAACAAGGATAAATACATGATTACCCAAATCAGGAAATTTGACATCGATACAATCCAAACCTGTTATCTCATTCACAGTCCGTTTTCAAATTTAGCCAATTATTTTATTTTATTTTATTTTATTTTATTTTATTTCTTTTTCTCTTTAAATTTTTTATTGTTATGTTAATCACCATATATTACATCATTAGTTTTTGATGTAGTGTTCCATGATTCATTGTTTGTGCATAACACCCAGTGCTCCACGCAGAACGTGCCCTCTTTAATACCCATCACCAGGCTAACCCAGCCCCCCAACCCCTCCCCTCTAGAACCCTCAGTTTGTTTTTCAGAGTCCATCATCTCTCATGATTCGTCTCCCCCTCCGATTTCCCCCCCTTCATTCTTCCCCTCCTGCTATCTTCTTCTTCTTCTTCTTTTTTTTACTTAACATATATTGCATTATTTGTTTCAGAGGTACAGATCTGTGATTCAACAGTCTTGCACAATTCACAGCGCTCACCATAGCACATACCCTCCCCAATGTCTATCACCCAGCCACCCAATCCCTCCCACCCCCCACCACTCCAGCAACCCTCAGTTTGTTTCCTGAGATTAAGAATTCCTCATATCATTGAGGTCATATGATACATGTCTTTCTCTGATTGACTTATTTCACTCAGCATAACACCCTCCAGTTCCATCCATGTCGTTGCAAATGGCAAGATCTCATTCCTTTTGATGGCTGCATAATATTCCATTGGGTATATATACCACATCTTCTTTATCCATTCATCTGTCGATGGACATCTTGGCTCTTTCCACAGTTTGTTAGCCAATTATTTTAATAATGTCCTATATAGCTAATGTTTTGCCCGGTATAGGATATAGTTCAGGATCATGCATTGCACTTAGTTGCCATGTGAATTAAATCTCCTTTATTATTTTTTAATTGAGGTACAGTCATTGTACAACATATTAATTTCACATATACAACATGATTTGGTAACTGTGTATATTATGAAATGATCAACTCAGTAAGTCTGTTTAACATTACATATCACACATAGTTTTAGAATTTGTTTTTCGTGTGATGAGAACTTTTGAGATCTACTCCCAGTGATTTCCAAATACGCAATACACTATTATTAACTAGTCACCATGCTGTACATCTACATGGCTTACTTATTTTATAACTGGAAGTTTGTGTCTTTTGATTCCCTTTGCCCATTTTACCCATTCCTTGCCTCGGCAACCACCAGTCTGTTCTATCTATGAGCTCAGTTGGAGTCCACATATAAGTGAGATCATATAGTATTTGTCTTTCTCCGTCTGACTAACTTCACTTAGCATGTTGCCCTCTAGGTCCATCCATGTTGTCACAAATGGCCAGATAGCATTCTCTTTTAATGGCTGGATAGTATTCCATTGTATGTATGTATATATATATATATACACACACACCACATTTTATCTATTCATCCGCTGATGGCCACTTAGGTTATTTTCATGTCTAGGCTATTGTAAATAATGCTGCAGTGCACATGAGTGTGCAGATATCTTTTTGAATTAGTATTTTAGTTTTCTTTGGATAAATACCTAGAAGTGGATTTGGTGGATTGCATGGTAGTTATGCTTTTAATTTTTTGAGGAGCCTCCATACTGTTTTCCATAGTGGCTGCACCAATTTACATTCCTACCAACAGTGCACAAGGGTTCCTTTATCTCCACATCCTCACCAACCCTTGTAATATCTCACTGTGGTCTTGATTTGCATTTCCCTGATGGGATTTGATCTCTTTTAATCTGGAATAGTTCCTCAGCCTCTCTTTTCTTCTTTGATCTTGACATTATTGAAGAGTATATGGCAGTTATTTTTTAGATTGTCTCTCAATGATTTTTTCTCAAGTTTCTTCATGATTAGATTCAAGTTATATATTTTTGGCAAAAATACCACAAAAGTGATATTATGTCTTTCTCTTCATTGTGTCATTTTGATGCTACTGTAAATGGAGTTGTCTTTTTTTTTTTAAGATTTTATTTATTTGACAGAGAGAGACACAGTGAGAGAGGGAACACAAGCAGGGGGAGTGGGAGAGGGAGAAGCAGGCTCCCAGCTGAGCAGGGAGCCTGACGTGGGGCTCGATCCCAGGACCCTGAGATCATGACCTGAGCTGAAGGCAGATGCTTAACGACTGAGCCACCCAGGTGCCCCTGAAGTTGTCTTTTTAAATTTCACTTTCAAGTATTTCCTTTTAGTATATAGAAATATAATTGATTTTTGTATATTGATGTCATATTCTTATACTTATTAGTTCTAGTAATTGTTTTGGAAATTCTTTATAATTTTCTATATAAATGATAATGGCAACTACAAATAACAAATAGAGATTAATTTCTTCTTTTCCAATCTTTGTATCTTTTTTTCCTTGCTATATAAGATCATCTACTAAATAAAAATGACAAGAATGGATACCCTTCCCTTATTATGAAGACAGGGTATAAGAGTAGCTGTAGTTTTTTTGAGGATAAACTTTATAAGATCAAGGAAATGCCCTTCTGTTCCTAGATTTCTGGTGGTGTTATTATGAAAGGGTGTTTAATTTTGTCAAGATACTTTCTGCATTAATTGAGGTATGTTTCTTATTTTTAGTTAATGTTGGCTGACATTGGTTTTTATTTATTTAAAGATTTAAAGATTTTATTTATTTGAGAGAGAGAGCACATGCGCACAGGAGGCGGGGTGAGGGGGTGGGGGCAGAGGGAGAAGCTGCTGAGCAGGGAGCCCGATGTGGG
Organism: Zalophus californianus; assembly: GCF_009762305.2. NCBI lineage: Eukaryota > Metazoa > Chordata > Mammalia > Carnivora > Otariidae > Zalophus > Zalophus californianus. The sequence goes on from NC_045612.1 coordinate 13,431,423, forward strand.
ACTCGATCCCAGGACTCCGGGATCATGACCTGAGCCGAAGGCAGACACTTGACGACTGAGCCACCCAGGCACCCCTGGTTTTTATTTATTTAATTTTATTTTTCAGTAATCTCTACACTCAATATGGGGCTCAAACCCACAATCCTGAGATCAAGAGTCACATGCTCTACCAACTGAGCCAGCCAGGTGCCCTGACATCGATTGATTTATAAATGGTAATCCATCAATTGATTTATAAATGGTAATCCAACTTTGTACTTATGGGATAAGCTCTTCATGGTCCTGATGTATTTTCCATTTTATGTCTCGACTGAATTGTCTTTGATAATACTTTGTTACAAAATTTTTGTTTGTTTTTATGAAGGATATTAAAATGTAGCTTTCTTTCCTTGTAATATTTCAGCTGGGTTTGTATCAGGGTAACACTAACCTCATTACCACCTCTTATATTTTTGAGAAGGGAGTGGATAGAAATGGTATTTTTTTTTCTTTCTTTCTTTCTTTTTTTTTTTTTTTTTAAAGATTTTATTTATTTATTTGACAGAGAGAGAGCCAGCAAGAGAGGGAACGCAAGCAGGGGAGTGGGAGAGGGAAGCTGGCTTCCTGCCAAGCAGGGAGCCTGATGCAGAGCTCGGTCCCAGAACCCTGGGATCATGACCTTAGCCGAAGGCAGACGCTTAATGATGGAGCCACCCAGGCACCCCTTTTTTTTTCTTTCTTAATTGTTTGTTGGAATTCACTAGTGAAGCCATCAGGGCCTAAAATTTTCTTTGTGGGAAAGTTCAACTCAGCTTGTTAATAGATACAGGGATGATATTCAAATAATATATTGCTTCTTGGGTAAGCTTTGGTACTTTTGCATTTCAAGAACTTTGTTAATTTGGAGTTGCTAAATTGTGGGGTATGAAACTGTTCACGAAAATCTTTTTATCCTTTAATTGACTGTAGGGTCTATATTGATGTCCCCTCTCTTATTCCTGATATTGGTATTTTGTGTGTGTGTGTGTGTGTTTTCTATTTTTTTCTTACATTAAAAAAAAAAAACAGCTTTTGGGGTGCCTGGGTGGCTCAGTTGGTTAAGCGACTGCCTTCGGCTCAGGTCATGATCCTGGAGTCCCGGGATCGAGTCCCATGTCGGGCTCCCTGCTCTGTGGGGAGTCTGCTTCTCCCTCTGACCCTCTTCCCTCTCGTGCTGTCTATCTCTCTCATTCTCTCTCTCAAATAAATAAATAAAATCTTTAAAAAAAAACAGCTTTTAGTTTCATTGATTTTTGTCTATTGGTTTTCTTTTTTCTATGTAATTGATTGATTTCTGCTTTATTCTATCTTCTTACTTCGGCTTAAATTTGCTCTTTTTTTTCAGTTTTTTTAAGGTAAGATTTTAGAGCATTGATATGAGATCCTCTGCCCACCCCAATATAAGCATTCAGTGCATGATATTTCTTTCTAAGTACTGCTTTAGGTGCATCCCCCAAATTTGGATGTTTTATGTATTTGGTTATATCCGTTCAAAATATTCTTTTTAATGCTGCGTTTCTTGGTTTTATTTGAAACTGCATATTTTTAGCATTTTATGGTGGGATTTTATACTCATCATTTATACAGATTACAAGGTTCTGCTTCAAGTCTTTAAAAAATTTGGCCCATGTGCAGCAAAAAATATGGAACGCTTCACGAATTTGCATGTCATCCTTCCACAGGGGCCATGCTAATCTTCTCCGTATCGTTCCAATTTCAGTATATGTGCTGCTGAAGCGAGCACCAGTTCAAAATATTTTTAAATATTTTCCCTCGATCCTTGATCCATGGAATCATATGGAACCATATTTAGAGATGTTTGTTTAATTGTCAGATATTTGGAGATCTGCCAATATCTTTCCGGTACTGATTTCTAATTAAAAATTTATTGTGGGAATCATGGAACCCTACATCAATAAATAAATAAATAAAGCAGTAAAAAAATTTATTGTGGTTAGAGAATATTCTTTGTATCAGTTCAATCATTTAAAATTTATTTAGACTTACTTTTTGGCCCATTACATAGTATATATTGGTAAGTATTCCAAGTGTTCTTGAAAAGAATATTTATTCTATTATTTTTGGGTGGCGCATTCTGTAAGTGTTAATTAAGTCAAGTTGATTGACAGTATTGTCCCAGTATTTCATATTTTTACTGATTTTCTGTCTAATTAGTTCATAACAATTGAGAGTTTGGTGTTGAAATGTCCAAATATAATTGTAGGCATTTATTTCTTTCAGTTGTATCAGTTTTTCCTGATGTACTTTGAAACTCTGTTATTGGTAGCATACATATTTAGGATTGCTCTGTGTTTCCAAAGAATCGGCCCCTTTTATTTTATGTGACCTCCTTGTTTTACTCCTGGTGATAATATTCCTTGTTCTCAAACCTACTTTGTCTGATAATTGATGTGGATACTCCATCTTTCTTTTGATTAGTGTTTGCATAGTATATCTTGTTCTATCATTTTACTTTTAACTAAACCATATCTTTATATTCAAAGTGGTTCCTTTTAGATAGCATATAGTGAAATCTTGCTTTTTTGCACCATTTGTCCACCTCTGACTATTACTCGGCAGGTTTAAACCATTTGTATTTAATGTGTATTTTAAGATAGTCAGTTTTGTGTAATTATTTATTTTAACTTAGGTTTACCATTTTGCTTTTTTGTTTTCTATTTGTCTCCTATCTTTTTCCCATTTATTTCTTTTCCTTTTTTGGGGAGGTTAATTGAATGTTTTTGGTATTCCATTTTAATTTCCCTATTGACTTTGTAATTTTACCTCTTTGCTATTTTCCAATGATTGCTCTACAGATTGCAACATGAATCTTTAATTTTGGTGGTCTACATAGAATTAATACTGCATTGTTTCACATAAAATATAAGAAATTTGTAATTGCACAATTTTAACCTTGTCTTTTGTCCTATACTTTTCATATATATATTACATCTATGCATGTTGTCAACACAAAATTATTAAAAATTTAGGAAAAGAAAATTATATATTTTTATACTTACCTACATATTTACTAATTCAAGTGCTGTTAATTAATCTGGAGACGTGAGTTACCATTTGGTGTCCTTTCCCTTCAGTGTGAAGAACTTTCCTAGGTATGGTCGTGACATATATTCTCAGCTTTTTTTTTCTTTAAATATGAAAATGTCTTTGTTTTGCCTTCATTTTTGAAGGATACTTTTGTGGATGTAGAATTTTGAGTGAAAAGTTTCAAAATTTTTTCAGCACCTTAAACATGTTAGTTCTCTGTCTTCTGGCCTCTGTTTTGTTCTTTGGGGGAGTCCAGGTATCATCTGCGTTACTGTTCTCTTATATGTCGTGTCATTTATCTCTTCCTGTTTTCAAGATTCTCTTCATCTTTTCATCACTTTGACTGTGATTGATTCAAGTGTGGTTTGACTAGTTAAGTTTTCAGTGACACTTGTAGGGATTAATAAAAATGTTTATATAAAAATACTAACATTTTAATTTAAAACAAAAAATGTACATTACTGATCAGTATTTAACATCAGGCTGTTTTTTTTCCTTTGCATTAACTGTACCTCCTTTAATGTTTACAGTTTGTATTTCTTTAAACTGGGTGATGAATTTGATGACACTACAGTGCAACTGAGTATAAAATCCTTCTAGATCTTTACTGTTCTCTTCATTGGTTCACAGATATTGTGCCCATATAATTTTACAGTGACTTGCATTTGTAAAGTCTTTTTGAAGTATTCATTTTAACTTGTTTAGAATTAAGACTATTTTTAAAGCCACTTTAGATTTGTTAAAAAATTGAGGGGAAAGTACAGAGATTTCCCAGGTACCACCTGTCCCCCTCTCCCACACATGCATAGTCTTCCCCATTATCAGTATTCCCCACCAGAGTGAAACATGTTTCCATGGAGATTCATCAATTGTACCAAATCTATAATCACCCAAAGTCCATATTTTACATTATGGTTCACTCTTAGTGTTGTGCATTCTATGAGTTTAGACAAATGTATAATGATATGTATCCATCATTATAGCAGCTTATAGAGTATTTTCACTCCCCTCTCTAGTCTCTATAGCTTTGCCATTTCCAAAACGTTGTGTTGTTGGAATCGTAAAGTATATGGCCCTTTCAGATTGGCTTCTTTTACTTAGTGGTATGCACTTAAGGTTCCTGAATGTCTTTTCATGTCTTAAAAGCTCATTTCTTTTTAGTGGTGAATAATATTCCCTTTTTGGTGTATCACAGTTAGTTTATCTGTTCATTTCCTGAAGAGCACTTTGGTTGCTTCCAAGTTTTGGCAGTTATGAATGAAGCTGCTGTACACGTCCATGTGCAGGTTTTGGTGTGAACGTAAGTTTTCAGCTCTTTTGGGTAAGTACCATGGAGCATGATTGCTATATTGTATGGTAAGAGTCTGTTAAGTTTTGTAAGAGACTGCCAGACTAACTTCCAAAGTGGCTATACCATTTTTCATTCTTACCAACAATGAAATGCTCCACATCCTCATCAGCATTTGGTGTTGTCAGCATTAGATCTTTGCCATTCTAATAGGTGTTAGTGGTATCTCATTGTCTTAATTTGGACTTCCCTGATGACATGTAGTGGGGAGCATCTTTTCATATGTTTATTCGCCATCTGTATGTCTTCTTTGGTGAGGTATCTGTGTTTGGCCCATTTTGTAATTGGGTTGTTTGTGTTCTTGTTGAGGTTTGAGATCTTTGTATATTTTGTGTACTTTGCAAATTATTTTTCCAATCTGTGGCTTTTCCCATTTTGTTGACATTGTCTTTCACCTAACTATTGAGTCTAACTTTTATACAAAGAACAACTCACATCTTTACTAAACTTTTGTTTATTTGACTTAACTAATATTTTAATTAAATCTGATAATTATAATAACATGTAAAATTTGAAAAAACAGACTTGGGAATAAAATGAAACTTACATTTAGTATGCACAATGCCTGATGGTGGAAGCAGTGTGGGTGGATATACTAGAACATAGCTTTTTATCCTTGAGGATTCAGCATACAGTGGCCATTGGACAATATATTTTACAGATGGAATGAAGTGTTTCATTAATTTTTCAAGTAATTTAAATGGAAATTGTTTAACAAAGATTCTGTTTTACTTTGGAAACTTTGTAAGAGCAGAAGGATGCGTGATTAAAACAAAGTCACAGCAAATGGATTTGGATAATCCTAAAGTGTATATTCAACCAGCCATTGTGACCAGATAAATTACCCTTTTACATTGTAGGGATATTTACACCTGCCAAGTCATATGGGTATTTAAGTCACCAAGAGGCAGGAGACATTCAGTCCCACTGATTAGATTGAGAGTGTTATGGTCTGAAATGAAAAACATGGGAAAAAATGCCACAAATTAGGTACTACGGAGGAAAAAAGATAAAGCCAAGTTGTGCCACAGGAAGCTTTTTGAGTATGAGGAAATACCTCTGGGACTCAAACAGATGGTAGAGAAGGAGTGGGAGGGGATTTGTATAGGTGAGGCTTCAGACCTCCTCCAGCTGCTTACCCAGAACAACTTTAATTTTTATCCATTTGCCTTTTGGGCTTCTGTTTAAAAATTTATTGAAGAAGAATTATGACTTTAAAATAATCTTTAAAAACTTGCTGTAGAGGACTGGAAAAGGAATAAGGTACCCAGTAACTCACAAGGTAAATATATGAAGACACTTTCTCATGGCTTCAGATATTAATTTCCACTGTATGTAGAATGGGTCATGACCAAAGTGAACTTAAAGATTTCGTATATGGAGTTAATATTATCTCCTAGGTTTTGCTGAGATATATGAGGGGAATTCATGATTAGAATACTGTAATAGATGTAGGCACTTTATCTAAAAAACTCATCTTGTGTAAGACTGTTGAATCATCTTGTGTAAATATCCCTACAATGTAAAAGACTGGTCACAACGGCTGGTTGAATATACACTCTGAAACAAATAATGCAATATATGTTAAGAAAAAAAAAGAAGAAGAAGATAGCAGGAGGGGAAGAATGAAGGGGGGAAATCAGAGGGGGAGACCAACCAGGAGAGACGATGGACTCTGAAAAACAAACTGAGGGTTCTAGAGGGGAGGGGGGTGGGGGGATGGGTTAGCCCGGTGATGGGTATTAAAGAGGGCACGTTCTGCGTGGAGCACTGGGTGTTATGCACAAACAATGAATCATGGAACACTACATCACAAACTAATGATGTAATGTATGGTGATTAACATAACAATAAAAAAATTTAAAGGGAAAAGAAAAGATAAAAACTCATCTGATAGGGGTTAAGAGTTGCAAGATATTGTACCTCACAGTCTAAATCCAAAGACACAAGGAGAAACATGATGAAAAGCAAGTGGGTGGTGACATTTCTGGGAGAATACTATGGACCTCTTGAACTGATAGATGGCTGTTTTGGATGATGCTTACATGGTAAAATAAAAGCAAGATTAAAAAAAAAGCAAGATAGAGCAGTGATGGCACATTTCAACTATACTTACAATGGCTAGAGTTCTCCTTCCATTGCATAGCAACCAGAAGGTGCTTTACTCACCTTGCTGGCAGTTTTAACTCTCAAAAAGAGGGCTTTATGCGCTTGAGGTTGAGAAAGGCATTCCATAAATCACAGAACTTGTTACCTCTATATTGGCAAGTACCGGTCAAAATAGCGATATGAATTAATCTCTAGAAGTTATCGCATGATTTCTAGTAACATCGTTTTTGCAAATGGTGGACCCCTCTCTTTGTGATGGTGTGTCCACTTTGGATTCTCTTTTTCCTCATGCTTTCTAATCAGTAATAGGAACTTAGGCCACATTCTTTCTTAGAGAAAGCCCCTTTATTAGAATTTCTTCCTTGTGCATCGTTAAACTCACCTCTACACATCAGCCACTTTAGAATCGTCTGGCAGGACAGGATGGGGCTAAGGAAAAGTGCTCTAATTCTCAGGGTTGGTTTTTCTGTACTACCCATGGAAGATTAAGTCAGAAGGCCAGGATTTGGTGGGTGGGAAGGTGGGTTGTTCAAGAGAAAGGCAGAGGCTTAAGCTGCATGGCCTTTTCCATATCCGAGCAAAAGGAATTCTTTTTTTTTTTTAAGATTCATTCATTTGAGAGAATGTGAGAGAAAGAAGGGGCGAGAGGGAGAGAGAGAATCCTCAAGCAGATGAGTGTGGAGCTCAGCACAGAGCTTGAGCCTGGGACCTCAAGATCATGACCTGAGCTGAAGTCAAACACTTCGCTGAGCCACCCAGGTGCCCCTGAGCAAAAGGAATTCTTAAAGCTTCACCCTGCTAATCAGATAAGAGAGCCCACACACAGATTTGGGACAGTGTTCTAGCTAAGTGTAACCAGTAGGTATTTGACTTTAATGTTATGTTCCTTAGTACAGTAGTGACAGTAGGACTGACTCACAGATTCAAAGATCCTCAGCTTGGGTACATTGTACTAAATTAAGAGAAGTAATGATAACTGTGAAAGATGTGGAGTACTATAGTGTTTATAAAAGCAAAGAGAGGGATTGGGGTGCCTAGCTGGCTCAGTCAGTGGAACTCACAACTCTTGATCTTGGGGTTGTGGGTTTGAGCCCCATGTTGGGTGTAGAGATTAAAAATAAAATCTTAAAAAAAAACACAAAGAAAGGGGAAGGTGTGCACAAAAGCCCATCATAGACTGTGATTTCAGAAAGTTCAATAAAAAGTCAAGTATGAATCCATGGCCCAAGACTCTAGAAAGGGAGATTAAATCAGGAAGATTAAAGCTCAGATTGAGTTGAGAGTGTCAAAAGAAGACAGAGCATGACTAAAGTGCTTTTCTAAAAAATATTTTTAAATATTTTATTTACTTATTTGACAGAGAGAGAGACAGTGAGAGAGGGAACACAAGCAGGGGGAGTGGGAGAGGGAGAAGCAGGCTCCCCGCTGAGCAGGGAGCCCAACACAGGGCTCGATCCCAGGACCCTGAGATCATGACCAGAGCTGAAGGCAGACACTTAAACAACTGAGCCGCCCAGGCACCCTGGGTTTAATTCTTAAGACAAATGGCATATGATAAGAAAAGTGTCAAGAAGGCTGATTTGGTTAATTTTTATTTTACTCCTCTCCTTTCTCTCAAGAGAAATGGCCTTCATCAAATTCAACACTGATTGCTAGTGACCTCCTTGTTTCTTCAGGTCATTGTAGGCATGAGGACAACCACACCATGGATTGTCCCTTTACTTTACTGCCTCCATTCTTGACCTGCCACTAGCACCACCATTCCACTGCTACTGGTAAATAGAAAGCAGTAAGAAGCTGCTGGTGCCATTTGCTGCTAATCCTCTGCTCTCTGGCTGAGAGTGCTGCTAGATTGTTTCTGCTGTGTTGAAATTTGGTGGTTAAAGGCAGCAGTTTAGGGCGCCTGGGTGGCTCAGTCGTTAAGCGTCTGCCTTCGGCTCAGGTCATGATCGCAGGGTCCTGGGATCGAGTCCCGCATCGGGCTCCCTGCTCCGCGGGAAGCCTGCTTCTCCCTCTCCCACTCCCCCTGCTTGTGTTCCTGCTCTCGCTGTCTCTCTCTGTCAAATAAATAAATAAATAAAATCTTTAAAAAAAAAAAAGGCAGCAGTTTACGGCAGAAAGACTTGGATTCCAAATCTTCAACATATACTACTATATGAACTTGGCTGCTTTCTAAACTCCAAGCCTCAGTTTTCTAATTCTACCAACATATTCCCTACTTCCCCAGGTTTCTGTGAAAATTAGAATGTTTTAAAACCTGTAGAATAGTGTCAGAGTCGTTATAGGAGCTCAGTAAATATAGATTTCCATGTCCAAAGTATATCTGGATACTTGGTCCTGAAGAAATGATATTGTGTTCACACAGCTGCTGTTTGCCTTAATGGCAGGCCCAATGCCTCGTAGGAACTTATGTCTCATTAGTCCTAGCCTCAATATCGAAAGCTTAAAAGTTGCCTCTGAAGCAATTTTTTGATCATTCATTTTTATTGCCACCTAAACTCAAAAGTGTGCCAGCTTAAACTACAGAGCAAAGATTGCCAAATGTAAAAACATTTCTTTTGGAAATATATCTTTTGAAGACTCAATTTAATTTAAAAATTATTGATGATCTTTATATCTGTCTACATTCTTTGGCATATCAGAGGGCTTGGCTAACCATATGCTCCCCAGATGGGCTCCACTTTGAGAAAACCTAGTAAAGCAAAAAATCTGAACTTATAGAACATAATCAGTGTACCTTGCTTCAGGGGGTTTCAGTGTGTGTGTGTGTGTGTGTGTGTGTGTGTGTGTGTGTGTGTGTGTGTTTAGCAGGCAGGTATAAGATTATCCTGTAGGGCTTTGTAAAATGACATATATTCCCATATTCCTCCTCTCCTCTTTTACTATCTCAGTGAGGCATATAGCTCCTCAGGGAGCAGGATGAGCAGCTTAAAAATTCAAAAAATTGCAGGTGACTCTGAAACAGTCCTAATGTATTTGCTTTACCAAAGTTTTGGTTTACAAAATTACTCGTCAATGATGCCACAGGGAAGGTATATATTGTAACTCCATTCATTGAGAAAATACAGCTAAATTTATAATGAGTCACTTCACACTCTGGAAACCTATCTACTGCCTAATGTAAGGAATGTGTGGAAGTGTGATTGTCACTACAATCTCTCCAAAGCGATCTCTCTTCCAGTTAGCATTATTTTTTTTTACTTCTGTCAGAGAAGAGTTGGGTGCTGGAGAACAAGGAAGGCACGAGGGAGGGAGTTTTCTACAAAAAGGATTTTGGGTACATATACTGGTTCCTTCCACCCTCCACGCATTGTCCGTCCGTAAAGCATAGAAGGCTATTATACTTTCACAAGGAGGTGACATCTAGGCTGAAACCCAAAGGAACATCAGACTGGGACAAAAGAACAAGAACTGGCAGAGAGCAGGACTGGTAACTCCATCTTGATCGCGTTACGGCATTGTCACCTGTTATCCAGAGACACAGAACCAATAGGAGACATATATCTCTGTGTAGCTAGGCCCCCTCCCTCTGTGTGTGTCTGTCTGCCTCTCTCTCTCTCTGTCTGCTGGTGACTCGTGTTTGTGGTAGGAATACAGACAAGAGCTGAATGGAGCTCTCTATAGAAAGAAGGAAGGGAAGGGAGTGAAGGAAAGGCTAAAGGGCTACTTGTGAATACTCGCCACTACAAGGTTTGAGGATACGCCACTGCAACATTGCCTATTTCTCAAAAAGCAGTATAAATAACATAGCCTGTTTAAATCTAGTTAGGTGCCCTCTGGCACATATAAATACAGACGTTAATCAATATGCATGAGTTCAATACATGTCCAGCTAAATTTAACAAAGCAACAGGGAAGGGGCTCATTTTCATAAATGCTATTGAGATAACCTGACATTACCATAGGGAGAAATTAACTTAGACCTATATCTCATGCAATATATCATGATCAACAACATAAAAATTAAAGTGTCAAATGTTAAGGAAAATATAATTACAGGGAAAAAGAGAAAATAGAGCAATTATTCAGTCTGTGGAAGGAGATAATGTTCGATTAAAGGAGAAAAAAAATTAAAAGGAAAAGATAAGCAGTGTGATTAAACAGAAAATTAATATAACTAAAATACAACAAAACCAAGATAAAAGTTAAGTGACAAAATAGAAAATATTTAATACATATGATGGCATTTCAAAATATACTGCGTTTTTATAAATTTGAATTAAGGTCACTGTAGACAGTGGTCGAAGCATATGAAGAATCATTACATAAGATGAAACACCATTAGTAAATTAACATAGGAAACAGTGTATAGCCTTGCCAACAATTAAAGAAGTGCAAATTAAAACAATGATGAAATGTCACTTTATAACTCTAAAGTTAGCAACAATAAAGGGATGTTATTAAAACTAGTGAGACAGCTTTTGGGGAAATTGAAACATTTATACATTTTTAGTGACATAGTAAATTATTTCAGTCATTTTGATGAACAGTCTGGCTGCTTTTAGCAAGAGTCATAAAAATGTTCATACCTTTTTAGTGAATAACCTCATTCTAAGGTATTTGTTTTAAGGATATAATTCAGAAGAAGGAAAGCATTATGTGTTATTTATTATCATGGAAAACTTGATATATCCCAAATAGCCATTAATAGAGAGATGGTTATAAAATTATTGTATTTTAACTTAATGGACTTGCATGCAACCAATGGAAATGATACATATGAACATTTTTGAGACACATAGAAAATTATATACAAAATATTAAATTAAAAATGAAATAATAAATTATAAGAGCCCATGTTAAGAAGGTCTGAAGGGGCTGGAGCTGTGTATTCCCTATGATCTATTAAAATTGACCTACTAGGATGCCCTGTCCATGATGGAACCTCATATTGAGGAGAAAAATCTTAGAAGTTGAATAAAATTTGAGTCAAAATCAATTGACATTAAAATAAGCCAAAGAAATGTCTCATGTTAAAATCTCATATATAGTTACTATAAGAAAAGAGAATAAGGAACAAAATAATACCCCTTCAGAACATGGAAACATATCAGAAAAGCATGATTTAAAAATAGATCAATATTGCCGCATATTATTTTAAACCCAAAATATATAAAAATGATACCAAATATGAAAGAATAATATAAATCAGAATGAGACAAACTCATAAATTAGGGTACCAAACTTGAAAAGTAACTAGAAATAGTGGGGAAAGTTCAATCTAGAAATGAATAATAAACTAGAAGAAATATAAGAGCAAATAAACACAGCAAATCATGCTTTAAAATAAGATGTACCCTCTTAGCAAATTTTTGAGGAAGATTTTTAAAATAAAAAGTAAATGAAGAGCTGAAATAACTTGAGCAGAAATAACACATACGGAAGACAAGCAAAGAAGGTCCCACATACAGATTATCAGAGTCCCTGAAGAAGGAAAGTAGGCAAGGGAACAAAACAAATACACACAACACACACACACACACACACACACACACACACACACACACACAAATATATATATATATGTATATATATATATATAAACTTAAAAAAAATACTGTGTACTGAGCATATTGACCCAGAATGACAAACACCAGGAATATATTCTAGTAAAATTACTGGCCTTTAAAGAAAAAAATTCTTTAGGCATCCTGGATAGAGAGTGAAGCTTACCGGGAAAATTAAAATCAGATCATAGACTTTAACAAGAATATTTTATGCCACAGGGGAATTGAGATATTCAAGGAAAGCAAATGTGAGCCAATAATTTTATATCCAGGAAAACTGACCTTCCAGTATAGAGGGCACAAATTGTTCACAACATGTAGGAACTAAAAGAATACTGACTGTGTAGTTATCTCTCATTATTTTTAAAAAGATTTTATTTATTTGAGAGAGGGGGAATGGGAGAGAATGAACAGAGGGAAGGGGCAGAGGTACGAGGGAGAAGCAGGCTTCCCGCGGAGCAGGGAGCCTGATGCAGGACTCAATCCCTGGACCCTGGGATCATGACCTGAGCTGAAGGCAGACGCTTAACCGACCGAGTCACCCAGCCACATCCCTCTCTTACGATTTTTTAAGATTAGTATAAAACCCTCAAAATAACGTATGAAAAAGAAGGGTATATAATCATAACCTAAATGTTTGTTGATAACCTATAGGGCATAATCAGTAGGGATGAGTTAATATGATTAAATATTAACTCAATTTCACCTTGTTAAAGCATTATTGCCATTGAATACTATCTGTATCTGAGGACATACTTTATGTTTTTAAAATTTTTTTTCTGAGGACATACTTTAATTTTACTTGCTCACTCCCTACTATAACTTTACTTTTATGTGAATTACAAAATGTGGTATTTTTTAAGTTATAAACTTATTAAATCAAAACCAGTTGGGGAAAAAATAAAAGAATATTGATATAAGCCCTTCCTGAGGAAAATAATGGGGAATGAACTTTTTTAAAAAGATTTTATTTTTAAGTAGTCTCTACACCCAATGTGGGGCTTGAATTTACAACCCCAAGATCAAGAGAACGAGAGTTGCACGCTCTACTGACTGAACTAGCTAGGTGCCCTGAGAACGGACTTTAGATAACCAAAAGATCTCTATATATTTCTAGAGATATGTCAACATAAGGATTAGTGGTGAATATTAAATATATTCTGCAAGGAAGTCTAAATGAGAGTTAAAAGGGAGATAATATGGTAAATGATCAAGCATTGTATATGTAGCATGACCATAAAACAAATGGGAGAAGAAAGGGGTTAGCAAATGCCAAATGTTTAAATGAGTCTATAATGATATCGGTGGAGGCAGTAATAGTATTGTTATGCAGGTATTTCTGTGTGTGTTATATGAGTGTGGAATATTCTGTCAGGTATACCCAGCGGGGCTAATATTGCTCCAAATGGGGGCAAAAAATAATTCTTGCAGAGTGAAAAAAAATTTGACACAGAGTTCACCTATTGCAAGAAGACTTTTCCCTGGAAGTTTTTATTAAAATTATTTAGGGACAGTTGTTCAACTTCTGTTCTGTCTGAGCCAGTTAAATGGCATAAACAATAGCTAATGAAAAGCAAATGAGGCAAACATTGGCCGATCCAAAAGCTTAAGAAAAACAGCTGGGGAATGAGAGGTCAATAGAGACTTTGACAATCTCCAACATATTCCTGGGAATTTAAAGGACACACTCATTTGTAGGGCTGGTACGTGCTCAGTGAAAGCACGAGAAGACCAAAACTCACATTCAGGCTGGCATTCATTCTCTGCACAAGAAAGAAGTGAAGACTGAGGCATGGTTGAAAACTGCCTGGCTGACTGTTGGAGGTATGCCCCAACATGCACACAAAACCTCTGGGTGACGACTGGGAGACTTCATGGTCGCAGGTATTTAAGGACATCTGTATGCTCATTGACGGAGCACTAAGCTAGTCAAGCAGAGACTTCAGTGACCACACACCACAAAGAATGCTGACTTTATATAATTAGTGTAGGATGCTCTAAACAAACACATAGCAATAGTAACACATTGTGGTGATGATTGTGAAAATACTAAAAACCACTGAATTGTACCCTTTAAAATGATTAATTTTATGATATGTGAATTACAGCTCAGAAAACATCATTCCAGTCAGAGTGAAAATAATATTGTAGAATGTGAACATTTTGAAACTGAGCACTAGTGGCTGCTAACCAGTGAATCCATGAGACTGATCCAGACCTGACCCACCAGGATATAGAGAGGAACGTGGTGAATTGCACCATGAATATGCAGTCAGCAATATGTAGGCTATGGGGAACTCTGCTAAACAGCATCTTTGCCATTTAAATTGTACAGAAAAAGAAATGGATGGAAGGAGAGCTTACAGATTAGTAGAGGCTTAAGAGATATATCAAGTTTTTAAAAAATTGGGCAAGATTATTCTGTAGTGCCTAGTGAGTCACGCTTGAGTGTTGAAACCATAAAGAATACAACGCCATCATGACTAAAATTCAGGGTAGTGGTTATATCTGGAGGGGAAGAGGGAGCTGTGTTTGAGATTGGGCATTTGGAGGAGTTTCTGGGTGGCCTTTTTTTTTTTTTTTTTTAGTCAGGATGGTGGTCACGTAATAATTCACTGAGCTCTACTTTTGTTTTATGTGGTTTTCTGTGTCTGTTTTAAAACAAGAAGAGGGGCGCCTGAGTGGCTCAGTCAGTTAAGCATCTGATTCTTGATTTTGGCTCAGGTCATGATCTCCGGGTCGTAGGATCCAGCCCTGCGTCAGGCTCCACACTCAGCACAGAGTCTGCTTGTCCTCTCCCTCCCCTTTCTGCCCCTCCCCTCACTCTCCTTCTCTCTCAAATAAATAAGTAAAATCTTTAAAAAATTTACAAAAACAAAATAAAGAAAAGACCCACATAAAGCTAAAGGTTGGAAGAGGTTAGAAGAACAAAAATATGAGTTATGGGTATATGTCTTCAAGTAAAATTAATAATAAGACTAATTATTAGGAATTGACATTCTGTCCTATCCTAACTATTGCAATGGAGGAATTGCAAAGAAGAGTCATCTCACACTATATCTAGAATGATTTTTTGGATAAAAGGAACAGTGTCCTACTATGCTATAAATGGGGCCACTCTACACGAAGAACATCCATCTTATACCCATGAATTGTCCAGGATGAATTTTTAATTTAGTCAGCCTCTACAATCATTTTTCAAAAACTACAAACAATAGGACCTTGATTTAAGAATGTCATGTTGACTCAGGATCCCTGATGCAGAAATCCAAGCTTGTCCATACCCAGGGGAGCTCCTCCCACCAGTTATTTCAGATCTCGCCTTCTCTCCTCAAGCCTCAATCCACCTCCAGCCTTAGCAGATGACCTCTTCTACTTTGTGGAGACTCGGTCCCTTGTATGTCCTCTTACCCCAGCCTCAACTCATCTCTGCCTCTATACATATTTATCGTTCTGCTTTCCATTCTCACAGGGAGAACAAGGGCAATGTCCTCCTCTCTAAAAAATGGTCCTCCGCCTCCATCTTAGTTTCCAAATGTCTGTCGAACACTTCAGCCTTGGTACATTGCCATGTACATCTTACTTTCATCAAAGACACCTCTAAAGTATGTAGGTTTGGAGACTGGAAGATTCTCTGTGCCACTGATGCCAAAGACAGAAGTGTAAGGGAGATGACAGGCTGGTTTTGGGAAACGAAGAATTCCATTTGGGATACGACCCATTTGGAAAAATGGCAAATGAGCACAAACTGCAAGTCCATGGCCTGTGGTATGTCTGCTATTAACCTGTCACTGTTGTTATGCTTTATTTAAACAATGTTTATTGTTCACCTAGTATGTGAAAAGTAATGTCCTGGGTGCTATGGGGGAGGGTGAACACTGAGATGAATGAGGCGTAGTCCTTGCCTTCAAGGAATTAACAACACGCAACTTATTTCAATATTCATAATATACAAGGCAGTGGATAAATATAAGGTTGGGATGGGTGGGAACGAACGGAATGCTAAGTGTGGGGTAAATATGGAAATAAGCACTTGCAAGTTTTCCAACTGGAAAGTTCTAGGCAGCATTGGTGTGTTCCATACTCAAGAGTCCTTCAGAACGGCTGGAAGAAAAAAGTAGCTCTTTTGGGCATTATTTTACCCCTGTCTCTCTAGTATTTCAAAATTTCTTTTTTTTCCACAGACAATGTGAGGTAGATACAAAGACATAAAACCATGACACCTGACCTCAAAGAGTTTACATTCTAGTTGAGATAAGGCACATCTATGAACCTAGAGACAAATCATGAATTAAAGGGTGCTACAGAAGTAAATACTGTTGGAATGCCTTTTACAAGTTAATGCTATTCCAGGAATGAGAAGAAAGATACCAAGATGATGCAAAGAGATCCTTGCACCTACTGTGGTTAAGCCGCGTTGATCTTGGTTTAGTTCCTGGAATATGCCAAACAGAATTTGATAAGATTTAGAGGGCAATGATAAAAGCTATTAGTAAAAGCCGTGCTTTAGCAAGATTAATCTGAAAACATTTTGTGGTAAAGGCTGAAAAGAGACAGTAAATAAGGTCTAATAAGGCAGTGGAGTTGGACAAGTGAGAATTAATAAAGGGTCTTATCTCTCACAGTGCATGCATATGTACTTTGATGTCAGACATATGCAGGCTAGAGCATCAACTCTGCTGTTTATGAACTGCGTGAACTTGGACAGGTCACTTGTCCTGCCTGAGCCTCACTCCCTGTACTAGTCAGGGTTCTGCAGAGAAACAGAACATCTGTATATGGTGATTTAATATAGGAATTAATTGACGTGCTAAGGAGGCTGAGAAGTCCCACAGTCTGCTGTCTGCAAGCTGGAGAGCTGGGAAAGCCAGTGGTATATTTCAGTCCTGATTCTAAAGGCCTGAGAACTGGTGGAGAGCTAATGGTGTAATTGTGGACCAAAGGTATGACAATCAGGAGCACAGATGTCTGAGGGCAGGAGAAGGTCGATGTCCCAGGTGGAGAGAGTGAACTTATGTGTCCTCAGCCTTTTTTTTTCCGGTCACACCCTCAACAGAGCGGATGATGTCCACCTGCATTTGTGAGAGCAATCTTCTTTACTCAGTCTACTGATTCAAAAGCTAATCTTATTCAGAAACACCCTCATAGACACACCCAGAAGGAACATTTACTATTTATCAGGCCATCCCTTAGTCCAGTCGACTGACAAACAAAATTAGCCATCACAGTACCTTCAGATGTTGGAGATGGAGAAGAGGCAACAGATGGGAGAGATACTCTGAAGGTAGAATAAAGAAGACTTGACAGTGAATTAGAGGTGGGGAGTGAGGTGGGCAGGAATCAAAGATGCCAAGTCTTTGGGCATGGATGACTGGGATGTCATTCATAGGTCCGAGGAGCACAAGATGAGAAAGTAGGTGACAATGGCAGGCAGAGAGCTGGAAACATAGAACTCTGGAAAAAGTGGTTGGGGCTGGGAGTAAGTTTGGGGGGACATACACCGAGTGGCTGTTTACTCTTCAGATGGCAGGAAGCTGTATGTGTCTTACCTTTTCCCCTTAGCTTTCTGAGAACATTGAATAGTGTACGCGGAGATGCAGAAATCTATAATCCAGGGCATATGCACTTCTTTCAGAATCAGCTCAAAGGACAGAACACAATAGTGACTTATTTCCCCTGGATCCTGCTGCCCCTAATTGTAATCATCGCACTTCAGATAAATAGCGAAGTAGATGCCACACAGGAGGGCAGAGGTATAGACTGTGAGCCTTGGGGAGTTCCTAAGATTGGCTGTTAGTGGTTTTAAGCTCTGAGAGCCCAGACTGACTATCTGGTTCATCACTCCATGCTCATCCCCTTGCACAAACTTGGTACATAGCAAGTGCTCAATAAGTATCTGTGGGATGCATGGCTATTGAATTAAAATGGACCCATTAGTCATGATGATTTTATTTTGGAAATATCTGTTCATTGTCTTCCCACAGCCATTGCCCAAGTTCCAGAAATAATTAAGATTATTTCTCATCTGATCTCTGTGGAGTCAAACAGACCTGGGGTTCTGGTCCTGATTCAATCCCTTATTGTTCCTTGACTTGTTGGAACTGTTTTTGGTTGATCTCCTTCCTTCTGAAACAAATATTAAACATTTCTCAACAAACGAAAATGTGACCTCAGAGTCACTGTGAGTTTGGTACAATCCACAATTGATGCTGATTCCCTTGACAGAATGCTGCTTCTATTTTAATGTTTTCATAATACAATTGATGGAGAAGAGAGAGCATTTTTAAAACATTTCTCAACAAAGGAGAATGTAAGTGGCTCCTAGTCCTTTGTAGATTGTTGAGAGGATGTGGCAAATAAAGGGAAACCTGGAAGTTGCTCAGTCATGGAAATGAGGTCCTTTGGACTCTTGGCAGTAAGACAACACTGATATTTTTGGTCCTGGTGCAAATGGACCTCAGATGTGGGTTTGGAGCTCAGGCAAGTAATTTATAGGCAGTCAAGAAGCAGCCATCCTAGAAAGCTTCCAGGAAGACGGATCTGCCTTATTCATAGATGTATCCCCGGCACCCAGCACTGTGCCTGGTAGTGGTTGCATAAATGAAACAGGGGCAGGGATGCTTCTCAGTATTTACGACTGAACTGAGTTGGATACTGGGCTTCTTGTCCTGGTTCTGCCACTCTACCACTTCTGTGACCTTCGGAAAAATCCTTTCTGTTCTTGAGACATCAGTTAACCTATCCAGAAAATGATTTTCAGTGTTCTTTGTGTTCTCAAGTTCTGCAGCTTATATCACTATGTGTGGTTCTTCACAATGAATCTACAGAAAGTCTGCCCAATTTGAATAAACTCATGTGACAAAACGGGGCAGAGAAGCAGATTCCCTCAGTCTGACAGTACACAGTGTGATTTTGGCTTCATCTTTGTGCCTAAAAAAAATTGTCTTCTCTGTGCCCAGAACGTTGGATGCTTGTGGTGCCATATTAAATAACTATCCTCTGATCAGGATAAAGACATGCCCTTCTGCAAACCCTTATTACCTCCCAGAATCTTCAACTACAAGCGAGGCAGTCTTTTATTCATGAGGCCATGGCATCAAGACATTCCACCAATGAAGTGCTCTGTCTGTGACATAAAGCTTGTTCGAAGTGGTAATTAGAATAGAGGCTCTTAATAGTAGAACCATTCAGTGTCAGCCTCAGGGGGCTACTAACTCATGTTGGAAATTCTCTCGGCTGCTTTTAATCAGGAATGAAGGCTACAGAGACTTTTTTTTTTTTTAAGTTGCTACTTCAGTAGGGAAAGAACAGTACGAACGTTGCTACTTTAATGTAATGACCTTCAGCTTCACAAAGCATCATGGGAACTTTTTTCCCAACGGTGCAGAGCAGGGATCCCAAAACAATTTACTAGAATGGGCTTATGTATCTTGAAGCCTTATCTAATTGGTGTTCAAACCTGTTGCTGTCTCTTCTCCTTTTTCCTTATCTCTAAGGGTTTTCAGCAGAGAGGACAGAGCATCCATTAATCACCCCTTCCTTCTCCCCACACACTCACTTGCATGCACGTGCTCACATGAAGACACACACCTCTCCCATGCCATTCCACCCCAATCCCTACACACACTCAGGGCCTTGGAATAGAATTGTGTTAGATCTGGAAAGAACCAGAAACGTCATCTGGGCCACCTCCCTCTCTTTTGAGCTGAGGCTCAAAGAGAAGTTGGACACAACAGAGACGGCACCCAATCCCAGTTCTGGTGCGGTCAGTCAGCATCATGTTTCTGTATTTCCCCACCATGCACTCACAGTTTCAAAGAAGTGCATGAGCTTATTCAGTTCCACTCAATATATACATCATTCACTCTCTTTGTTTATGAAACATTATGCTAAGTCTTGGAGGTGTCTTATAGGGGAACCAATTATAAGCCTGATCTAGTGGAGGTAAATGGACATGTGTGTAAATGTGGTGAGTACAAGCAGGTTGCTAAGTGTTTACGTAGATGCACCAAGTAATTTGGAGACTAAAGTCAGAAGAGATTTGTTCAAATTGAATTGTTGATTGGAGGTACCTGTTCTGGGTTTCATGGAGAGAATTTTCATGATGCTTTGAGACGCTAAAGATTATATTAAAGTATTAGCATTGGCATTGATTCTTCTCCCCTTGCTTAGGGAAACTTCAAAAGTACCTCGAATGCAAATAAATACCATCTTTTAGCTTCAGAAAATGTCAAAAAGTGAAAATAGGTAGGTTTGGGGAGGGTGCAAGGAAATGGATAGATGCATACGTTACTGCTGGCAATCACGAACAGTTTCACAGTGTGTACTGGGAGCTTTAAAAATGCACATATCTTGTTACCCAGTATATTTGACTTCTAGAAATATATCTAAAGGAATGAATATGTGTTCATGTGTGTTTAATTATATATATATATTACGTGTCTGTGTGTGTGTGTGTGTGTGTGTAAAGGATGAATACAAGAAATGTTATAGTGCTAAGTTAAAAAATCAAGGGACAAGACAATTGTTCTGTTAAAATGTCACTTTATGTATTTTATATACCCATGTATATCATTCATAACCCAAATGTAGGCCTGTCCTGTTTCTACCATTTGTCCACCTTGAGGTCTGTAACATAAGTCACATTAAAATACATCCACAAATCCAAGTCTAAGAATAGACAAATGCTGTGGGTTTTAAGGATTTCATGAGAAGATAGAGTTATTTCATATATCAAACAGCAAAACCTGCAAATCACTTTCCCTTCAACCTTCCTCTCTTGTTGATGTTTGATGTCCTTCTGTAGCTACCTTTCTCCTTTTCTTTTTTTCTCAAACCCCTTCGGAGATTCTCCCCCTTTCTGTTGCTGACATCTCCTCCTTTTCTTCCTCCTCTACTACCATGACTGCTGTGGTGCAGCCTTCTTTGGTTCCCTAGTCAAGCATTATCCAGCAGAATTCTCTGCAGTGAATAAAATGTTTTATAAACTTCTCTGTCCAGTATGGCAGTTGCTAGCTACATGTGGGTATAGAGCACTTGAAGTGTGACTGTTGCAACTCAGAAAATGTTTTAAATTTTATTAAATTTTATTTTTTTTAAAAGATTGATTTATTTTTGAGAGCAAAAAAGCATGCACTTGTGAGTGAAGGGAGGGGCAAAGGGAGAGAATCTTCAAGCAGCTTCCCTGCTGAGTGCAGAGCCTGATGCGGGGCTCAATCTCAGGACCCTGAGATCATGACCTGAGCGGAAACCAAGAGTTGGATGCTTAACCAGCTGAGCCACCCAGGCACCCCACAAATTTTATTTAATTTTAATGTAAGTTAAATTAACCACATGTGGCTATTAGGCACTTGAAATACAGTTAGTGCAACTGAGGAAATTTATTTTAATTTTATTTAATTGTAGAGATTTTAAATTAAATTACCTGTATGTGGTTAGTCACTATCATATTGGGCAACACAGCTCTAGTCCCTTCTTAGGCAGAACAAGCTAGGTTTCCTTTGTATCTTCAACTTGGCTTTGTTGAGTTCAGGGGATTTGAGGGGTGGCTCAGCGACTTTTCTTCAGCATCCACCTTGCTTAGAAAATACTGGAAAGGGTAGGAGGCATTGTAAATAACCATTAAGTTTAGTTATTTTCATGGGTACGCACAGGGAAAAAAACAGACGTAAATGAAAGTTGTTATGGTTAACTTGTAGTAGTTGGATAATGATGATTTTATTTTAGAGTGAGCATTTATTACTTTTATATTTAGAAAAAAATGTAAAATACTATTAAAATACCTCTCATGTCTGATTTTTTTTTAAAAAAAGCAAATTAAGGAAGGCAACTCTTCTGAGGGTCCCGTAACCAGTTCCCAGAGCAGTATCTCACTTAGCAAGTGGGGAAAAGCCCAATGGCAGGCCCCTCTGGAGCAGAGCCCAGGAATGGCATGTGTGTACGTTCTCCCAGCTGCTTCCTCACATCAAGTAGCTAACAAACCAGAGCTCCAAAGCCAACCCAGTTCCTGCTGTCATCATTGATGAAGCCTGCACACAGATGGAGAAATAAATAAAAGGGAGAGGTGATGAGTTTTCTATATTTGACCCAGTTACTATTTTTGCCGAATAAGGAAGAAAAAAAGCTTGGGATGTCAAGCATGAAGACATAGGTCCTGATTTTGTGAGCAAAATCTTGCTGCTGTCTTTTAGCCTTTACTGGATGTGTGTTTCCTTCTTGGAATCAAGGCAGAATTTGGCAATTTGGCAGAATCCATGTGGACTCAGAGTTGTGACCTTACAACCCAGCCCAGAAGAAGGGGCTGTTGGAGTTAGGCACAGAAGAACCACACGGAGGGTCTGAAAAATGCCAGTTGACCTGGAGATCCACGGAGTAGGCATGGGACTGAAACTTTCAGTTTAATATTTAGAATTGTCATTACCCAGCCTCCAAATTTGGATTCCAAACCTGCTTAAGAAAAGGGGTCCCCTCTGGAAATGGTAAACACAGCAGTAGGTTCAATGAAGACCTTTGTGCAGTCTTATTTCTGGCTAAGCCACACCAAGGCCAGCCAAATGGCCATGTCTTTGGCAGTATTCTGCCTCTCTTCTCAGTACCTCCTCCTCAGGATACAGTGCCAGAAAATCTCTGCGAGCCTCATTTACTCTCTCCCTCATACATGAGAACTGTAAGGGTTCATGCTTTGATACCTTCTAGCGTTTTCATGGTTTATTTCTTAGAGGGCTCTAGAAGGCTGAAATGCTTTATGGGACACAGAAGAATGAAGCTAGAAAGAGACAAAATGTTATGGTAATTGAGGGTTACTTAGGGGCAGGGGGCAGGGCCTTTCTACCATCATACAAGCAGACATTTCCCAGTGTACTTGCTTGCTGAGTGGCTTTCCAGGTGAGCTGCCGCACGCTGGGCCTAGTTGTGTGGCAACGAAAGGTAAACCACATTTCAGCCTTTGATTTTGTGTTATTTTCACTGGTTATTTTTAGTTGGTTCAAGTCTAGGAAAACTTAAAAATTACTCCTTCCTGAAATGGCTTTAGTTCCCTGAAATTGGAAAACTAAGATGCTCTCAAGTTGCAAGTCACTGCATTGATGATTACAAGACATTCTTTCTATTAAGCAGCCAGAGATTAAGTGAGCAGGAAATAGACCCTCTGGAGTCCTGAGGTGTCCAATGCCTCTACTCTGCTTGATCATATTGCTCTTGAACAGTGCCCGTGGAGCAGTTTCTAAAATGTTCTCTTCTGGCAGACTTCAAGTGGCTCTAGAGAGGTAAATGCACATGCTCCTTGTTTATTATACACAACAGTCTTGACACCATTCATTTTACAAAGGGCTGTCTTATCTCTAATACAGAAGTGCCTTGAGGATGTTACTTGTAGCACACCCACACTGGGCCATTCAGCTCTCAGTTGGCTAGAGCCCGGCACTGATGAGGCCAAGAGCATAGATTTCATCCCAAATGGACCATTTAGCTGTAGATGGAATAGAAAGTTATATTTTTGTGCTTCTAGATTGTAGTTCTCCCATACCTTCCAAGTTGCAAGGCAATGTGCTCATAAGTAGGACTGTGGCTTGGTGTCCAGCCTAAGGGTCTCTCAGAGCTTTTTCTAGGAGGTAAGCAGGGGCGTGAGGATTCGGAACTCTAGGTCACAGTAGAAGGACCATATTAGGAAGGCAGTGGAACCAGGAGAAAAGAAATGAACCCCAGAGTAGTGCAGGTGTTTGGAGGGGCATAACCAGGGCCTCAAGTAGGAGATGGCTCACCAAGCAGATTGAGTATAGTAGCTAGAGAGCAGTGGGTCAAGGAATGGTGAGCTTATGTGAAGGAACCACCAAAGTTATGTGAGGAAAGTATGGGAAAACTTGCTGTGCCTTTGGAATATTTCTTTATCTCCTCCCACCCCAGATTTATTAAGATATAATTTACATATGATATTGTGTAGTGTGATAATTTCATATACATACATATTGCAAAATGATGATCAAAATAGGGCCAGTTAACCCATCCTTTGCTCCCATAGTTACCATTTTTTCCAGGGTATTAGAACTTTTAGGATCTACTCTCCCCGTATACTTTCTTTTTTTTTTCTTTTTAAGATTTTATTTATTTATTTGAGAGAGCGGGAGAGAGAGAGAGCGAGAGAGCACGAGCCGGTGACGGGGGGAGGGAGAAGCAGACTCCCTGCTGAGCAGGGAGCCCGACTTGGGACGCAATCCCAGGACCCTGGGACCATAATTTGAACTGAAGACAGAGGCTTAACTGACTGAGCCACCCAGGTGCCCCTCCTTGTATACTTTCACGTATAAAATATGGTATTGTTAACTGTAGTCACCGTGCTATACATTGGATCCTGGAATAGTCACTATGGTGATTCAGGACTCTGTTGATGTCACTTCCATACATACCACCACTCTCCTCGTATCCGGGCAGTTTGGGATGATTCAGCTCAACTTCCATAGGATCCTATGATTACCTCTATTATATCACTAACCACATTGTGGATTTGCTTGCATTCATATTTCAGTTTCTCCCACTAGACAGCAAGTTTCTTTGTCTTTGGGTCCCTAGAACCCAGATACTATATAGGCTTAACGCATGTTAAAAAAGAGATATGTGTGGATTCTTAAAGAATGAGTACGTGTTTGATAGGAAGAACCCACCATGTTCTGGAGAGAGGGAGATGTTACATTTGTGACCTGCAGAGACACCCAGAGGCCGCTGTTGAGGAAATGGATCCCCAAGGGTCAGAGTAGCAGAAATTCCAGGTGACTTCCTAGAAGCTGATGTACCACTGGAATTTAAATCTTTGGATTCATAGTGAGTGGTGTATGGCTGTTGACGCCTTGAAAAATTTCAGCAACACTCACTGGCCCTTCCTGCAGAAATAACGGTTGTGGTTGTATTTGCTTATCTCGGCTCTCCTCTTCCCATTTCATCTGTGGCAATATAATGTCATGGTTAGAGTCAGACGGAAGTAGTTTTGACTCCAGGCCCCGTCTGCATCACATGTCCTAATCTCGTGCCATTCTCTAAGCCTCAGTTTCCTCATCTGTAAAACAAGGATGCTATTCCCTACCTCACAGGACTGTTGACACGTAAAGTATAGCACAGTGCCTGGAACATTCGTAGGTGATCAGGTGGCTATCTGGAGGGTGACACATCAAATACCCTTAGTGGTCACCTCTGGGCAGTGTGATTGGGAGGGTGGAGGAAATGGAAGACTTTCACATTTTACTGATGTATGGTGTTAAATTTATAGATGGTACAACTTACCTTTGTAATTTTTCAAAGTACCCCCCAAAAAACAGACACCAAAGAAGCTGACCTCCACATCATGACCCTAGAGAATCTCCGAGTAGGAAATGAGGTTAGAGGTCATCCAGCCTGTGCACCCTACAAGTGCAAGAAACTTTGTTACCATCACCCTGAGAGGATGCATTCACTTTTTACTGCACATTCTTTAGGGAAGGATTTCATGTCCGGGCCGTTTGATTTTTCATGCAATTCAAAATGCTAGAAAGTTATCTTTCTATACTGAACCTAAATCGGTCTGCCTGTGATGCCCTCCCATTAGACCTACCGAGTTTTGCCTCATGGAGCCTCCCAGAATAAGTTTAATAGATTCTGCTGTATCTGATACCTTCTGACAAGCCTTGATACATTTAAAAAGAATTCTCCTGTCATTCTGAAATTATGAAAAATCTTTTCATAAAACCCCCAGATGTTTCAGCTACTCCTCAGAGGACATAGCTTCCCCACACCGTCACAGATTTGGATCTGTGGAGGTAGACATTGAAAGGACTTCCGGGTGCAAGCCTTTTACTATGGATCAATGCTTGTGAAAGGATCGAGGAAAAATCCGATTGCAGGGAAGAAGAATTGGAACTACAATTCAGGCTCATCAGAGTCTCAGCTAACCAGGCAGGGAGCTCTGGAGAGAGCATTACCTGTCAGAGTTGCCCAGTGGCGGGCTGGAATGGCTAGGCATTATGCCCCACCTCCCTCAGTCTCCGTATATGGGAAGTTGTCACCTCGGGTGAGGCAGTTCTCCACAGTTGAGGCTGTCTGCTGACTGCACTATGCACAACTGGGCAGCAAGTCCTTCCTTGGAGAAGGATATGGGTTAGCACATTCCCATATCTATCACAGTCTACTCACTGTATCGTGTTGAATCACTTCTCCACACAAATTCACCACCTGCCTTAACAGTTCCAGCATCTCAGCTTCACTCAGTATGGGCCATCACTTTTTCCTTGCTTGTAGGAGCCATCCTATTAGGGGGTTCACACCATCTCTTGGGGTCCTCGCCAGGGTGTTAAATCCTGCATCTCTGGAGAGTACTCACAAGTCAATAGGCTCTTCATATCTAATTTTATGATCCCTCCCCCCAATCAGGCAACCTCATATGTTATTCCCCGAGCTCCTATGGTACATGCTGACCAGTTCTTGCAGCTTCTATGGGGGGATGAGTCCCTTTCCCCTGCTGTAAGGTATACCACCATCCCAGCCAGGTTATGCTGCAATTTAGCCCTAGTTAGAGGTCTAGTTGTCAGGAGTGGGAGGGGGGGTTTACTAAGGGAAGAGCCTGTTGCCTTTTGGTTAGAGACTTTCGAGTTATCTTCCAGCAATGATATGGAGAACTTGTTCCTACTAGATGGACCACTTCTGTAGGCTCACAAGGTTCAGAAGTAACTACTGTTTCCTCCATAAAAGCTTGATACATCTTGCCCACGAGTGCCCTCTTTTCCATGGAACCACCCTTTCAATTCTGGTGAAGGTTTTAACCCCTGGACCACCACTTTGAGCTAGGAGCTGTTTGTGCTTTACCTATTACTAGTGAGGGCATCCTCCTCGCTGGCCAGGCTGTGTGTGATCCAGCTTCAAAGGCCTATTTTATTACCTGCTTCCTTGGACCACTCCTGGCCCCAGCTTCCTTACCCTGGGTTTCTTGCAAGCAGACACTAAGATGGAATTTAGAGTACAGCATATATTTTAGGGACTGACGCCTGTGAAAGGAAGCACGCTTGAAGTAGAGGAAGGAGTCCAAGTGCAATGGAGGCCCGACAAAGCCTTGGCCAATCTAGCAAGGAGCTCTGGGGCAAAGGTTGCCTTCACACTTGCCCTGTGACAAGCTGAAGTGGCCAGAGCTTTTTATCCCCCAACCCTTCATCTGTTTGGCTGTTGCCAGATGATGATGGCAGCGTTGGGAAAGGCATTATACCCCAGGTCACTTGGTTCTCGGCAGGCATTACCTCAGGCGAGGCTGTTCTCTGCATCTGAGGCAGACCCTGAAGGAGCGGACAACTGGAGGCTGTGTGTGAGCACACTTCCCACAGGTGGGCAGCTAGTCCTTGAAGCAGGATCTGGACAGTGTGTTGGACACTGCCTATTGACAAATGGTGCAGCATCACTATTATATAGCATGCTTTCCACATTCTAAAAAGCACACTCTTTCTACTGCTGCAAGTTTTTCTCCCACTCTTCCTTAGCCTTGTGCCAATGTTTGCTGGTAGCTTGGTGAATGGAATGCTGGGAGACTTGAGCATGGCCCTTCCAAAGGGAATTGCCCCCAGAGCACCAGCACGCTCTATTTACCAAGCTCAGGTCCATTAAAAACCTTCTAAGAAAACACTGATTTCAAGACACCCCAAGAGCCAGTTTGGGGCTCTTTGTTGTCCTTCCTCTCCTATGTCTTTAGAATCCTGAGTACAGCAAAATGTTCTTTCTGGCCAGGTGGAACTAGGCTGTAATTAGCCTTGCTCAGGGCTCTCAAATGTCCAGGCAGCCCTGGATCTTCATCTTTCATCTTGAGACCAGGATCTCATGTGCTTTTGAAAGTGTGTAAAGCATGTTATATAACACTCATTTCAGTGTTGGCTCACAGCTGAGATTAAACCTTGACTGATGAATGAACCTTGCATATCTAAAGGCAATAGCTAAGTATTAAAATCCTTGAACCGGCAGCAGTGCAATAGCGTACATGCTAGGAAAGTGTAAACAACTTTAAAAACAAGCATCTCCTGCTGATTTTAGCTTTCCTACACTGTAAGAAGACTCACCAACTCTGGGGCTCCCTATTTCAAACTAATGAGAACTGCTATGCTCTTACCCCTTATTCTTCGCTTTCTCACACGAGTGGTAACTTTCTCTAGGCAACCACCATCAGACCATTACCTCACTATCTACAAATTATATCCATTACTGTCATCATTATTATAGAACGTGATCCTGCCCTTGCCTGAATTCCCCTCCCCAGGCCTGTTTTCTTCAGGACCCTTGTCTAAACCACTTTAGAATTCTGTACTCTGACAACTGTCATCAACATTCACTTGAAATGCAGTGATATTATGTTCTTTTGGTCTAGTGTATGCTTCTTCTGTTCTGACTCTACAAAAGAGAAAGTGTGTGTGTGTGTGTGTGTGTGTGTGTGTGTGTGTGGCAGTCACCAGCAAATCCAGTTGCTACACCTTCAAAAAACATCCAGAATGTGATTGTGTGTATTCAGTATTTTATATGTAATCTCTAGCCTGGACCACAGCCAAAGCCTCCTAACTGGTCTCTTTGGTCACTCTGAGTGATCACACTTGCTCCAGGAGCAGCCTGAATGATTCTTTAGTAATGTAAATGACATCATGTCACTCTCCTGTGCAGAAGCCTCTGACCACTTGTGATTATATTTGGAATCATACCCAGACTTCTTGCCATGTCCCACGAGGCCTGTCTGGCCTCTTAAGGCTCATGTCACTCTCCTCCTTTCTCACTGCCTCAGCTATGCTGGATAAAATGAGCTCAGGCGGACGTTATAGCATGCATGATGGGACATTTCCCGTAGTCCTGGAAATTTGGCTGAGGCTCAAAACCCGGAGCAATGGGTATTAAGTAAATTAATAACAAAAGCTTGCAGTCATTCATCACTTACTATGTGCCAGGCATGTTCCTAAATGCTTTCACATGGGTTGACTCACTTAAACACAACCCCACAAAGCAGGTACTATTATCATTCTCAATTTACAGATTAGGAAACTGAAGTACAGAGCTGATAGGTCCCTTGTCTGAAGTCACACAGTGAGTACCAGGGTCAAGAGCGGAACCTGGGTGGTCTGGTTCTGAGTCCAGGCTCTTCATGGCCACATTTCAGCTGCTCCCCACAGTGTTAAGGGATCAGCCAAGGAGCCACCAAACACACTTTTCCAATATTTGCAAAGAGGTGGCTAAACTGCCCCTTTTGACCCTCCCTCCTTCCCCCATCCACCCCGGATAAGCAGAAGAATGGGGCTTTTAGAAGATAGGATAGTCTTGGAAGAGAAGGAATTTGTATTAGTGAGGCACTATCAAGCCACATGGGGACTTCCACTTGAGAAAGGGGGGCTTGCTTCCTCATAGGGGCCAAAGACTCCTCAAGTTCAAGCCATGTAAGACTGAACTGCTGATGCGTCCTGGAGTATTAGTTGCACTGAGCTCTTTAATGGCAGGCGCTATGTCTTTTTAGGTCTGGGTATGCACAGTTCCTAGGACAGTGCCAGGTACAGGATAGGAGTTCGGTACCTGGAGTGAGGCACAGATGCACCGGGGAATTTGTCGGTGGAGCACTTGCTTCAGCTGGCTGGGGGAACACCCAGAAAATGAGATCGATGGGTTGGGCCTTGAGCAGCTTATGATTAGACAGAGAGATGGAAAGCAGGGAGCAGATGCAAAAAAAAAAAAAAAAAAAGAGAGAGAGAGAGAGACAAGGAGAGACAAGTACAGAAAGACACAGAGAAAAGTCCAATTGCCAAGTATGAAAACTAAACTAAATCAGCAAGGAGGGCTTAAAAAAGGTTGTAGTTATTGTAATCTTCATTTAGTAGATGTCAAAACAAGAGGCAGAAAGATGATGAAGGCCGCGGATTTATGCCCATAGTGTAATCAGACATACCATTACCAGGAAGATTGAGTCACTCTGATTTGCTGGGTCTCACCTTCTAATTCCTGTGATTGAAGGGCCCCAAGGACACGGGGATGTTATTGCAGGAAAAAGCTTGGTAATGAAACTTGCTGGAAAATAATGACTGCATCTTACAGCTGCATCTGATTTCACTACGTCTGTGCCCATCACCTCGGTCAGCAGTACCAGAGTCACTTGAGGAATTGTAGCCAGAGTTAGGTAGCCAGCTGTGGCCCCCACAGCAGGTGCTGGAGCTGGGAAATGGAGTAAGGAGGTGAGGGAGAGGGGTACACTTTCAACAAAAAACATGGGCAAGGGGATCAGAGAGGTCTTTTCACAGATAGGTGGCAGGGTAGTATAGACTGTCGCCTTTGAGTTAGGGGTGTTTCAACCACGGTGTCTGGCTTCAAATTCTGGCTCTGCTCTGTAACTGTGATTAACATGAATTCTGGCACCGGCATGTGACATGCTAATTAACTCCTATGTGACTGTTTTCTCATCTGGAAAATGGAACTATTAACATTGCCTACCTCACTGGATTGCTATGAAAGTTAAATGACATAGTGTGTGTATAGTGCTTGGTACTTAGCTAGTGCTTAAAAAATATTTGCTCTTTTTTTTTATTTTATTATGTTATGTTAATCACCATACATTACATCATTAGTTTTTGATGTAGTGTTCCATGATTCATTGTTTGCGTATAACACGCAGTGCTCCATGCAGTACGTGCCCTCTTTTAATACCCATCACCAGGCTAACACATCTGCCCACCCCCCTCCCCTCTAGAACCCTCAGTTTGTTTCTCAGAGTCCATAGTCTCTCATGGTTCGTCCCCCCTCTGATTTTGCCCCCTTCATTTTTCCCTTCCTAATATCTTCTTCTTCTTCTTCTTTTTTTTTTTTTAACATATAATGTATTATTTGTTTCAGAGGTACAGGTCTGTGATTCAACAGTCTTACACAATTCACAGCGCTCACCATAGCACATACCCTCCCCAATGTCTATCACCCAGCCACCCCATCCCTCCCACCCCCCACCACTCCAGCAACCCTCAGTTTGTTTCCTGACATTAAGAATTCCTCATATCAGTGAGATCATATGATACATGTCTTTCTCTGATTGACTTATTTCACTCAGCATAATACCCTCCAGTTTCATCCACACCGTCGCAAATAGCAAGATTTCATTCCTTTTGATGGCTGCATAATATTCCATTGTATATATATACCACAGCTTCTTTATCCATTCATCTGTCCATGGACATCTTGGCTCTTTCCATAGTTTGGCTATTGTGGACATTGCTGTTATAAACATTGGGGTGCATGTACCCCTTCGGATCACTACATTTGTATCTTTGGGGTAAATACCCAGTAGTGAAATTGCTGGGTCGTAGGGTAGCTCTATTTTCAACTTTTTGGGGAACCTCCATACTGTTTTCCAGAGTGGCTGCACCGGCTTGCATTCCCACCAACAGTGTAGGAGGGTTCCCCTTTCTCCGCATCCCTACCAACATCTGTCGTTTCCTGACTTGTTAATTTTAGCCATTCTGATGGGTGTGAGGTGGTATCTCATTGAGGTTTTGATTTGGATTTCCCTGATGCTGAGTGATGCTGAGCACTTTTTCATGTGTCTGTTGGCCATTTGGATGTCTTCTTTGGAAAAATGTCTGTTCATGCCTTCTGCCCATTTCTTGACTGGATCATTTGTTCTTTGGGTGTTGAGTTTGATATTTGCTCTTATTAACTCCTACCAATATTTTTCACACTGTGGTCTCAATCCATTAACAGGTGAGACAAATCATTTAGGTAGTCATGACTTGGATATTTCATTAATAAAATTGCATTAGGTGAAAAATAGGAGTGCCTTGAATGTTGCAAATATTGTTTCATGAAACTTGTTTCAGATATTTATGTGTGTGCATGTGTAACACACATGGATACATGTATTGCAAACACAAATTTGTGGGCATACATGAAAAAATGTACAGATTTATATGTGTAAATAGACACATATGCTTATACAAACACAAACCTAAAAACACATATCCACATGTACATACATAGTTGCACACATATTTACAGATATACAAACATATACAGACACAGACACATGTATACAGATACACATCCATACCAGTATCTGCACGTATATACAAACATGCAGTGCATGGATACATATAACCCTGCTCATATAAACATACTCCTATAAACCCATACACACAACACATATATGCACATTAATGTACATATACACATACATACTTACATACAAACATACAAATGAACATACACACAGTAGACACACATACACAGCATACATACACAGATACATGTTCACACACATGCTGCACACACAAGTGTATACATATGTATTCATACCACATGCACGGATACAAGCACACTCACATATACCTACACAATACATACACACACACACACACACACACACACACACACACACACACACACACACACACAGCACTATTTTGTTGGCATGAGAACCAGGTTCTAGATTTCAGATATGCCTTTGCCTCTGATCCATGTTCAGACTAGATCAGTCTTAAGACCCTAGAACACCTGGTACCAGTGGAGAAAAGGATCTGATCACACCAGAAGCATTTTAAAACAATTATTTGCAGATTTCATTACTGCTCTTAAACCCATTATATTACCTACCAAAGCAAAGATTTTATAAGTAGCTTTGACTGGAATTCATTTACAGATTTGCCTTTGGGTCTTTAAAAGGAGAAACAAAAGACATCAGTAGCTACCTCTTCAGCCAAGGAAGGACATTTTGTGGAGTTACTGAGGTTGGGCCATTACACTCAGTAAAGACTGGTGACAGGGTGCCTGACTGGCTCAGTTAGAAGAGCATGGGGCTCTTGATCTTGGGGTCATCAGTTCAAGCCTCATGTTGGGGGTAGAGATCACTTAAATAAATAAACTTAAAAACAAAACAAAAAAAAAGACTGGTGAGGTTAGTCATTCCTGTTCAGATCCTTTAGCTTCTGGGAGATGTTTGGACTTGGGTTGTATCACCAAAGCTTGACTCCATGGGACAGACTAGTGCTGCTGGGAATTGTTTCAACTGACTAATTCCAGAACGGCTGATCCCTCACTAGAATTCAAGGAGAAAGGGAACTTGCATGAACAGCACATATCACAAAACAGACAAACAGAGAAACCCTGAATTAGAAGACCTTTTATATTTATGCAATATAAAGGAATTTTAAAATAAGTGACTAGAGAAGTACTGAACTGTAACTTTCAAACTCTCTAAAAAATTGTATGGCTCACTATCTTCATTAGGTGGAAGAAAGGGGAAGTACTGCAGGTATTTGAAAGCCAAGAATCCTGGATCCCTCTTCTGTGGTAAGGGAAAAGACTTGGGGAGCTCTAGAGTTCAGTCCATATATGAAGGGTGAAGGGGACATAATTATAAAGGTTGAGGATGGAGAGTACCAGGTAGAGAGACCCAGTAGAGATAGGTCACAAGAAAGAAGAATTTAAGATTCTCCTGGCACAATGCCAACTTGACTTCTTTGTCCCCCACAAAGAAATCATCCCTGTGCTGAGTCTGAAGATACCGAAAGAACAGAAGACAGCCTCTGATCTCTAAGAGCTTAGAGTCTTACCCCACCCTTACTCTGCCCATTCCAAGCTTGTTACCCTAGAACCTAGATAGAGATGGCTAGCTGTCCAGTGAAATCCATGTTCCCTTCCCACCACATGGAGTGGTTGCTGGAAAGTGGCTGCATACCCAGGGACTTATAGTTTGATGGGGTCATGTGACTAGTTGTCCCCAATAGCATTAGAGAGAAGAGAGGTGTGTCACTTCTAGGCCAATCATGTTCATTTTCTGCATCCCATTTTCCCCTTTCATTGGCCTGATGCAGAGGAGCATGGTGATCTGGGAAGCCATGTGTTGAAGATAAAGGAGCCACAAGGTAGAAGGAGCCTGGATTCCTGAGTCGCTGCTTAGAAGAGAGCTATCTGCCTAGCAACACCCATTTGGGCTTTTAAATGAGAGAGAAGTGAAGTTCCATTGTGTTTGAGCCTATCACATATTTGAGTCTGTTTTTTCTAACAGTTACCCTACTTTAATTAATACAAATACTTTCTGTGAGATGCATGTTTCTGGATTTATAATTTATATCAGAATATTCCTTGAGTTTGGTCATTGTCTTAGTCCGTCCTGGCTGCTGTAACAAAAATACCATAGACTCGGGGCTTTTAAGAAAACAAATTTATTTCTCATAGTTCTGGAGGCTGGGAAGTCCACGGTCAAAGTGCTGGCAGATTCCATGTCTGGTGAGGGCCCACTTCCTTGTTCATAGATAGCTGCTTTCTTACAGTGTCCTC
This sequence comes from Zalophus californianus, assembly GCF_009762305.2. NCBI lineage: Eukaryota > Metazoa > Chordata > Mammalia > Carnivora > Otariidae > Zalophus > Zalophus californianus. The sequence continues at coordinate 13,465,734 of NC_045612.1, forward strand.
ACATGGTAGAAGGGGAGAGAGAGCTCTCTGGGGTCTCTTTTATGAGGGCACTGATCCCAGATGCTGCCTCCACCCTCATGGCCTAATTATCTCTCAAAGGCCTTACTTCCTAATACCATCACACTGGAAGTGGGTTTCAACGTATGAATTTTGAGGGGACTGTTCTGTCTATGGCAGCCATGGATCCAAAGTAATGTGAGGCTATCTAAAACCCTCTCTGCTGATTTTGACCATTAGTCCTTGTGCTCTGTAAGTAGGCTGAAGATTTTTAATAAAGGAGACAAGCAGCTAAATTACTATTGACCTTCAGCTACTTTGTTTAATAATTAAAAAACACACTCTGCCAGGCACTGTTATAACTGCTTTATACATATTAACTCGTTCAGTTTTCTCAACACTTCTGTGAGCCAGGCTCTATTAATGTCTCTGCTTTACATATGAAGAAACTGAGGTGCAGAGAGATTAAATAATTTACCCAAGGTCACACAGCTAGTAAGCGGCAGAGTGGGGAGAAAAACCCAGGCTATCTGGTTCCAGAGCTCATGCTTTTATCCACCAGAGCAGACTGCCCCCATTAATGGGTAAACTGTTTTTTCTGCTCTACTCTTAGTAGGAAGCAAATCTGATTCTTTCTCTTGACCCTAAAAGAGGTAGTGGTTTTTCAAGGAGTATTCAGGATCATAGTTTTGCTTTGAGCAGAAGACAGCCTCCAATCCCCAAACTCTTCCTGAATTAAAAAGTAGATGACTGCTGCCTACTGCCTCCATGACACCACTTTTGAGTGTTCTTGGAGGTTGCATGTGTGCACAGGGAGGGAGGGAGCCAGGCTCACATAGCTGCTTTGCTTGTGAGAATTAATAGGATCACAGCACACAGTGGTATGATTGCAAATAGAAATACTGCTCTGTTCAAACAAATCTGTTTCTTGCTTCATGCCAAGAACTACAGTGGGTAAACTTGCATTCAAATTGGCCTTGGTGCATGGAGTGTTGTTTCTTCTGTAACAAACCCTTGGCCTTGGCCAGATCTTGCTAGTCCACGGTCCCCATCAGCGAGTGTTCAGTAGGGCAGAAACGGACCATGGGTCTGAGTCATCAGGGGTCTGTCTGCCATGTCTTTGGTGAGAGGGATGCAGAGAGGAGAGTAGCCCACCACCTGCAGTCCTTTCTTGTCATCATGAGACCTATTGAGGTTGGGTTGTTGACTCTTATATACCCCTTTCTGTACTCCCTACTTAGAAGTTCCTGTGGAAATTTTGTAGCTCTTTTCTCTACCACTTTTTATTCCTAAGGGTTCAACTCATTACGACCTCCACTAACCCCATTATTGAGGCACTCCCTCATCCCTCTGCCTCTATTGCTTCTTTAAAAATCTCAAGAATGTGGTGTTGCTACATGTTTATATCTCTCTCTATAAAATCATGAGAACTTAGAGAATCAGAGATGACCTTCTACCCTAACTCCTTTATTTTAAAAGCAAGGAGGTGAGGGGCGCCTGGGTGGCTCAGTCAGTTAAGTGTCCGACTCTTGGTTTTGGCTCACGTCATGATCTCATGGGTCATGAGATCCAGCCCTGTGTCGGGCACTGTGCTCAGTGGGGGAGTCTGCTTGAAGTTTCTCTCCCTCTTCCCCTCCCCCATGCACATAGACATGCTTGCTCTCTCTTGCTCTCTCTCTCTCTCTCAAATAAATAAATAAATCTTAAAAAAAAATAAATGTGAGGATGTGAGGTCTGTGGGAGGCTGACCTGTTGCAGGGATATATACCTGCACGTGGAAGTGAGTAAAACCGGCATTGAAGTTTGACCTATGTCCCTAAGTCAGGGCTGTTAAACTAATGAGCCACATTTTCCCAGACAAAATATTGGTGTTCCATGGGGTTGGGCTCCTAACTTAGTGTACTTGGCAGAGTCCTGGCTACTGTTCAAAAGGCCACATGATTTAATGAGTGTTCTAGGCTGGTAAGCAAAAGTGGGAGCCAGTGCAAAAATTTGAATAATAGATGCAGATATCAGATCCCCTACTCTAGCTCAGCTGTTGTGCTGTGTGCTTATGTTCTCAATTTTTGAGGCAACTAAGGGTTAACTATCACAGCTAGAGTATCTCATTTTGTCATCTCACTGAAATCTTCCAAGGTTGGTTTTATTATTTTACAGATGGGTAAACTGAGGCAAAGAATAACTTGCTCAAGGTCACATAGCAGGTAGTTGCAGACCGAGGATTCACACCTAGCTCTGTCTGGCTTCACAGTCTCCATGTTAAATACTGTGCCAAGGGGGGACTATGTGGCCACAATATGAGATACTCAGATGACCCCAGAAGTATGTGTACATTTGCTTTCACTAGTCTGAGAGCTCTTTGCCTGTTTGCTTTGGAAGAATCAGTAGTAGCATCTCAGAGCCATGTCTTGGCTGGTGACCAGGCCTTAACTTAGACCCCATTTTGTAGCGGGAGGAGTTTGGCTTTCACAGCCTGCTGGCCCCTAGTAGCTCATCATTTCCCCAGGTGACCCACTGCCAGGTGGCCTGCTGAAGTTGCTCTACAAGTGACCTACACCATAAACTCCTTCCCAATAAGGTACTAGAAAGTTTATAGATTTGATTTCTGAGGAATTATTGCATTTTGAAAGAGAAGGAGTTTCCTTGTGGTTTCATTGTATTCCAGAGGGAGAAACCTGTAGTGTGACTGGGGTGCAGACAATGGTGGGAGAGGACAAGAAGCATGGAGGGAGTTCTCACTGGAGTAAAGCTGCGATTCCCTTCAGTACCATCCTGGTCTTACCTGCTTCTGTCTTTAACCATATAGTGAAGGACAGAAATGATAAATCAGTTTGTGTCCTCTGAGTATGTTCTTGAATGAAGCCATGTGTCCTTGTACTTGGAGAACTGGGCAGAATCCAGTGAAAATAGCTAATATTTATACAGCACTTAGTATATGTCCAATGCTGATTTAAGTGCTTTTATATATTCATTAATTCACTTAATCCTCCCAACGACCTTAGGAGGTTGGCACACTTTTATTATCATCATCACCATTTTATAGGTTTAGAAACTGAGGCATAGAGAGGTAATGTAGCTCCCTCCAGATCACACACCTGGGAAGCGGAGAAGCCAGCCTTGTAAATCCAGGGGGTGTCTCCAGAGTGTGTGCACATGGTCATCATACCATCCTGCCTCAAGGAGAGAAAAAGTGGCCAAAGTGGGATCTGCCCATCTTCTGAGGACAGGCTATCTGTGCTATGACTCTAACTTGGTCTCACTACTTGCCAGACCACTGATAAAGAGTGGAGTGTGATACACTGACCTTTATGATGTATGCATGTTCATTTGCTTGTCTGCCATCCCTGCCCTGTGTGCCTCATGTCAGGGCTAGCAAGAGCAAGAATGGTCAACATCTGGGAAATAAAATCTCTGGATTTATCACCTTTCTTCTGCAAAACTGCAAACTGAGCCCTTTTTCCTGCTCAATTGATTCTATTCTTGCTAACTCTGTAATGGACCAAATCAGCCTTTTGTTGAAATGAGTGAAGATAAAACCAACACTCACCTTGTTAGGTCTTCTCCCTGGAGAAAAGTGAGCAAGTATGTTTATCAGTAGTGTAGTCAGTTAGACTACAGTTGTAGTTTGGACTCCAACTGGACAATTGGACTGGTAATTGTAGTGAATTGGACCAGTTCCATGATAACTTTCAGCTACAAAAGTGTATGATTCTGCCAGTGAAGATAGGGAGTTCCAAGCATTTTTGTAATTTCTGTCAATTGCAAAAAAAAAAAAAAAAAAAAATTGAAGCCCAGCCTCAAGAAGAATTTCATAGTCCTGAACCTCACAGTTTCACTGCAAAGGAGGAGCAAGTGGTAAGGAAAATTTGATATTTGTTGCCCTACATTCAGAAAAACACAAGTGGTTTTAAATATCACAAACATTTTTAGAAGCCCCCAGCCTCTTACTCTAGGTTTAGAAGGCTGATCAAAAATAAATCAGTAGGGGTGCCTGGGTGGCTCAGTTGGTTGAACATCCAACTCTTGATTTTGGCTCAGGTCATGATCTCAGGGTTGTGAGATGGAGCCCCGCGTCACGTTCCATGCTCAGCTTGGTGTCTGCTTGAGGTTCTCTCTCTCTCTGTCCCTCCCCCTGCTCATGCTCTCTCTTTCTAAAATAAATAAATCTTAAAAAAATAAATCAATAAGTAATAAATACATAAATAAATAGCTAGCTAGCAATGGTTTCTGCTTAAATTAGGTCTGTCTCAGTTTCCATGACATCCAATCTGTTAGCACCAATATTCTTGCCAAGATCTGTACTTAGCCTTTAGGATGGCGACATTTGCTTTAAGGTTTATAGGACATATTGTAGGTCAATGGATTCCATTATACTCAAGGAAAGAGGAGATTTATGGAAGCCAACAGGTGATGCTGTATTTGATTCCTGGTATCAGTGTTTGGTGCTAGCCTTCACATGGCTCTGGGCAACTGGGATTTGATAGAATTACAGATGATATATTTATGGTAAATGCTTGGCCTCCAGCTACAGTGTTCTGCAGCAACTACGGCAGGTAATATTCCTAGACTGACCCTAATGAAAGGGTACCCCAGGGAAATCATTCCAATGCAGAGAATGTAGAAACAACCAGGGTTTGAACAATGTGTAAATCTTAATTTTCACTTCAGTAAAGTTAACTGCAAGGCTCAAGAGAACATTTTCCTGTGTCAGTGGGTCCACACCAAATTTATTTCCTCAAACAAATAGACAAACAGGCAACCATATAAATAGTACCTTTGGAGGCCTTCCTTGGTACTGTTTATGTGGTTGCCTGTTTGTCTTCAATGGGAAAAAATATAATTATTTTATTTTTTTATAAGGGGGAGGGGCAGAGAGAGAGTCTTAAGCAGCTTCATGCCCAGTCCGATGTGGGGCTCGATCTCACAACCCTGAGATCATGACCTCAGCCGAAATCAAGAGTTGGACAGTTAACCAACTGAGCCACCGAGGCATCTTGGGAAGAAAATATAATTAAACTTTTGTGTGCAATTTCCAAAGAAAGTAATAGGAAGGCAAGTGTGGACTTAATTGTTAAAGTACACATAACCGTGAAATAAAATAATGCATAGTAAATTTACTAAGTGGAATGGTTTTAATTTTTCTCTGGACCTATCACTTAAAAGTAATATTCCATTTAGAAAATATAATGTACTCCTGATTCTCAAAGTTTATTCATAGTGTTTTTTATCAGGTGACATCTCTTAAAACTTGTCTTCAATTTCTTTTTTAAGTTTTCTATTTTTTAATCAGATTGCAATTGGAACAAGATCATTGGAAAGATCAATTTAGATAGGCCCTTACTGTTAGCATTGTCTTTAAAAGGAAAATGTTATATTAGAATACAAGTTCTTAGCTGGACTCCATGGATTTGGGCAGCATGAGGGGTCTCTAAGCCCCAGGAAAGTCTATATAAAATTTGTGTGTGTGTGTGTGTGTGTGTGTGTGTGTGTGCGCGCGCGCGCGGGCGCACACACTTTCCTCCCCTTTCTGAGGAAAGAGTATGTGGTTTCCATTAGAGTCTCAGATGTTCATATAAACCCCAGAAAATTAAGAATTTCTGATTTAAGTGCTTTCTTGGTTCCCGTGTAACTCTAAAGTTCAAAGAGATTTGCTAAGCAGATTAATTACAGCTCTTCTTTGGTTGATAGGAAATGCAACAGGTGGCCTAGTGAAGTCTGTATCATATGTACCATAGTCAAGCATAAATGAAAATCTGTGTAATGAGATAATCTAATGTATGATTTAAAGTAATAAGAACCAATAATTTGCAAGCCCCAATAATTTTAAGTCGTTAGTAATATTAAAATATTTCTTTAAACCCACTTTATTTTCAGTGTTCTTTATTATCATGCTAACTACCTACTTCTCTCTCTCTCTCTTTTTTTTTTTTTTTTTTTTTTTTTTGCACATCCACGGATATCCCATGGCCTTTTAGAGTAAGCTACCCAAATGCAGAATAAACATGTGAGGGAGACAAGATGAGAATGAAGCTGAGTATGATTGCAACTAGGTCAAATCTATTAATATGTGATATTTATGTCTCTGCATGGTTGAAGCTTCAAATCCTTTTGCATAACATTTCCTCTTGCTTTGATAGAAAATTTCTCACTCAAAATACTTCAAAACCACCATTTAAATTTTTGTCACCCCTGAAAATTTCATTTTTAAATGGAGCACAATGTTATCATGCTGAAATAGATGTCGTTGGATTACATCACTTCACATGGTGTGATACTCTGTCTCTCTAGAGTGAATTTCACTGCTGCATATCAGAAATGTGCCTGTGAACTTGGGAGGGGGTTAGAGGACACAGCTAAGGAGGACAAGGTCACAGGTTCAGTCTCTGTAAAAGTATTAACTCAGTTATGTTCTCTGACCACAGACTGTACCCCAACCCCAGCGAGAAGATGCTTGGGGTTAAGAAAATCCAGGAAAGAGAGGCGATGACTCTGTAAACCCATTCCCCATGACTAGAGAGACAAAGAGCACCCATTTTGCAATCTCCCAATGTTAGTGTTGGAGAGAACCTCAGAGCTCTTCTTTTTCTTCCCCATCTGATGTGCACTAATTTTGTCAAGGGCTTATCCAGTCTCCTCTTGAATACCTCTAGTAACAGAGAGCTCATTGCTTCTCAGTGCCACTCATTCAATCTTGGAACAGTTCTGATCAATTCTTTCTTTTTTTTTAAGATTTTATTTTTATTTTATTTATTTGAGAGAGAGAGGATGAGAGAGAGAGAGCACAAGAGGGGGGAGGGTCAGAGGGAGAAGCAGACTCCCTGCTAAGCAGGGAGCCCGATGTGGGACTTGATCCCAGGACTCCAGGATCATGACCTGAGCCGAAGGCAGTCGCTTAACCAACTGAGCCACCCAGGTGCCCCTGATAAATTCTTTCTTATGTGAATTACAACTGTCATTCTGCAAACTGGTCTGAGGCCTTCCCTGTGGGATCAACAGAGTACTCCACGCCAATCCTTTACAAGTTGGGAAACGGCAAAAGGGTTGAAGTAGGGGCTTCTGGCTTTATTCCACATTGCCATCCTTATTGGCTTATGTTAGCAGAGAGAGTCCTTGCTTAGAGAAGCAAGCATTTAAGCAGAGTTCTTTTTTTCCTTTATATAAAGGACTTGGCATATAGCATGTGGGAAGGGAATCTAAATTCCCTTCCATGTCTTGAGGTCGGTTTCACATATAGCACACAGCTGGGTAATACAAAATGGATCACTAGGGAGACATCCATCAACCCTCAGCCTGTAAAGAATATTGCAGTGGAACACTGCCTCCAGGCTGGGCATTTGGGACATTAATGGATGGTCCATACCAGTCTGTTCTTGCTTCGCTAAAGAGCCTAGTAGGGAGACCTTTGAATGATAAGGTTGACTTTTAATCCCCCCAGATGACACGTATTCATTCATTCATCCATTCAAAAAGTGTTTATTGAGGGCCTTCTGTGCCCTAGCTGTTAGGGATACAGTGTTGAGGAAAACAGGGCCAACTGGGAGAGACAGACATTAAACAAATAATCACACAAAGTGGTGTATAAGTCCAAACCATGATTTGTGAGAGAAATGAAAATTACAGATTATTTTCAGAGCCTATAACAGGTCTGACTTAGTTGAGGGTTTCGAGGAAGGCTTGCCTGATGTTTGAGTTAACATATGAAGGATGAATAGGAATTAACAGTAAAAGGTGCAGAGATGGGGAAGGAGTCTAGACAGAGGCAATAGTCTCCTCAAACAGGGAAACTGAATCCTCATTCATTGGTGGTGAGGATGAGAAAAAAGTACAGTCACTTTGGAATCAGTTCATTAATTTCTTAACATAGGACTCAGCACTTCCACTCCTAGAAATCTGCCAGAGATAAATTGAAAACATGTTGCACACAAACACATGCATTCAAATGTCTACACCACTTTATTCATAATGTCTCAAAACTGAAAGTTACCCAAACAACTATTAATACATATGTAATACAAAAATGAAATGTGGCATATTTATACAATGGAGTTTTATTTTTCAATTAAAAGGAATGAATTATTGGTACATGAAACAAAATAACTGAACCTGAAAAATATTGTGATAAATGAAAGAATCTAGGCACAAAAAAATCCCTTCATTGTGTATGATTCCCCTTATTGAAATGCCATTAGAAGGCATATTTATAGAGACCTGAAACAAATCAGTGGTTGCCTTGGGGGTTGGGAGCATGGATTAATTGTAAAAGGATATGAGCAGACTGAGGTGATGGAAAGGTTTTAAACTGGATTGTGATTCTGGTTGTAAAACTCTATAACCTTACAGGGGCGCCTGGGTGGCTCAGTTGGTTAAGCATCTGCCTTTGGCTCAGGTCGAGATCCTGGGTCCTGGGATCGAGCTCTGCATCGGGCTCCCTGCTCAGCCAGGAGCCTGCTTCTCCCTCTCCCTCTGCCTCTCCCCCTGCTTGTGCTCTCTTTCTCTCTCTCTCTGTCAAATAAACAAACAGATAAATAAATCTTTAAAAAAAACCTCTAAAACCTTACAAAAGTAATTTTTAAATGCTTACAATAGATGAATTTTCTACTATCTAAATTATACCTTAATACAAGTATTAAAACTAAAATAAACACTTTTATAAAGGCTGACAGAAGCCCAGCCTGGGAAGCACCTTTGTCCCAACAAGCCTGGAGGCTCTCTTCCTCTGCTGAGAGACACCAGTACAGATAGGAAGAACTGGAAAAAGGAACCTAGTCAACAGCAAGTGTCCAGATCTTGGAAACCTCTTTACACTCACAGGTAAAAAAATTACTTACCTTTCCCCACCAGAGGCACCAGAGCAGTTGGAGGCATCAGTAAGAGCATCCCAACACACCCTTCCATTCTCCCACTGAGAACACCTTGCAGCCTGACCTTATGGCAACCCTTCTGTGTACCCCTTCATCAGTCAGCACTAGCAGGAAACACAGGGAGCCCCAGTGACACCAGATAAATGAGGTGGTCCAAAATAACACCACAAAGTCTCTGAAAGTAAGTTGCCATTGGAAACACAGCCCACAAAACTAGGCCAAGACCTGCATGCTAAACTAAAACAAGGTGACGGCCTGCTGAAATAAAAGAAGTAAATAGTTCTCAGAGTGTCCTAACATAATGAACAAAATGTCCAAGATAAACTTGAAAACCACCCATCATAACAACCAGAAAATCACAACTTGAATGAGAAAAAAAAATCCAGTCATGGCAGCACTAAGATGAATCAAATGGGAGAATTATAATCTGACAAGGATTTCAAAGCAGCTACCACAAAAATGCTTCTGCAGTCAATTACAAATTCTCTTGAAACAAACGAAAAAAAAAATAGAAAATCTCAGCAAAGAAAAAAAAAGAAATCATACAAAAGAACCAAATAGAAGTTAGAGAACTGAAAATTTCAACAACTGAAACAAATAGCATGCTGAATGGGTTTAATAATACATTGGAGATGACAGAGGACATAAACTTGAGGAGAGAATAATAGAAGCCACCCATTTTGGACAACAGAGAGAAAATAGACTGAAAGGAGACAGAGCCTCAGGGACCTATGAGATAATAAAATATTCCAACATTTGTATAATCAGTGCCTCAGAAGGATAGGAGACAGACAGTGAGGCTGAAAGAGTATTTGAATTTGAAGAGATGATGCCTGAAAATTTCCAATTTAGCAAAAGACACAAACCTACAGACCCCAGGAGCTGAGTGAACCACAAGTAGGAAAACTAAAGAAAAACACTAAAGACACATCCTAATTAAACTTTTGCAAAATAAAGACAAAAAAATTTTGAAAGCAGCCTGAGTGAAATGACATATTACCTAAAGGGGGATGCCATTTCAAAAATATATTTCTGATCTGAAAACATAAAGGCCAGAAAGAAGAGTGACACATCGTTTTTCAAGTGCTGAAGGGAAAGAACTGTCAATATGTCAATAAATTCTGTATCAGTTGAAACTCTCCTTCAAGAATTAAGAGAAAATAAAAACATTTTCAGGCAAAGGAAAACTAAGAGAATTTTTCACTAGCAGACGTACCATTAAATATTAACTAAAAGAAATTCTTCCAACAGAAAGATGATGATAAAAGAACAAATTCTGAAGCATTAGGAAGGAAGAAGGATCAATGAAAAGAGCAGAAATATGGGTACTTACAATAGACTATCCATTTTCTCATGAGTTTTATAAATCATATTTGATGATGAAAACAAATATTATAACACTACTACCCAAAACAATGATATTTGAAAGCGGGGAAGGTAAATAGACCTAAATAGAATTGAAGTTTCCACACCTCAAATGGTAGAAAACTGATACCAGTAAACTGTTTTAAAGCATTTATTTATGGCAGCTGCCACTGTAGCCACCACCACCGGAACTACCAGTGGTACTTTTATTTTTATTTAAAAATAAAATCTTTAAGAAATAAGATTTCTTAAAGTAAGGAGTAAGGGTCAAATTCAGTTACCTCTAACGTTGAAAAATGGATTAATGTTCTTGAAAAAGTATTGTCATGACTTTATCAACATACTCAAGCACCTGTGATGCATTTCTCTTGTGGATGGATGAAGTCTTCTCAACAGCTTTGCCTGACTCTGTCCAATTCCATGCACCCTGCAGCTTATCTTGAGAAACAAATCAAAGCACACCTACTTAAAGTTCCACACACTCCCCACTACAAGCAAGGAGGAACTCTGTTGAGAAAGGACCAGTGGGAAAGAACAGCCAAAACACAATAGCGGAGTGTACACAGCATACACCAGAAATATTTCCTGAAGTTTTTGTTGTTGTTGTTGTTTTCTTTTTCTTTCTTCCTTTCTTTCCTGGAAAAATGATGAGACAGAGAAATTCACCCCAAGAGAAAGAACAGGAGATAGTACTCATTGCCAGGGATTTAATCAATACGGATATAAGTAAGATATCTGAATTAGAATTTAAAACAATGACTATAAAGATACTAACTGCGCTTGGAAAAAAAAGCATAAAAGACATTAGAGAATCCTTACTGTAGAAATAAAAGAACTAAAATTTGGTCAGGCCAAAATTAAAAATACTATCACTGAGATGCAGTCCCAAATGGAGGCTATAAAAATGAGGATGAATGAGGCAGAAGAGAGAGTCAGTAATATATAGAAGATAAAATGATGGAAAATAAGGAAACTGAAAAGAGAGAAAGAAAACTACTGGGCCACGAAGGGGGACTTAGAGACCTCAGCCATTCCATGAAATGAAATAATATCTGGGTACTAGGGGTCCCAGAAGGTGAAGAGTGGAAGAGAAGGGCAGAAGGTTTATTTGAACAAATTATAGCTGAGAACTTGCTAATCTGAGGAAGGAAACAGGCATTTAAGTCCAGGAGGCACAGAGAACCCCCCTCAAAATCATTAAAAATAAGTCAACACCGTGACATATACTATTGGAGCTTGCAAACTTCAAAGATAAAGAGAAAATCTTGAAAGCGGCTGGGGACAAGCGGTCCTTAACTTCAAGGGTAGAAATATAAGGCTGAAAGCAGACCTGTCCACAGAGACCTGGCAGGCCAGAAAGGACTGGCATGATATATTCAATGTACTAAATGGGAAAAATATGCAGCCAAGACTACTTTATCCACCAAGGCTGTCATTCAGAATAGAAGGAGAGATAAAGAGTGTCCAGGACAAGAAAAACTAAAGGAATTTGCGAACACTAAACCATCCCTGCAGGAAATATTAAAGGGGATTCTTTGAGCAGAGAGAAAGCCCAAAAGTAAACCAGAAAGGAACAGAGACAATCTGTAGGAACAGTGACTTTACAGGTAATATAATGACACTAAATTCATATCTTTAAGTATTTATTTTTTTCAGTAATTATTCTGAATGTAAATTGACTAAATGCTCCAATCAAAAGACAGTAGGGTATAAGAATGGATAAAAAAAACAAGACCCATCGATATGCTGTTTACAGGAGACTAATTTTAGACCCAAAGATACCTCCAAATTGAAAGTGAGGGGGTGGAGAAACATTTATCATGCCAATGGACATCAAAAGAAAGTTGGAGTAGTCATACTTATATCAGACATACTAAATTTTAAACCAAAGACTGTAATTAAAGATGAAGAAGGGGTGCCTGGGTGGCTCAGTTGGTTAAGTGACTGCCTTAGGCTCAGGTCATGATCCCGGAGTCCTGGGATGGAGTCCCACATCGGGCTCCCGGCTCAGCGGGGAGCCTGCTTCTCCCTCTGACCCTCCCCCTCTCATGCTGTTTCTCCCTCTCTCTTTCTCAAATAAATAAATAAAATCTTTAAAAAAAAGAAAAGATGAAGAAGGACACTATATCATAATAAAAGGGTCTATACAACAAGAAGATCTAACAATTGTTAATTTTTGTGCCCCTAACATGGGAACAGCCAAATATATAAGCCAATTAATAACAAAATTATATAAACTCATTGAAAACAATATAATAACAGTAGGGGACTTTAACACTCCACTCACAGCAATGGACAGATCATCTAAGCAGAAGATCTATAAGGAAACAAGGGCTTTGAATGACACACTGGACCAGATGGACTTAACAGCAAAATACACATTCTTCTCGAGTGCACATGGAACATTCTCCAGAATAGATCACATACTGGGTTACAAATCAGGTCTCGAATGGTACAAAAAGATTGAGATTATACCATGTATATTTTCAGACCACAATGCATTAAAACTTGAAGTCAACCACAAGAAAAAATTTGGAAGGACCACAAATACATGGAGGTTAAAGAGCATCCTACTAAAGAATGAATGGGTCAACCAGAAAATTAAAGAAGAATCAAAAAAAAATATGGAAGCAAATAAAAATGAAAACATGACAATTCAAAACCTTTGGGTTGTAGCAAAGGCGGTCTTAAGAGAGAAGTATATAACAATACAGGCCTTCCTCAGGAAATAAGAAAAGTCTCAAATACACAACCTTACCTTACACGTAAAGGAGCTGGAAAAAGAACCTCAAATAAAGCCTAAATCCATCAGGAGAAGAGATAAAATAAAGATTAGAGCAGAAATCAATGATCTAGAGACAAAAAAAAAAAAAATAGAACAGCTCAATGAAACTAGGAGCTGGTTCTTTGAAAGAATTAATAAGATTGATAAACCCCTAATCAGTCTTATCAAAAAGAAATAGAATGGACCCAAATAAATGAAATCATGAATGAAAGAGGAGAGACCACAACCAACAGTGAAGAAATGCAATTATAAGAGAATATAATGAGCAATTAAATGCCAACAAATTAGGCAATCTGGAAGAAATAGATGCATTCCTAGAAACATATAAAGTACCAAAACTGAACGAGGAAGAAATAGAAAACCTGAACAGACACATAACCAGCAAAGAAATTGAATCAGTAATCAAAAATCTCCCAACAAACAAGAGTTCAGGGCCAGATGGTCTCCCAGCAGAATTCTACCAAACATTTAAAGAAGAATTAATACCTATCCTTCTGAAACTATTTCAAGAAAAAAAAATGGAAGGAAAACTTCCAAATTCATTATATGAGGCTAGCATTACCTAGATCCCAAAACCTGACAAAGACCTCATGACAAAGGAGAAATACAGACCAATATCCCTGATGAACATGGATGCAAAAATTATCACCAACCTACTAGCCAGTAGGATCCATCAGTACATTAAAAGGATTATTCACCACAACCAAGTGGGATTTATTCCTGGACAGTAAGGGTGAAGATGAGGAAGGACATACCCCTCCAGAGGCAAGAGAAACAAAAGCAAAAATGAACTATTGGGACTTCATTAAGATAAAAAGCTTTTGCCCAGCAAAGGAAACCATCAACAACACTAAAAGGCAACCTATGGAATGGGAGAAGATATTTGCAAATGTCTTATCGGATAAAGGGCTAGTATCCAATTAAGAACTTATCAAACTCAACATCCAAAAACCAAATAATCCAGTCAAGAAATGGGCAGAAGATATGAACAGACATTTCTTCAAGGAAGACATACAATTAGCCAACAGATACATGAAAAAATGCTCCACATCGCTTGGCGTCAGGGAAATGCGGATCAAAACGACAATGAAATACTACCTCACACCAGTCAGAATGGCTAAAATTAACAATTCAGGAAACAACAGATGTTGGCAAGAATGTGGAGAAAGGGAAACTCTCTTACGCTGTTGGTGGGAATGCAAACTGGTGCAGCCACTCTGGAAAACAGTGTGGAGGTTCCTCAAGAAGTTAAAAATAGAGCTGCTGTATGATCCAGCAATTGCACTACTAGGTGTTTATTCAAAGGATACAAACATAGTGATTCAAAGAGGCACATGCACCCCAATGTTTATTGCAGCAATTACACAATAGCCAAAATATGGAAAAAGCCCAGATGTCCATCAACGGATGAATGGATAAAGAAGATGTGGTGTGTATATATACATATATATATATGTATACACACACACACACACACACACACACACACACACACACACACATATATATATAATGGAATATTAGCCATCAAAAAAAGAAAGAAAGAAAGAAAGAAAGAAAGAAAGAAAGAAAGAAAGAAAGAAAGAAAGAAAGAAAGAAAGAAACCTTGCCATTTGCAACAACATGGATGGAACTAGAGGGTATAATGCTAAGCGAAATAAGTCAGTCAGAGAAAGACAAATACTGTATGATTTCACTCACATGTGGAATTTAAGAAACAAAACAGATGAACATAAGGGAAGGGAAGGAAAAATAAAATAAGATGAAAATAGAGAGGGAGGCAAACCATAATAGACACTGAACTCTAGGAAACAAACAGGGTTGCTGCGGGGGAGGTGGGTGGGGGGATGAGGTAATTGGGTGATGGGCATTAAGGCGAGCACTTGATGTAATGAGCACTGGATGTTATATGTAACTGATGAACCACTGAATTCTACTCCTGACACTAATAATACAGTATATGTTAGCTACATTGAATTTAAATAAGAATTAAAGAAAAGAATACAAAAAACCCTCATAAATATATTGTAATACTCCAAACAACCACTATGAAAGCAACATGAAGAGATAGACTCAAAAACACTTTAAATGGGGTGCTTGGCTGACTTAGTTGGGAGAGCTTGTCACTCTTGATCTTGGGGTTGTGAATTTGAGCCCCATATTGGGTGTAGAGATTACTTAAAATGAAAATCTTTTTTAAAAGATTTTATTTATTTATTCCAGGGTGGGAGGGGCAGGGGGAGAAGGAGAGAATCTCAAACAGACTCTGCACTGAGCACAGACTCCTACGTGGGGCTTGATTCCAGGACCCTGAGATCAAAACCTGAGCCAAAACCAAGAGTCAGGCACTCAACTGACTGAGCCACCTAGGTGCCCCTTAAAAAGAATATCTTAAAAAAACAAACACTGTAAATGAATCAAGATGGAACAGTAAAAAATGCTTAAACATTCCGCAAGAAGTCAAGAAAAGAGAAACAAGGAATGGGAACCAGAAGGATTAAAAACAAAATAAAAAATAAAATAACAAATTTAAGTGTTAATATATCAATAATTACATGAAATATAAATGATGTAAATACACCAATCCAAAGACAAAGATTTGACAAGTAAATAAAAGAACATGACCCAACTACATGCCCCTTACAAAAACTTCAATGCTCTTTCTAGTTTCTTGAGGGTAGGTACTTAGGTTATTGATTTAAGACCTGTGTTCAGTTCTAATGTAAGCATTTAGGGCTTTAAATTTTCTTCTCAACATTATTTTTTTTAAAGATTTTATTTTTTTATTTAACAGAGCGTGAGAGCACAAGCAGGGGGAACAGTAGAGGGAGAGGGAGAAGCAGGCTCCCTGCCAAGCAAGGAGCCCAATGCGGGGCTCGAATCCGGGACCCTGAGATCATGACCTGAGCTGAAGGCAGACGCTCAACCATCTGAGCCACCCAGGAGCCCCAACACTATGTTTTGATGATAAGTAAATTCAATGGCATAAATAAATTTAAAGTAAAAGGATGGAAAAAGATGTGTATTGTAAATATTAATTTAAACAGGTAGGTGTGACTATGTTAATATCTGGTAAGATAGACTTCTGATAAAAATTACTGCAAAGAGAGATATTATCGAGTTATAAAAAGATCAATCATGCAGGAAGAGATTACTATCTTAAATGTGTGTATGCCCAAAATCAAAGTCTCAAAATACATAAAGCAAAAGCTGATGGAGTTGAAAATAGTATAGGTAAATCCACAGTTATACCTGGGGACTTTAAAACCTCCCCTCTCAGCAACTGATAGAGCTACTATACATAAAATCAGCAAAGATACAGGAAATTTGAGCAATGCTATCAACCAACAAGATCAAATTGACATATACAGAAGATTCCACCCAATAGCAACAGAATGCACAATTTTTTCAAGCCTCTATGGAACTTTCACCTGGATGGTATACCATATATATTCTGGTCCATAAAATAAACTCAAGAAATTTAGAAGAATTGAAATTATTTGGTGCATTCTCTAACAATAATGGAACAAAACTGAAAATCAATAACGATTATGACACAAAATTTCTAAACCCCTGGAAATTGAAGTATCATTCTAACTAATCCATTAGTCAAAGGAGAAGTCTCAATGGAAATAAAAAATACATCAAACTGAATGAAAATAAAAATAAGTAGAAAGATGAGTAGAAAACAGCTAAAGTAGTGCTGAGAAGGAAATTTATAGAGCCAAATGCTTGAATTACCAATGAAGACAGGTCTCAAACCAATAACCTAAGCCCCTTCCTCAAGAAACTAGAAGTGAAGAGCAAAATACAACCAAAGGAAGAAGAGGAAGGAAATTATAAGATCAGAAATCCATGAAATGGAAAATATGGAAACAGAGAAAAAGAGTGAAGCAAAAAGCTGATTCTAAACAAATCAATAAAGTTGATAAATTGATCAATTGAAAATTGATCTCTAGCAAGACTGATGAAATTAAAGACAAATCATTAATTTCAAATCAGGAATAAACTAGGGGATATCATTACAGATCCTACAACCACCAAAAAGATAATAAGGGAATATTAGAAACAACTCGATGACAATAAATTTGAAAACTTAGAAATGGACCAATTTCCTGAAAATCAAAAGTTCAGAGACCTAAGGTGAAATAGATCATCTGAATGGGCCTATAGCCATTACAGAAATTGAGTTCATAATTTAGAAACTCTTGAGGAAAGAATTTCTAGGTTTCACTGGGAATTCTACTAAACACTAAAAGAATTACTAACAATTTTATGTAAGCCCCTCCAAAATAAAGAAAGTGAGGAAATACTACCTAGTATGTTTTTTTTTAAACAACAGACATTTATTTTTCATAGTTCTGGAGTCTAGAAGTACAAGATCATGGTTCCAGCAGATTTGGTTCTTGGTAAGGTTTAACTTTCTGACTTGCAGATGACTGCCTTCTCATTATATCATCACATGGTGGAGAGCGAGTGAGCTGTGGCCTCTTCCTCTTCTTACAAGGGCACAAGTATGATCATGATGGTCCCATTCCCCATGACCTCATTTAAATCTAACCAGCACCCAATGTCCCCACTTCCAAATACCATCACATTAGAGGTTAGGGCTTCAACATATGGATTTGAGGAGGGAGGGGAAATCTGCAAACATTCAGTTCATAAACTCCTTTAACAAGTTTTCATGGTAACAGGATACAAGGAATCCACCAAAACTCACATTTATTTGAAAAACTATTCAGTGATTTCACTCCTCTCCATATAATTGTTGGGCACCTGTTGAGGTATGCCCAGTGATGATGGCAGAGCTCCTCAGCACATTTTATGAGGACAATATTATCCTGATTCCAAAACCAGATAAAGACAGTACAAAAAGAAGAAAAAAAGAATACAGAAAATGATAGACAAATATATCTCATGAATTTAGATGCCAAAAATACCAACAAGATATTAGCAAACTGAATTCAGCAATTTATAAAAAGAGTTTTAAACTGTGGCCAAACAGAATTTATTCCAAGTTGCAAGGCATGATCGACATTTGAGGAACAATCAATGTAATCTGCTATACCAAGAAGCTAAACAAAGATAATCATATGATCATATCAACTTAGACATAAAAAGCATTTGTCAAAATCCAACAATCATCAATGATAAAAACTCTCAGGAAGTTAGAAATGGAGAAGAATTGTCTCAAGTTTATAAAGAGCATCACCAATAAATTTACAGCTAACATATTTAATGATGAAAGAATGGTTTACTTTTTTGTTTTTTGTTTTTTTTTAGAGAGAGAGAGAGGGAGAGGGAAGGGTGGCGTGGAGGGACAGAGAATCTTAAGCAGGCTCCATGCTCAGTGTGGAGCCAATATGGCGCTCAGTCTCACAACCCAGAGAGATGATGACCTGAGTCGAAATCAAGAGTTGGATGCTTAACCGACTGAGGCACCCAGGTGCCCCAAGAATGGTTTACTCTTAATATCAGGGACAAATCAAGGATATCTGCTCTTGCCACTCTTATTCACCATAGTACTATAAGTTGTAACCTCTGCATCAAGGCAAGAAAAATAAAAGACATACAAATTAGAAATGAAAAATCTCTTCCTGTTTTGAGGTGACATGATTATATATGTAAAAATACAAGGAATCTGTAAGAAGCTTTTAGAAATAATAAGTGAATTCAGCAAGGTTTCAGGCTATATGAGCAAAGCACAAAAACCAATCACATTCTTATACAAACAGTGCACCTGTGGAAACAAAAACAAAATACCATTTACAATTGCTCCAAATAAAGTGAAATCCTTAGGAGTCCATGGAGCAAAACATGTACAGGAGCTATATGATTAAAATTACAAAATGCTGGTGAAAGAAATTAAAAAAAAAAAGTGGAGCAAGGTACCAAGTTTATGGAATGGATGACTCAACAAAGTAAAGATATTACCTCTCCCCAAATTGATCAATGCATTTGATATAAACACCATCAAGTGGTTTTTTGGGGGGAAAGGGGTACAGATATAGACAAACTTATTCTAATTTATATGGAAAGGCACAGGCTCTGGGACAGATAAAAAATCTTTATAAAGAAGAATAAAGTGGGAGGAATTGCTTTACCTGATAATAAGGCTTACCATATAGCTACAGTAATAAAGATAGTATGAAGACGTAGATACATTGGTCAGTGGAATAACATAATCTAGAAACGGACCCTCACAAAAATATGCTCAATTGTTTTTAACATTTGTATGAGAGTAATCAATGGAAGGATAGCCTTCTTTTTTTTAATTTAATTTTATTATGTTATGTTAATCACCATACAATACATCATTAGTTTGTGATGTGCTGATCCACGATTCATTGTTTGTGTATAACACCCAGTGCTCCAAGCAGTACGTGCCCTCCTTAATACCCATCACCGGGCTGACCCATCCCCCCACCCCCCTCCCCTCTAGAACCCTCAGTTTGTTTCTCAGAGTCCATAGTCTCTCATGGTTCGTCTCTCCCTCCGATTTCCCCCCTTCGCTTTTCCCTTCCTTCTCCTAATGTCCTCCCTGCTATTCCTTACGTTCCACAAATAAGTGAAACCATATGATAATTGACTTTCTCTGCTTGACTTATTTCACTTAGCATCGTCTCCTCCAGTCCCATCCATGTGGATGTAAAAGTTGGGTATTTATCCTTTCTGATGGCTGAGTCATATTCCATTGTATATATGGACCACATCTTCTTTATCCATTCATCTGTTGAAGGGCATCTTGGCTCTTTCAGACATTGCTGCTATGAACATTGGGGTGCATGTGGCCCTTCTTTTCACTACATCTGTGTCTTTGGGGTAAATACCCAAGAGTGCAATTGCTGGGTCATAAGTAGCCCTATATTTAATTTTGTGAGGCACCTCCACACTGTTTTCAAAAGCGGCTGTACCAACTTGCATTCCCACCAACAGTGTAAGAGGGTTCCCCTTTCTCGACAACCTCTCCAATGTTTGTTGTTTCTTGCCCTGTCCATTTTTGCCATTCTACCTGGTGTAAGGTGGTATCTCAATGTGGTTTTGAATTTCCCTGATGGGTAATGATGATGAACATTTTTTCATGTGTCTGTTAGCCATTTGTATGCCATCTTCAGAGAAGTGTCTGTTCATGTCTTCTGCCCAGTTTTTGACTTGATTATTTGTTTTTTGGGTGGTGAGTTTGAGAAGTTATTTGTAGATCTTGGATATCAGCCCTTTGTCTGTAGTGTCATTTCCAAATATCTTCTCTCATTTTGTGGGTTGCCTCTTTGTTTTGTTGACTGTTTCCTTTGCTGTGCAGAAGCTTTTTATCTTGATGAAGTCCCAAAAGTTCATTTTTGCTTTTGTTTCACTAGCCTTTGGAGATGTATCTTGAAAGAAGTTGCTGTGACCGATGTCAAAAAGGTTACTGCCTATGTTCTCCTCTAGGATTTTGATGGATTCCTGTCTCACATTGAGGTCTTTCATCCATTTTGAGTTTAGCTTTGTGTATGATGTTAGAGAATGGTCGAGTTTCATTCTTCTGCATGTGGCTGTCCAATTTCCCCAGCACCATTTATTGAAGAGACTGTCTTTTTTTCTGTCGCATATTTTTTCCTGCTTTGTCGAAGATTATTTAACCATAGAGTTGAGGGCCCATATCTGGGCTCTCTATTCTGTTCCATTGGTCTATATGTCTGTTTTTGTGCCAGTACCATGCTGTCTTGGTGATCACAGCTTTGTAATATAGCTTGAAATCGGGCAACGTGATGCCCCCAGCTTTGCTTTTCTTTTTCAACATTTCCTTGGCCATTCAGGTTCTTTTCTGATTCCATACAAATTTTAGGATTGTTTGTTCCAGCACTTTGAAAGACGTCATTGGAATTTTGATCGGGATGGCAATGAACGTATAAATTGCTCTGGGTAGCATAGACATTTTAACCATGTTCATTCTTCTGATCCATGAGCATGGAATATTTTTCCATCTTTTTGTGTCTTCTTCAATTTCTTTCATGAGTGTTCTGTAGTTCCTAGAGTATAGATCCTTTACCTCTTTGGTTAGGTTTATTCCGAGGTATCTTATGGTTTTTGGTGCTATTGTAAATGGAATTGTTTCTCTAATTTCTCTTTCTACAGTTGCATTGTTAGTGTATAAGAAAGCCACTGATTTCTGTGCATTGATTTTGTATCCTGCCACATTGCTGATTTGCTGTATGAGTTCTAGTAATTTGGGGATGGAGTCTTTTGGGTTTTCCACATAAAGTATCATGTCATCTGAGAAAAGAGAGTTTGACTTCTTCTTTGCCAATTTGAATACCTTTTATTTCTTTTTGTTGTCTGATTGCTGTTGCTAGGACATCTAGTACTATGTTCAACAATAGTGGCAAGAGTGGGCATTCCTTATCATGTTCCTGATCTTAAGGGAAAGGCTCTCAACTTTTCCCCATCAAGGATGATATTCGCTGTGGGTTTTTCATAGATGGATTTTATGAACTTGAGGAATGTTCCCTCTATCTCTATACTCTGAAGAGTTTTAAACAAGAAAGGATGCTGTATTTTGTCAAATTCTTTTTCTGCATCAATCGAGAGGACCATATGGTTCTTCTCTCTCATTAATGTGTTCTATCACACTGATTTAGTTGCGAATGTTGAACCACGCTTGCATCCCAGGGATAAATCCCACTTGGTTATGGTGGATGATCCTTTTAATATATTGTTGGATCCTATTAGCTAGGATTTTGTTGAGGATTTTGGAATCCATATTCATCAGGGATATTGGTCTGAAATTCTCCTTTTTGATGGGGTCTTTGCCTGGTTTGGGGATTAAGGTAATGCTGGCCTCATAGAATGAATCTGTAAGTTTTCCTTCTGTTTCTATTTTTTGAAACAGCTTCAGGAGAATAGGTATTATTTCTTCTTTGAATGTTTCGTAGAATTCCCCAGGGAATCCATCAGGCCCTGGACTCTTGTTTTTTGGGAGGTTTTTGATCACTGCTTCAATCTCCTTACTGGTTATTGGCCTATTCAAGTTGTCAGTTTCTTCCTGTTTCAGTCTTGGGAGTTTATAGGTCTCCAGGAAGGCATCCATTTCATCCAGATTGCTCAGTTTATTGGCATATAGTTGTTGATAATAATTTCTAATAAATGTTTCTATATCCTTGGTGTTAGTCGTGATCTCTCCCCTTTCATTCATAATTTAATTAATTGGGATCCTTTCTCTTTTCTTTTGGATAAATCTGGCCAGTGGTTTATTGATCTTATTAATTCTTTCAAAGAACCAACTTCTAGTTTCGTTGATCTGATCTACTGTGTTTCGGGTTTCTAATTCATTGATCTCTGCTCTAATCTTAAATATTTCTCTTCTAATGCATGGCTTAGGCACTGTTTGTTGCTTTTTCTCTAGTTCTTTAAGGTGTACAGTTAGTTGGTGAATTCGGGATTTTTCTATTTTTTTGAGTGAGGCTTGGATGGCTATGTATTTCCCCCTTAGGACCACCTTTGCCGTATCCATTAGGTTTTGGACCGATGTGTTTTTGTTCTTATTGGTTTCCATGAATTGTTTAAGTTCTTCTTTGATTTCCTGGTTGACCCAAACATTCTTGAGCAGAGTGGTCTTTAGCTTCCAAGTGTTTGAATTTCTGCCAAATTTTTTCTTGTGATTGAGTTCCAGTTTTAAAGCACTGCGGTCTGAGAATATGCAGGGAATAATCTCAATCTTTTGGTATCGGTGGAGACCTGATTTGTGACCCAGTATGTGGTCTGTTCTGGAGAAAGTTCCATGTGCGCTCGAGAAGAATGAGTATTCTGTTGTTTTAGGGTGGAATGTTCTGTATATATCTATGAGGTCCATCTGATCCAGTGTGCAATCAAAGCTCTTGTTCCCTTGTTGATTTTCTGCTTAGATGATCTGTCTATTGCAGAGAGTGGAGTATTGAGGTCTTCTACAATTAACGTATTGTTATCAGTATGACTCTTTATTTTGGTTAACAGTTGGCTCATGTAGATGGCTACTCCCATGTTGGGAGCATAGATATTTACAATTGTTAGATCTTGTTGTTGGATAGACCCTTTAAGAATGATATAGTGTCATGAAAAAGTGCTCAACATCGCTCGGCATCAGGGAAATCCAAATCAAAACCTCAATGAGATACCACCTCACACCCGTCAGAATGGCTAGAATTAACAAGTCAGGAAACGACATCCCCTTGGCGGGGATGTGGAGAAAGGGGAACCCTCCTACACTGTTGGTGGGAATGAAAGCTGGTGCAGCCACTCTGGAAAACAGTATGGACGTTCCTCAAACAGTTGAAAATAGAGCTACCATACGATCCAGCAATTGCACTACTGGGTATTTACCCCAAAGATACAAATGTAGGGATCCGAAGGGGTACGTGCACCCCAATGTTTATAGCAGCCATGTCCACAATAGCCAAACTGTGGAAAGAGCCAAGATGTCCATCGACAGATGAATGGATAAAGAAGCTGTGGTATATATACACAATGGAATATTATGCAGCCATCAAAAGGAATGAGATCTTGCCATTTGCAATGACATGGATGGAACTGTAGGGTATTATGCTGAGTGAAATAAGTCAATCAGAGAAAGACATGTATCATATGACCTCGCTGATATGAGGAATTTTTAACCTCAGGAAACAAACTGAGCGTTGCTGGAGTGGTGGGGGGTGGGAGGGATGGGGTGGCTGGGTGATAGACATTGGGGAGGATATGTGCTATGGTGAGCACTGTGAATTGTGCAAGACTGTTGAATCACAGATCTGTACTTCTGAAACAAATAATGCAATATATGTTAAGAAAAAAAAGAAGAAGATAGCAGGAGGGGGAAGAATGAATGGGAGTAAGTCGGGGGGGGAGACGAACCATGAGAGACGATGGACTCTGAGAAACAAACTGAGGTTTCTAGAGGGGAGACGGGTGGGGCAATGGGTTAGCCTGGTGATGGGTATTAAAGAGGGCACGTTCTGTGTGGAGCACTGGGTGCTATGCACAAACAATGAATCATGGAACACTACATCAAAAACTAATGATGTAATGTATGGTGATTAACATAACAATAAAAAAATTTAAAAAAAGGAAAACAACAAAAGAATGATATAGTGTCCTTCTGTGTCTCTTACTACAGACTTTAGTTTAAAATTCAATTTTCTGATATAAGAATTGCTATACCAGCTTTCTTTTGAGGTCCGCTGGCATGGAAGATGGATCTCCATCCCTTCACTTTCAGCCTGGATGTATCTTTAGGTTCACAATGAGTCTCTTGTAGACAGCATATGGATGGGTCCTATCTTTTTATCTGATCTGCAACCCTGTGCCGTTTTATGGGAGCATTTAGGCCATTCACATTGAGAGTGATTACTGAAAGATATGAATGTATTGTCATCATGTTGCCTGTGAAGACCTTGTTTTTAAAGATTGTCCCTGTAAATTTCTGTTGTATATCACTCTTGGGGTCTTTCCCTTTTTTAGAGCCCCCCTTAATATTTCTTGCAGGGCCGGCTTAGTATATTCTTTCAGTTTCTGCCAGTCTTGGAAGCTCTGCATCTCTCCATCCATTCTAAATGACAGCCTTGCCAGGTAAAATATTCTTGGCTGCATGTTCTTCTCTTTTAATACCCTGAATATGTCTTGCCAGGCCTTTCTGGCTTGCCAGGTCTCTGTGGATAGGTCTGATGTTATTCTGATATTCTCCCTCTGTATGTAAGGAATCTCTTCCCCCTAACTGCCCTTAAGATGGTTTCCTTGGTTCTACGATTTGCGAGTTTTACTATTACATGCCGGGGTGTTGGCCTGTTTTCCTTGATCTTGAGAAGGGTCCTCTCTGCCGCTAGGACACGAATGTTTGTTTCATTCCCCAGGTTAGGGAAGTTCTCAGCTACGATTCACTCAAATATATCTTCCAGTCCTCTCTCTCTCTCCACTCCCTCTGGGATGCCAATATTTCTGACATTGGAACGTTTCATGGAGTCACATATTTCTCTGATTCTATTTTCGTGGAGTCTGAGTTGTTTTTCCCTGGCCTCCTCTTTTCCCTTTTTATCTATTAAATTGTCTTCCAGGTCACTAATTTGTTCTTCTGCCTCATTTACCCTAGCTGTTAGATTTTCTAGATTAGATTGGATCTCATTGATAGCATTTTTAAGTTCTGCCAATTTAGCTTTCATTTCTGCCCTTAGAAACTCTATGTTGCCATTAATTGATTTCTCCATTCTAGCTATTGTCTTCACAATTGCTAGCCTGAATTCCATCTCCAACATCTTGGTTATATCTGAATCCATTTGTAAATCTGTGGCCTAAGTCATAATCTCTGAGTCTTTCCTATTTTGGGGTTCCTCCTCCTAGTCATTCTGTTGAGGGGTGGTTGAGGGAATGTACAGAGTCCAAATTATTGACCACAACCCAAGCAAGGTGCACCTGTATTCTAGGGACCTTAGGGTTGCTGGCCTCTTGTTCTCCCAGTCTGTCTTCTGGTGGAGGGGCCTGCCACACTGTTACTCAGGCAACCCTGTTTGGGCAGAGTTGCCCTGCCTCCTGTGGTGGGGGATGGACTCAGTGAAAACCGGTTTGGGGGGGCTTTTGTTCTCTGGCGGCTTTCCCTGGTGGCTTTCTGTGTCTCTTCCAAGAGTCAGAACAGAAGAGACCGTTTCCAACCCTCTGCCTCAGAGCAAAGAGATCACAGTCTGTTCTTCAGTGAGCTCTCCAGGCCACACTGTCTCCATTTCTGTCTGTGCTGCTATAAACTGCAGTGTCCTGGGTTGTGTGCCCCTCAGCAGCGCTCCCAGTCCTCTCCTCCAGGTCTGGTCATGTCTCTGCCCTTTGTGCTTCTAAAGCCCCCAGCCGCCCCCAGTTCACAGTCTTGGCCCTGCCGCTCCAGTTTCCATTCAGGGGGCTACCCTAAAGTCCTTTCCCCGCTGCTACCAGACTGCGAGTCTGTGCCCCGTCCCCAGCGTGGGAGGCTATCGCTCACCAGCAGTGTAGGATCCCCATGGCCAGGTTCCCTCCCGCTGCCGTTTATCCTCCAATATCTGCCCGTGGAATCATGGCTCCCCACTTCGAACCTCGAAACCAATCACCTGCAATATTCTGTTTGTGGAGATCCAGATCTGTCTTCTTACATCTCAGCCTGATTTCGTGGGTGTTCAGAGTGGTCTGGTAGATATCCAGCTCAATTCCAGGGACTGATTGGAATAAGGTCCCCTACCATCTTTTCCCCCTCCTCAGAAGGATAGCCTTCTTAACAGACAGTGCTGGAGCAATTAGACATCCATAGGCAAAAAAACAAAACAGAAACTTTCTCATAAATCTCAAACTCTAATACAAATATTAGCTCAAAATGTGTCACAGACTTAAATGTAAAACATAAAAACTATAAAACTTTTAGAAAAATCATAGGAGACAATCTTTGGGAACTAGGGCTAGGCAAAGAGTTCTTAGATTTGATATCAAAGCATGATTCCTAAAAGGAAAAATAGAAAAATTTAACCTCATCAAAATGAAAAATTTTTTTCTTTGAGAGTCTATGTGAAGAGGATGAGAAATAAATTATGGGCTGGGAGAAGATATTTGCAAACAATGTATCTGACAAAGACTAGTACTAAGAATATATAAAGAGATCTCAAAACTCAGCACTAACAGAACAAATTATAAAATGATGGGGAGACCCGATGAAGAGATATTTCACCAAAGTGGATACATAGATGGCAAATAAGTCCATGAAAAGATGTTCAACATCATTAGCCATCAAAGAAATGCAAATTGAGCTTCCTTTCCAACCAGGGCCCGGCAGAATGGCTCCCGCGAAGAAGGGTGGTGAGAAGAAGAAGGACCGTTCTGCCATCAACGAAGTAGTGACCAGAGAATACACCATCAACATTCACAAGCGCATCCATGGAGTGGGTTTTAAGAAGCGTGCCCCTCGGGCACTCAAAGAGATCCGGAAATTTGCCATGAAGGAGATGGGAACTCCAGATGTGCGCATTGACACCAGGCTCAACAAAGCTGTCTGGGCCAAAGGAGTAAGGAATGTTCCATACCGTATCTGTGTGCGGTTGTCCAGAAAACGTAATGAGGATGAAGATTCACCAAACAGCTCTACACACTGGTTACCTATGTACCTGTCACCACTTTCAAAAATCTACAGACAGTTAATGTGGATGAGAACTAATCGCTGATTGTCAAATAAAGATATAAAACTGCAAAAAAAAAAAAAAGAAATGCAAATTGAAACCAAAATGAAGTAGACTACACATCTATCAGAGTGGCTAAAATAAAAAATAGTTACAGTACCAAGTGTTGGTGAGGATTCAGAGAAACTAGATCACTCATGCCTTTCTGAGAAAATGTAAAATGTTACAGCCACTCTGGAAACTAATTTTGCAGAGTCTTAATGCAGTTATCATATGACCCAACAAGGGCATCTTAGGCCTTTATCCCAGAGAAATGGAAAATTTGTGTTTTTTTAAAAAAGATTTTATTTATTTGAGAGAGCAAGAAAGAGAGAGAACAGAGAGAAAGTGAGAGGGAGAGACAGACTCCCCACTGAGCAGAGAGCCCAATGCAGGGCTTGACCCCAGGACCTGAGATCATGACCTGAGCCAAAGGAAGATGCTTAACTGACTGAGCCACCCAGGTGCCCCGGAAATTTTATGTTTATACAAAAATCCATACACAAATGTTCATAGCTGCTTTATTCTTCTATAATCAGATGTATTATTCTATTGTACAACTGGCCCACCCCAGCTTTAGTCTTAATAGACAGAAACTGGAAACAGCCCAGATCATCTTCAAAAAGTGAATGGTTAAAAAAAACTGTGGTATGTATATCCATACTATGGAATACTGTTCTCAACAATAAAAAGGAATCATCTATTGATACATGCAATAACTTGGATGAATCCCCAGGAAATTATGCTGAGTGATAAAAAGCCAATCTCCAAAAGTTTAAAAAGCATGATTCCATTTATATAGCATTTCTGAAATAACAAAATGGAGGACTAATTAGTGGTTGCCAGTGATTAGGGTTGAAGGAGGAGGCAGCAGGAGAGAGGTGAGTGTGATTATAAAGGGAAACAGGAGGGATCATTATGTTGTTGGAACTGTTGAGTATGTTGAGTTTTGTGATGGATACATGAACCTATACCAGAGGGAAAAATGTATAGAAGTAAATAGAGAACACACACACACACACACACACACACACACACACACACAAATGAGGATCAGTAAAACTGGGGTAATTTGGGTAAGATTGGTGGATTATATCAATGTCAATATCCTGGTTGTGATATTATACTATAGTCTGCAAAATGTTGCCATGTGGGTAAACTGGGCAAAGCGAGTAAGTGATCTCTCTGTATTATTTCTTACATCGGCATAGGAATTTTCAATTATCTCAATAAGAATTTCAATTAAATGTGCTGCTGCTGAAGTGTAGAGAAGAGATGAGGAAATTGGACTTGGGTGATAATGGCGGTCTCCTCAGTGAATCAGTCAGTGAAAAGAAACAAGGTACTGGATAGTTTGTGCAGTATATTCCCATTTATGATTTCAAAGGATGCATATATACATATTTGTATATCACTGTTGAAAATTACTGGAAGGAGATGTAGGACACTGTTGCAATAATGGCCCCTGGGGAGTCTAGCGTGGGGGCAGGGGAGACTGACTTTTCAAAATATGACCTTCTATGGTACTTGATTTTTTAACCCACGTGCATATATTGCTTTATATAATTTATACTAAAAAATACATAGGAACTAGGCAAAATATAAACCTCAGTGTTTTAAAATATGAATTTTTATATTCAGTGCTATCATAATTATTACAAGAAGTAGAAGACTCTATGGCTGTCTTGTAGGGGGCAAATAAATTTGCTAATTTTGTTGGAGAAGGAAGCTTTCATTGAAAAATGATTCCCGTTGCTCTGATAACCCCAAGCCCTGAGACTCTAGGCCAGAGCCAGTCACAGAGGAAGCTATCACAAGGCAGTGTGATGAGTTCTGATATCAGCTTCATGGTAGTTTAAAAAAAAGTGTGGGGGGGTGTTTCTTAGGGCCCTGTATTTTAATGTCAAACTGTTTGGAAGAAATGAATTCTTTGTGCTGGTGTTTTGTCATTTATACTGTCTCACTGATCACATTTTAAATCTGTTCATGAAAACAGTCATAGATAATTTAAAAGCTTGGTGTAAATATCATGCTTGGGTGTAAATATCAACAATATTGACAGCAGTTGGCGTCCAGTCTTTCCTACAGCCTACTAGCAGGGAAGAGACAACTGAAATGCAGATTATATAAATTAGCTGGGCCTCATTCTGGGTTCATCAGAACTCCTGAAAAGGCCAATTCATTATGATTAAATGAGGAACAGCTAGGGAACAGGTCTGCAGTACAATTAATTGATGTATAAATTCTCTGAGACCTTTTGAGCTAAATGTAAGTCTCAGCCATATGCAGAGGCAAGACTGCACAAAGCAGTCTGTGTAAACAGCAAAGGTGGTGGGTCACACTTATGTTACCTTGGGCCAAACTGATTTTGAAAATGGGTCGAAGTGATTTTGAAATTTTTTTTTTACATTGATGAAAGATCTCTGATAAATCACTACATCACAGCAACATTTTCATCATAAAACCTGTTTATCCCTTTATTTTTATTTTTATTTTTATATCCTGCTTTATATTTTAGGAAGGAGTTGACAAGCTGCTGATTAAAACAGCTGAAACAGCTTTAAAAACAAATACTGTGGGCTTTTGGCTCCCTCTTCCACAGATCTTAAGGGTTGTAACATTCTTCCCCCACCTTGGTTTTGTTAAATGATTACACTTATGTTTAATCCTCAGTGGCTAGTGTGCTTGGGCCTACTATCATTTGAGAGACCTTTGCAAATGGAGATGAAAACTCCTGGTCTTGATTCAACTCACCCGCGCAACATTTGGCTTGAGAAGAACGTGTCTAATGAGTTGGATTGTAACTGAAGCTAGTCTCTAGGTTGGCCCCAAGGATTGAGGTAGAATTGCCACCCTCTACCCTGTTCTGATGTCTGGCTTGCAGAGGAGCTCCTAATGGGTCTGGGTGAGTGACTTGGGATTACAGATAACTTTTGACTGAACAAGTCTTGGCAACTGTGTGTTTGATGCTGTTTTATTTTTTTAAAGATTTTATTTATTTATTTGACAGAAAGAGAGAGAGAATGAGAGCACAAGCAGGGGGAGCAGCAGAGGGAGAGGGAGAAGCAGTCTCCTCAGCAGGGAGCCCGATGTGGGGCTCGATCTCAGGACTCTGGGATCATGACCTGAGCCGAAGGCAGCCGCTTAACCAGCTGAGCCACCCAGGCATCCCTTGATGCTGTTTTCACAACACATTGCTCTCCTCTCAGTGTGTTGGCCAATCTATCAGGACAACTTGACTTGGAAGACTTGGAGGCATCTCAGACTTACCATATTCCAAAATGAACTCAGGACTTTCCTTCCAAAAGTTAAGTTTCATCCCTCACCTCCTCTAGTTTCAACTCTAACTTCTTATTCTCCAGTCCGCTCTCCAATCAGTGAACAAGTCCTGTTGATAATCTCTCCAAATGCCCATCAACTCTGCCCTTCCTTTCTATTCCCACTATCAGTGCCTTAAGTCAGGCCCGTAGCATTACCCACCCAGATGACTTTAACAGATTGTTCTTTTTCCACTCTCACTCTTCTAAGAAATAATGCTATATACTTAATGCATACAGAGTTCTTATTATATACTGGGTATTTTCTAAGAGCTTCATATTCATTACCTTGTTTAATTCTCACAATTCTGTAAGGTAAGTGCTGTTATCATTGCCATATTACAGTTGGAGGAAGCTGAGGGAGAGAGCAGTGGAGATACTTGTCCAGGTTTACACATCCAGTAAGTGCCCCAGTTCATCCTGTATTGCAGTTATTCTCATGCTTTAGGGAACATAAAAATCATGAAAGGGGAGGATTATGTTAAATGCAGATTCCCAACCTCCTTTTTTTGATAGTCTT